>NC_137698.1:61482864-62003641 GCF_964034855.1 Anser brachyrhynchus | reverse complement strand
GAGAGAGAGAAAGGAAGGAAGGAAGGAAGGAAAGGAAGGAAGGAAGGAAGGAAGGAAGGAAGAAGGAAGGAAGGAAGGAAGGAAGGAAGGAAGGAAGGAAGGAAGGAAAGAGAAAGAAAGAAAGAAAGAAAGAGAGAAAGAAAGAAAGAAAAAAAAATTTCACTTTATACTACAGTTCAGCTACTGTGTTCTCATTATCCCTTCCTGTATTGAAAAGAAACAATATTTCAAAATGCTTTGGCTCTTTTCTTTAGGAAACCACCATGTTTTTCTTTCTATTGTTACTTTTTCCCTCATTACACCATTCTGCTTTAACAACACTTACCTGCCATCAATTTCCTTCTGTCTCTTCCTTTCTCATTCAGATGCAGCTCCTGTTCAATAGCTCTCAGATTCTACTTATGACTGGCAGGAAAGCTGAAGTACAGCTCTGCACCTTCTTCCTCACAGTCTCAAGAGGAGATGTCTGAACCACGTTTTCAAAAGCTTGAATCTCCGCTCTTTGTCATTTATACCCACATATACATTAGCTGCCTTCCCTTGCCATCTAAATTATCTTATCACTGAGCTGTCTACGACTCTCTTTAGTGTAACAATTTCATTTCACAGTGAGTACTGCACTTTCCCTGTCAGCTCTTTAATTACGACGTCAGGAAAATTGGTGGAGGTTGAGGAGGAAACGACTGTTTCTCTTTTGCTTTGAGGGTGGAGGTTGTGTGTGTTGGGGAGGGGGGAGAGGGAAGATGAAGGAAAGGCAGTGAAGAAAAAATCAAACTAAAAAAGAGGAGAAGATATGTCTTTTTCCAGGACTGTCTCAAAAAACCAATCATTTGCACTCTTTCCTGGACTTTGAGACTCTCAGACACAGGAAAGAGTCTGCACAACTCTAAAACCATCTTTAGCTTATCCAGGTACTGCCTACAATTTTATTGACTCTTTTTAACCTATCCTTAGAAAAAGGTTGTATAAACTTTCCTCTGAATACTTCCACCTAAATATAAACATCTCATTATTCATCTAAATAAACACAAAAAATTCCATATTTATCTTTCTGTGAGCACAAGGTTTTTGTTTGGTTGTTGGTTTTTGTTTTGTTTTGTTTTTCAACTACTCCACCTCTGCTTATTGAAGTGATTCTGAAGTTGTTTAACTGTATAAGAAGACACTGCTATTGTCCAGATTCATAGTGAGTTGTCTGTATTACACCTCCCATCTTCAGTGTACGCAATGCAAGGGTGCCAGTTTATATTACTGTAAACTAAAGCACCGCATCTACAAATATGGAAAGACCTGATGGCTTAGTTCTGGTATCACAAAGCACAGAGTAAGATATTTTGAGAATCAAATCTTTTTCTTTGACCTTCCCTGGTACTTTTCTGGTAATCATTCACAAAGCATGATGCTGTGCATGACCTTAATTACAGATGAGACATTTTGTCGTTTATATTTGAAAGGGGTTTTGTGCATATGAACCCTGCAGAAGTTACTGGATAAGTGATGATGAAAGAATATATCTATGATTACAACCTGACCCTTTTGCTATTACTGTTGATTTGATAGATTGACAAATAAATAAATAAACAAATAAATAAATAAATACTTTACCTCATCCCCTGTAAAACATTAGTTTCATTTTTTCCCCACGAACACCAGAAATCCTCTTTATTCACTGTCTGTTGATGCTGATCCTTTTGGTAAAGATACAGTGAATCATACATATTCTGAAGCAGAACATTATTCTACCTAATATGCATATCAAGAATGAGAACTTCATATATATCTACATGTGTATATGTGTGTGGTGTGTATGTGAACACAGAGATTTCAAATTATTCATGGTTTGCTTACCTTCAGATGAGTAACAGTCCCATGTGCACACAGCTCATGGCCAGTATTATGATAACCTACTTCAGTATATTCACACAGATTTGAGAAATGAGTAGCACATAGTTTCTATTACAGGTATATTTGTAACAGTAGATATAAGGACCATAATTATTTGTCACTGTACAATAATGCCTTCCTCTACTTTTGCTGAGTGAAACAGATACTAGCAGGTATCTCAAAAAACATTAAGTACTTAAAATAAAAAATATTGTATCAAAAAAAAAATTTACTCTATACTATGGTGAATAATTCATCTTTTTCTAAGGCAAACATATAATGGATGGTATATGGGCTATGATAGGTAAAGCGCATCAACACAGCAGTGCAACCCCAAACATCACCAATCACCGAAAAATAGAAATTGCACATTTAAAAGACCAATTCTGAAGTCTATGTTAGAATTTTAGGAGGAATTTAGATTCCAAAGGCCTGTCACAGATAGTTTAAAATCCTCACCACCATCAAGCTCAAGCTCTTCAGCATACAATGATGTGGATGGAGACCATCCAAAATTGAGCAACTCAAAATCCCACTGTCAGCCCAGCATTTTATTGCTTGCCTTAAAATCCTACAGACATGTGACATGAACTTTGAACATTTATTACTAAAACGAAACAGCAGCATATTTTAGTATCTTTGAAGATATCGAGACCAGGTTTGGAAAGCCATGTTCTTTTAAATGTCTTTATTAATTATTTAAAATATTTCAGATGACACTCTTCTGTAGGCTTTTCCTTGCTTGTGATTTCTTTTTATTCTAGAATTTTGCTCTAGATAAAATTTTCAGTTTTATTTTTAAGGTAATATGCAGCTTAAAAAGAAAAGTGAGATACTTTTAATGTCAAAACATTTAATTTAAATCTAAGCCTATTGAATAGGATGGCAATATGGTAAGAACAAATTAAATAACTTTTAAAATAAATAATACTTGACCTCTGTAATGATGTTTAATAAAGTTTGTGTGCCCTAAAGTACACAAGCTCTAAACTGAAGCTGATCTGGTTTATTCACATAATGTACACTCTGACAGACTTAAAAGCATATGCCAATATGCCATACAGATGCTTTAGTATACATTTATCCATAAACTGTTGATGATCGGAGTAAATTAGATTAAGGGTTTTGACAACATGAAGGATTTTGGAGGGATTTTCTGAATTCCTTTCCATGCCTAAGTTAAAGGTTGAACTTCAGCAAACTATTTAACATCAGGTCTTCAAAGGTGAATAATCTACCAGTTCCCAGCAAGTTAGAAATTAAGTTCAAAAGTACAGCTTGGGAGCCTAAAATCAAACTGAGATAGTAACTGTGCTGGATTTTCAGAATCACAGTTTGGGATTTGGGCTTGGGAATGTCTGAGTCAGAAACTAAGTACATCAAAAAGCAAATATTTCTCAGGGATGTATCCAGCATGTACATGGCTACAGACTACTTTGAGGAATTTTATGCTTCCTGTTAAAATTGTGCCATGTAACAAAGGAGACAAGGATCTCTGGCTAGAAGATGCATTAGTCTAACTTAGTGATGAGGGTCCTTTAGGTAGCACAGAGAGAGGAAAGAACCATTTTGGTTCTGATTCATACTGTAAGAGTTTCTTCTATAATTTGCCCAGCAACTAATTCATGTGAAATAGATATACGGTTCTTGAACAGGGTCTGTATACCAATACCTTCTTTTTTTATAAACTAGGAACTTCCGGTCCACCCATCGTCCAGCTAATCTTTTACTCTATCTTTTTGTATATTTGTCCAGCATCGAAAAGAACCGAATATTATAATATGCTGGTGATAATGTATTTTCCAAATAGGTAGTATATAAGGTTTTTAAATACTCAGGAGCTGAAACAGGATTGCCAGATGTCAAAGCCTCTGCCTATCATGAAAAGGATTGATCTCATGATTTTCTCTGTGCTCTCAAAACTATAAGATCCTTTTGCAGATGACTAGTATCCTGGGATGGTAAGCTCACAGAAAATATTGCTCTACTTATGCAGATAAAGTATATCTTCAAATTAAAATAGCTTTAATTTCTGTTTAATATTAAATGATGATGGATTTTTATTAATGGCAACTTTGCCTTACTCACTCTGTCATTGTTAGGTAGGCAGGTAAACTGATTCATCTAAAAAACATTCTTCATTCTGGAACTTTCCTGTAACTGGTGAGAGGTTTTGAAATGTGGCAACTTAATGACAAATTCCCGTTCTTGTACCATTTTTTTGCTCTTAATCATGGCATTAAGGTGGGTTGCACATTTGAAAAAATAAGCCAGGAAGGAGAGTTCTGCATCAAAGATGTAATGGTAATCATTTATAAAAGAGTACTTCTTTTCAGAACAGAGTTTGCTTATCAAAACACCTCTACAAAATATGGAAATATCAAGCTTCTATTGTTATTATGTATCTGATATTGACTTTTCTGTTTACCATGCATAAAATAAGAGGGAAATATTTTGGTACTGTACAATTACAGAGCTGCATAACTATTGATATTGATCACTATTAGCAACATTCTAATGAAATTATGCTAACCAAGGGAACAAAATATTTTCTTGGTTTGTATTTTACTTTAGAATTTTAAAAGCTCCTTAGTATTTTTCCTAATTTGATAATATTTTAAAACCTTGGTAAGAGTTTAAAAAAATAAAATTGTCTAGTGTTAACAGCTTCTGAAAATCACTAGACATAGTTTTCTATCTATCATACCTTCTGTAAAATATCATTTCTACGTATCAGTGCTTCATTACTGTTTATTCCTAAAGATACTTTTAAACCTTCCTGTTTTACTTATTTCAGACAAAAGAAAGGGCATAATATAGACTATTTTGGAAACCAGAGGCAAGTAGCAAAGCAGCACATAACTCCTTTGTTTTTTGAGAAAATGAACCATATATTTTTTTCATTCATATTTCTTCCAAAGTTTTGTACAGAGAACAACAGTTTGATTTAGTAACAGCTTAATATCAGGTTGTGCCTGGGGATCTGTGGTAAATGCCTATTAATTCTGTAGATCTTGATCTCAAGCCAATGGAAAGACTCCTGCAGACTTGAAAGAAATTAAAACTGGTTCTGTTATTCTTAAAACTAAGGAGCAGGGAAGTTTTTTCTTTCAGGGTATCCTTAAATTCATATCCTACTCAAGGGCACAATGGTAGGGAGACAGCACAAGCCCAAGAGCAGCTTATTGTATCAAGATTAGATGGGGAAACAACCTGGGCAATTCAGACACTTTGTACTCTTTTGGAGCAAAAGTGCTGCGTTAAGCCAATCAGTTGCTGACTGACTTAATTAAATATTGGCTAAGTATATTGAGTATAGTGTATATTGACATATGTTGACCTGGTATTCCGGGTTCAACAGTTTCAAAGTCAGCAGCTTGCCTTTGCTGTGGAGAAGGGCAGCAGCATCCTGGTCTGTACTGGCAAGAGAGCAGCCAGCATGTTCATGAACATGGAAGTGATCCCTCCCCTCAATTTGGCACTTGTGAGAGAGGACCTGGAGCCCTGTGCCTAGTTCCGGGCTCTGCAGTACCAGCTGGGTCCTGACATACCATAGTCAGTGCAGGCAAGGGCTCCCAGGAGGGTTCAAGGGACTGGTGCACAATGTACAAGGAGAGGCTGGGTGAGCTTCAGCCACCTAATGATGAGAAGGTGCAGGGAAGGCAGAGCCTGCCTCTCCTCAGAGATGCACAGTGATAAGACGTGGCAGCAGTCACAAGTTGCACTGTGGGAATTCTGCTTAGACATAAGGACGTTTTTTTTTCCACTCTGAAGGTAATCAATCAATTCCCAGTTGTCTTACCTTACTCTGAAGGCAATCAATCAACCAATTCCCAGCTGTCTGGGAATGGTCCTGGGAAAGCAGATCTCAGAGGCCCTGCCTGAGCAGGAGGGCTGGACCAGATGGCCTCCAGAGGTTCCCTGTTTGACAGGTCAGTTTTCCATTCTACTGGAGATAGATGCTCTAGATAGAACACAGATAGAATTACATGTCGTAATGTTAATAAGTACATATGAAAAAAATATTCTTGGCAGTTTGAGAAAAGTTCTTGAGCTCTACATCCATTGGTCAAATTTGTTTAAACATTATCTTAAATATTTATTGGCACTCTTAAATCTAACTTAGAATTCTGTTTTACAGTGTGCCCAACTCTGAAGTCCACAGCAGATAGTAATAAATTATGACCTCCTTTCAGTAGGACAACTTAACAGCATACTCCTTGAGACTTGTTGTAACATTGTACTTAAGCTACATAAGGGGATAGTGATCGATAGTGTTTTAACTCTCTTTCTTCCTTGAAGCCTTTTATAATTTTTATAGAAAACATACTCTAAAAAAATAAAAAAAATATAAAAAATACTCTTGACACTTCCAGTCTGATGCCTCAAGAATTTTCTCTTAGTGACAGAGATACTGAGCCTTGCACTTTCTAGTGGCAGGAAGTTCTTACATTTAGCTATGTGATTTTAAATACCACAGTGTGCTATGCCCTTCATACTGTTTTCTCTGGTGTACCACAGATAAGGCAGTATTGCTATGAAGTTTCATTTTATAGAGAAATCCAGTAAAATATGCATGCTATTTAAAATCCTGAAAACTATCCTCCTCTTGGATAGAACAAGATCACATTGCATAGAGTAGGATTTCTCAGGTCAACCACAGTACAATACCTGGGGAAGAGGGAAAGAAATATTAATAGGCCAGCTATTGTTTTCATTATAATTCAGCTTATTGATTACAGCAGCTGTTTTTAGCACAGTTATGGGTAATACATACTAAATGGAGAGAATCTTTAAAAACAAAAGGTATAGTTAATGCATATATAAGTATCTACCACGATAATTTTTTTCTTCCTATCCATGCTCATTACATTCATAACACATCTAATTGATTTACATTTCAGTTCTAATGGACTTAATGGTTTTTGTTGGGTTGTTGGTTTTGTGGTGTTTTAGTTTTTGTTTTTTTTTCAATTTTTTTTTCCTGACTTTTCTCAGTTTTGGGAATCTCTGCTTGGAGTATGACTATAACTGACAGGAGTGAGCGAACTGGATGCACTGAGGTTTTGAATGCTAACATTCACATGTAATAGAATAAACGTCATGAATATGTGTGTATGTATAACTGAAAACTGAAAACAGTGTCACTATATGCATGAATACCTGATTGTGGTGTCTTTTTCTTAAGAAAGGTTATTTAAGAACAACAACAGCAAAAAGCTAAACAGGAATGCCAAAGCAACGTCAGAATATTACATAGGAATAGACCACTTTGTATTCCATATGTGGAATACAACCATTTATGTTCTAGAAAGATGATGACATCCTTGGAATGTTTTATAAGGTTTTTAAAATGCTAAAGGAAAGATAAGAATAACAATCCAGCCTGTAAATCCCAATGTAATAATTGTTAACATGAATCCAAATTGTACAGGGCTCAAAGGACACATAAAACATCTTTAAATGATCTAAAGTAGCTACTTTCTTCCTGAGTTCAAATTCAAAACTAAAAACCTGATCAGACTGGAAGCTAGTTTCAAACTCAGCATGGGCAACTAGTACGGGACTTCAAAATGATACAGCCATAATGTCCAAAAAAAGCTCCCACTGACCCAGATCAGTACTCAATGGGACACCAAGGAGATGTGAGGCTCTGTGGCAGACTGATTATTTTTTAAAAGAAAACTGCTTGAAACTGTTGGGGATTTGGACACTTAGAAAACATGTTCTAATAAGGGCATTGATATTCACAAAGCAGTTGAACCAGAAAAAGTCCAGATAGGTGAATATTACAGGAATGCAATAAGGCAACCTATCAACAGTCTCTCCACCTGTGAATTATAATACACTTATTCCTTTAATAGATATGAAGAATACTTCCAGACAGCATGAGCATGACAAGCTTATTAATACTAAAATGCCACAGAGCATGAACAAATGAGAGTCTGGTTTCCTCAATAAGGAATATGGTTTTTCCTTTGACTCTTTTATCAGTAAAATCAATCACTGTGACCATTCACTGGACAGGCTTAGAAACTGCAGGAGTTAAATGATTCACCTTGGAATCTGTTTTCCAGCACTACATTATAGCTGTCAGATTTGCATGCTTGCTTTTTCTTTGGCCTTTTGTTGACTTATATTTTCTGTGCTACTCCTGTTCTTATGCTCATCAACATGTTATAGAGACATTTTCCAGCAACACAAATTAAAACTTATTTATTGGTCATATATAGTCTTTTTCACCCTTCTATCTCTACAGAGAAAAAAAGAAATCAGATGAAAATATATTGACCCAGGATGTGGGAGGCAGAGGGAGATAGGTCAAAGTAGCACTCCCTTTGGAGTAGCAAAGAATGAAACATAGTAGGTCGAGATATTGCAGAAATTCTTTCCATAATCCTTCATGGGCTCTCAATAAATTATCTTTGTGTATGTGTTGGACAATCTTGTTGTGACAGGGGACTTGAGTTGGCATTCACCATTCATCTATTGCTTCTCTATGGCTTTTCCTGCACTGTTTCTGATGGTGTTATGATCTCTGGAGCCCAACCATAAACCAAGCCTCAAGATCATGAACCTGTTACCATAACAGCCAGTATAACAAGCAGAGAATAAAGCAGTAGTGTTCAAGGCAATCAACATTAATGAAGATCACAACAATCACAACATTTTTATCATGGCTTTAATTTGTTATTGGGTGAATGGCAAGGCTGCAGAAAGGACAAATACTTATCATAATGTTATATGGTCAAGCTGAGAACTGCGAAATTCAGCTATTTCCATAAACATGAAATATATTACCTATTGGCCTCAATTTTGGTAAAATCAGAAGTTTCTGAGCAACCTTTTCTTTCTTTTATTTATTTTTTTTAACAAAAATTTTCATAGACTTAGCAAAATAAATTTTAAGATTTCTTCAAATATATTAAAGTCAGAAGGAAATATTTTGATTACAGTCCCAGTTCTTGTTTAGCAACAGACTCTGGTTCCTGCTATCATGTTCTGATATATAACATTTTTTCAAAACAACCTCCTCTTGTGGTCAGAAGACTTCAGAGAATGGAGAATCCAGCACTCCTAAGATAAATTTAATCCAAATGTTAATATCCTTCATTGCTAATTTAAAAATGAGAATGAGAGAGAGAGAGAGAGAGAGAGAGAGAGAGAATCCCACACAAAGGAACTTAGTCACAGTTTTCTTTTCTTCAATTTCTGTCTAAAGCCAGCTAGAAATTTTCCAGTGAAACACCTGTTGTTTTTTTTTGTTTGGTTGGTTTTGTTTGTTTGTTTGTTTATTGCAAATGTCAGTTGGTCAAAGCCCATGCATTTATTAGAGATCTATCGCTTTTCTTAGGAAGGCTTCTCAAGTACAGGATGAGACAACCTTAGAATAACCAAAAACCTGATGATTCAGAAATTTGCAGTGAGTAATGGGGACACCAGTCTAAGCTCTTCCTGATCTGTAGCAAGGACGTAAACCACAGTATGCCACATTCCATGCAGATGCATGAGACATACTGGCATGCAAACCTTCCTACTTGTTTCTGAACAAGTTAAGAAAGTCTCTTTCCTTATCAAAATACAAAGAAAATACTAAAATACAAATAAAATGAAAATATCAAAATAATGAAGCTTACTAAGACTGCTCTTACACAGTTTCTGACCATTGAATTTGGACCATACCTTTCCAGCTGTATTGTGTTTACATGTCCAGGTTTTCGTAGAGGCAAGGTGGACGAGGGCTAAAGGAGGGGCCTCTGTGAGCAGAGCCCAGCAGCTGCCCCATGTCAGAGCAGAGCCAGCTCCAGCCAGCTCCAAAAAGGGACCTGCTGCTGGCCAGAGCCAGACCAGGGAGCAACACTGGTTGGGCCTTGGGGAGAGCATATTGAAGAAAGGCAAAAAACTGATGTGCCACAGCAGCTGGGAGACAGGGTGAGAAAATGTGAGAGAAAAAGTCCTGCAGACCCCAAAGGTCAGTGCGGAGGAAGGGCAGGAGATGCGCCAGGCACAGAGCAGAAGTTCCCCTGCGGACTGTGGAGAGGCCCCTGGTGGAGCAGGCTGTCCCCCTGCAGCCCATGGGTCCCACACGGAGCAGATCTCCACGCTGCAGCCCGTGGAGGAGCCCCCGGTGGAGCAGGTGGATGTGGCCTGGAGGAGGCTGCGGCCCATGGAGAGCCCCCGCAGGAGCAGGCCCCGGGCCGGAGCTGCAGCCCGTGGAGAGGATCCCACGCAGGAGCAGGGGTCTGGGGGGAGCTGCCGCCCGTGGGGGACCTGTGTGGAGCAGTTTGCTCCTGATGGGTGGATCCTGTGGTACAGATCTGTGTTGGAGCAATTCTTGAAGAGCTGCTGCCTGTGGGCAGCCCCCGCAGGATTAGTCTGAGAAGGTCGGCATCCCGTAGGAGGGACCCCACATGGAGCAGGGGCAGAGAGTGACTGTGAAGGAGTGGCAGAGATGAAGTGTTAGGGACCAACCACAACCCCCATTCTCCATTCCCCTGCACCAGTCAGGGGGAGGAGGTGGAAGAGGGCGAATGGAGGGAAGGTGTTTTGCTTAATTTTCTCACTGCTCTATTCTTTTACCAATAGGCAATAAATTACTTGCTGAGTCTCTTTTGCCCACAACAGTAACTGAAGAGTGATCTCCCTATCCTTATCTTAACACATGAGTTTTTTTTCATTGTATCTTTTCCCTGTGTCCTTCTGAGAAGGGTTAGTGAGAGATTGTGAGGTTAGTGAGAGAATGTGGTGGATTTTAGCTACCTACCAGTGTGAAGCCACCAACCACACCAATCAAATCTTTACTCTGTAAAGAGTCTATCAATACATGATTCTAACTGAACAGGAAGCTGAATGAGTGCCACGCAACTCTTAAGTTATTTTTTTGGCTATTGTCTCAGCTTGACTGAGGATGAGGAAAACACTAGTTTAGAGTCAAACTTCTCTCCATCATTCAAAGATAGGCAAAGTCTTTTCAATGCACCAGGAAAATTTAGGTTATACAGGTAGAGTAGGTTATAGAGGTGAAGAATGAACACTGTGGTTGCTTTAGGGCTCTGCTTGTCCCATCCCCCAAAGTGGATGGCTGGGGTTTAGACAGCTGTGCTAACAAATAGCCAACTTCCACTTGCAGCAATTACCCAATATTATCCTGAAGAATGCACATTACTCAGAGTAGTATCTGTGAGCAACCTTGCTGTGTGAATTATTGCTACCCGTGAGATGGCTGAGTTGTGAGCTTCAGACACCCACCATGCTCTGCAGTACTATCCAGATATAAAATCCATTCACTGCAAATATGTCATTTTCTTCACTTAGTGATGAATTGTTTTTGTCTCTTGTGGACTGAAATGAGAAGATGGCACGACATGCTTCTCTGACATGTGTATGCATCACTAACTTCCTGAAATAACAAGTACACTGCATGTCTGCACAGGGGCAATGAATGGTTCTTAAAACGCACATACATATTTTATAGCCTCGTTATAATAGACTTGCTTTATATTTCTCTTTTAAAGTCTTGTATTTTTAGCAAGGTATTTTCCCATTGTGGCAGTCAATCTAACAAAATTATGATAATTGGATTTATCAACACATCATTTGTTGCCCTCTGGGTGAAATTCACTTGCTCTCTAATGAACTGACGAGATTTGAATGAATACATATTTCTTACACGTGAGAGAATCAGCTATTTTCCAGCAGCATAAGTGTATATGGTTATAATTATTATACTTGATTTTATCTGAAATGTGGAAAGTTTAGGTAGAGAAACAAAATAACCTCACATACCATTGCATTTTAGAATGTATAATTGAATGTATAAGAAAATCAGACTTCTTAAGTTCTAGTGGCTTGAAGAGTTGGGTTGATGAATCTAAGTGCATGGTGGAAAAGGTTTTCCAGGAAAATTTGTATCTGAATGTGCTGTCATAAGATTGACACTGCCTTGGATAACTTAAATCGTGTGCTAAAGGTAGTGCTCCTAAGAATTAGCTTACCTTTGGAAATTTACCTTCTAGATCCCATTTTCCCAATTGTAGCATATCAGCAATTCCTCTCCTTGGAGCAGTACCTGATTTATCAGGCACAGAGAGACAATATATTTGCAGACTTGCTGTAAGTTTTATTTCAAAGGTGAAACAACAAAGAAGGAGCAGTAGTTCTGCACTGCACTTGCCTGTAATGGAGGTAAAACATCAGATGATCCAAAGCAGAGAGTTTCATTCACAATCTGAAAGCTGGCAATTTTGCCAGACAAAGTGAAAAGTGAAGATTAGTTTGTTATGATGGAAGCCTTTCACAACACCATCTTGCTAACCAGTGTAGTAAACATTTGTGTATTGACAGCCCCAAAATTGAAAACTATAAGACAGGCTTCAAAAAATCATTGCATCCACAGTTCACAAATTTTAGTAATAAAGATTATTATTAATTAGTCTGTTTTCTGATTTTTCAGGAGACTCCCTCTTCATATTTTCTAATACAACACATATATGTGAATCATGCCAGTTCTTACTCACATACAACTTATACATCATGTGAAATACATAATGTGTAGTACAATATGTCTCTCTGCTTCAGGGTTTCTTTTTAGACAATCCAACCAAAATAGCTGACTTGCTGAATTCTTTCTGTTAATAAATTTACACAGAAATATTACACCAACACTTTTTAGAGCACTTAGAGATTATAAAGCACCAGTGTTCCAGTTTGAGTTCCTTGTTCTAGTACCAACATAATATATATATATATATGATCTTATGTATATATGTTGTGCCCTCAACAACAGGACTAATGAAGTCCCATTTCCAATATATCCTGAAAGAACAGGCTAAGGTGGGTTTACTTCTCTACCCAGCTGAATGTTCCTTAGCATGGCTAAATAACCACATCTTCTGGTGTGCTTCCTAAATAAAATACATTGTGTTACACGTGGCAAAGCAAGCGAGATACTGTTCTGTTATATTAGAGGACTGACTTTTCTGTTTTTCCTCAGACAACTTCATCCAAGCTCTATGCGTCATAATTGTTGAATGATGATGAAAGAAGAGGAACAAAAAAACAAAACAAAAAAAAAAGATGTCTTGGTTGGTGATTTACAGCACCTGTTCTAACTCGTAGAGGTTTGTGTAGACCTCTGCTAGGCTATCTAACTATAGACTTTCCACATACAACTTCAAGCTTTTATCATAAGACAAGAAAGAGAAACATAAGCAAGAGAAATGCTGTTATGAAAAGACAATATAGAAGTATAGAAGTGAGACTAAGCGCACCCAGTTTTAACCACGAAGTAGAACCAAAAGAATGGTTCTCTGGAAACTGTGTTTCTCTCGTCTTTGCTTACATATGTTCCTATTTGCAAGCATCATGAAACATTTTATTTATTAGGACTTTGAAGCTTGCCTTTTCTTAGCAGGCTGACCATCTGAAATTTATAGGACATTAGGAGTTAGATTTATAGATGTTAAGGTTTGTTTCCCCATGTTAAGTTACAATTACTGTAGTGTATTTATTCTTTAAAAATTATTTGTGTCTTATTGCTCTTAGGTTGTTATTTCCTTGTTCAAGATCATAGCAAATTTCTTTTGAACTCATCAATTTTGAATAGGTTTTTTTTTTTTTCCTTTGGGCAGGTTTTTTAGAATTCTCTTGTTCACCTCAGGGTCAACAGGATTAGATTTCCTTCTCACAGTTCTCCAAAATCTAGTCATGGCTTCATTTTTGTACTTCAGGCATCTGAGCTTAATGGCCAAAAATGCTCTCCATGAAAAAGTTGATAGCAGGGCTGACTACCAGAGGCAAGTTAGCTGCATAGCTGCAGGTAGCCACATAGGGATTTAGGGACAACTGAAATGATAAATCACTGCTCTCACCCCAGAGTTGCCATTCAAACCACATTAGAGGAGCAAACAAGCACCTCCTGTTCTGCCTGAGCTGATATAAAGCAGGTCTTGTAACATGTCCCCTGTAAATGATTACAGAACCTGACACTCCTTCACACTTGCTTTTAAAAAGAATAATACAGAGTCCTTCTTGAGAAGCTACTTCCCATTGCTGTTCTAACAGTGCAAAACTGCAAGAAGGGGCCCTTGATGCAGCTGTCTGGGACAAATTCTGCCCCTGGATATGTGTGTCTCTGATTCATACTGAGGTCAGCATTTTCTGACTCCTAAAAGTAGCAAATGAACAAAAGTCTTATGTATCCTGAATTGAATCATCTCATAAAAAATAGATGAACAAAATTATCATCCAGAAACATTAAAATCTGCTCTTGAAGTGTACTGATATAAGCAGAAGTCCAGCTTGCCAGCAAGTAATTGATCAGGAAAGCTTTGTGTTTTTTTTTTTTTATTATTATTTTATTTCATTTGGTATCAGTGTATAACTATCAGATGAACATTTTCCAAATCTAAATGCTGTTTCATGGTACTGAAAGACATTGCATAAAATATATTATTCTGTATTTTAATAAATAGATGGGACACACAATGCAATGGTGCTCAGTCCTAAATAATCCAAGATGTCCAAATTAATCTAAAACCTGAAATCCTTATCCACTCTTCAGAGGAGGAAAAAAAAAATCTGTTCCTGTAAAAACTTGGTCTTTAACTACTTTATAGGAAGAATAATGGGATGTTTTTTAGACAAAGAAGACAGTGTTTTGGCTTTAAAACTTTATTTGTGGTAATAATGAAAGGTTTTTCTTAAAAGCAATGAGTGACACAAGTTGTTAGGCACTTTTCTTATGTCTACATCTTACACCTAGATAAAGCTGTATGTGCACAGGTTAATAAGTTCTAAAATTTTGAACTTTAAGCTTAGTGTTCTGTATCTGTCAAGGGATGTATAAGGAAGGGAGGAAATCTTGGCTTTCTGGTTCCTCACAGGTTTCTCATATATCCAAATGAAAGTCTTCTATTAAAAGAAATATTCCTTTTTTATATAAACATAGCAAGTATTTTCATATTTAGGTTAGTTTATTTGTTTAAATAGCTCATATATACAGATGAATGATTTGAAAGGAAATATGAATGCATGAGTGACGGGATATGGTTGCTGAATGATGTCTGTGGGGACTGCTTAGTGTTGATAAATAACTAAGGAATTTGTCTATCAACATTTTGCATAAATGTCAGTCATAGAACTTGTGGTTGGGCTAAAGCAGCCCTGAATGACAATGTATTTCTCATTTACATCACAGCTTTAAAGGGTAAGAATAGGGAAATAGAGAACTTATCTCAGAATAGCATATGTTTTTTGAATGTGGGTGTCCTCCAGCAGAGTATTCTCTGATTGCACCCTGTGAGACTTTGCAGAATGCAAATAAAACCCAGACCAAGTCATGTCTTTAGTAGGTTAGCAAAGCAATATGAATGTGTTCCATGCTTAAAATATTACATTTCAAAGACTCCTCTACATTAATTCCAATATCAGATTAGTCAAGTCTACAGGCTCTTTAAAACAAGACTGTCATTTCACATGTGAGAAGTGGAAGGATAAGAAAGCTAGACAGCATATGTACTATTAACCTTTTTTTAATGCTTACACTTATTCAGACAATTAACAAATCATGTGTAAGAATGTGAAATTCCCACAGAGCTGGAACAGCAACAAAAAATAAATACTAAAGGGATGGAACAGATACTTTGACAGACTATGTTTCTCCTTGTATTTATATAAAAATAGATCATTTCATATTACAGAAATCTGAATCAGCTCACCCAAAAAGCACATAGTGTAGCTCTGAAGGAAATACACAAAATGTTATCCTCCCAGCATGATGAACCCACTCTGGGTAAGCTCTGTCTCCGAAGTAGTTAAGAGACTGCATACAATGTTCACAAACAGGCCCTGTGAGCTGATAAAGCACAGCTATTATTTCAGATTAGGAGAGCCTAGAGAATTTCTTTAGTATTCAACTTTTCCCTAATAAGTCATCTTAAAATAGCCTGAGATTGGTATGCATAATAGCTATCACAACATCTTCGTACCACCAAACAATCTCTTTGCTTTTAAGATCCCTGGTAAGTGATATACGTGGGCTTATCTCTGCTCTCTTTGAACCTGCTGTAAAGCAGGGATAACTCGAGGTTACTCTTGGTTTACACAAATATGAATGAGAGCAGAACCAGGACCCAAGGTCTTACAAGAATTGTCTACAAGACCTCAAAGCAGCAAGATGCAACATCGAAGACACTGGCCGCTACTGGGCCTGAAAAGTGTCAATAGGCTAGGCTAGAATTCCTTCTGCTAATTTTCCATAATAAAAATGATTTTAAACTCCAAATGCCCCAAGACTCATCTTTTCTAGGTGAACTCCAGCACTTGCAAAGTACAGAAAATCAACTTTCTGTGACAGTCTGAATCTAATACTCTTGCAGCTGTATAAAACTGTGCAAACTGCAAAAATAGATTATGATAAATTTTGTTAGCTTAGATGTTACTTTGGTTTCATTTATGTGTGCCCAAATCCCAATAAAAAATGTTAAATTAATGGTATCTTGCATGGTATCTCCTTAAACAAAGACGGAATATAACAGCAGAGAAGGTGGAGGAAAACTAAATGCTACTAGAAATGGTAGCGATCTTCTACTACAAGGCGTCTTACCTGTTGAGACAACCTGTTGAGACAACCTCTACCTAGTTCCCTTCTTAATGTGGAGTAGGATGAGCTTTGCTTTACTGACTTCAGTAGAACTTCAGGGAACTCCGACACCTATGCAGTCAGGAAATTTAGGGGGAAGGGTTCCTGGAAAAAAAAAAATAATCATATACTAATTTTTTTGTGGACACCTTAAAAATGTTTTTATTTTTCATGCAAATCTTCAAGCATGAATTAAGCCTTCAGAACCTTATTTGTATTAAATGCAGAGTTACAGTGGGATTGATAGAGACAATAGCACTCATAATGGGGATCTGGATACACTGCCTCAATAGAGAGGGAAAAAAAAATGATGCTTGGTTACTTTTACCAGAACTTCTATGAGCCAATATAATAATCCTCAGCATCTCTAAACCACCATTGTCCCGTTGATTGTGTTGGAACTATTGAAACACTGATATTTACGGAAAGGTTTTCCTTTCATATGCATTAATTGAACAAAGACCCTGGATGAGATAAAGTGTCCAGTAATAATAATGACTCATTTTTCTGTCATCCATTCTTAACTTAAAATCAAACATCTAAAAAAGTTCTACGTGCACAAACATATATACTTTCATTTGGAGTGCACATTTTAGTCTGTGTAAATAGTTTGCAGAGTAATCTGAGGTATTAGGGAACAAAGAAAAAATACAGATTTAGTCAATTACAATGGCAAGGAGAATAGTTCCTTAGGGTTAGACCAAAAAAAAAAAAAAAAAAGAAGTTCCATCTGGCTTCAATACTATGGACAATAGCTTTAGGAAGTGTGCATAGGAATAAGCATTCACTGAGACTGAAGAGTTTACTGATGCACTTTTTAAGAATAATTAACGCTTTTCTTACTGTATGTTTTAAAATCTTATTAATTTTAGTCAATTCAGATAAGCCCTGAGTCTGAAAATACTGCAAGCACTTCACTTACTCTGTTCTCTACTTGACACTGTTAACATACTCAGTACTTTTCTACAGGCCTGTCTCTCCTGAAACTCAAACAAACATTAAAGATCAAACAGGAAACCCGTGGAAAAGAGATTTACAACTCTTTATAACTAAGTTTATTTTCAAGTTTGTTACATTTTTAAATACTGGGTCCTTCAATTGCAGCCAAAATGATCTCTTAAAAAAATGCCAAAGCAAATCTCTGGGGAGTACAGCTTCTGAAATTCTGAAAGTTCAGTTTAAAGGCAACTCCCTGATATCTGTGGTAGATTATATATATATATATATATATGTACACATATATATACACATATATAAACACATATATATACATATACACAAATACATATTATGCTATTGCATTTCATATGCACTTTCTTTCTTTCCCATTCCTTATGCATACATCACTATCAGTTTGATTCTAGATGCATCCTCCACCCTTATCTGATTAAGAATTCATACCATCTCAGGGGAAAATTGGTAATGGAAGGTATTATAAATTTCTTTAACGATTCCACCAATGATTAAACATGTCAGATAAGGTACCTTGCTTATAAATAGACTACCATGGTAATTTTATTTGCCTATATTCAGTTATTAAAAAATATATAATTGGGTTTTCTTTCTTCTTTTTTTCCTAATATCCCTCCCTAAATACTGTACATTGTACAAACTTGTATTAACTTTAGTTCATATCCATTTTGGTTTTGGAAAAAGTGACATTGAACTAAGAAAAACTGGAGATTTTTTTTAAATGTTCTTTGATGATTCATTCTGAATAATTTTTTTTTTTCATAAAGCCTGCATCTAAACTAATGGTTTTCTCCTTTTCCCATTGAAATCAGCTGGAAAATACTTTCAATTTCCATATGAGAATGCCCAGCACTTGAGCTTTGTCTTCCTGCTCCCTCAGAAGTCATCCCTATGAAGTGTCTTGGGCTGAACTGCCTCAACTGTGTCCCCACTTCAAAACCACAGAGTGGTATTGGAGCCCTCCAGTTGCATTTGCAGTTCAGCAGAAATTAGGCTTCTCTGTGAAGACAGCTTTCCTACAAATTGCATGACATACCTCATATGGCCTTTAACATCAGCAGTGTGTGTAGCTTATCTGCACCACATGCTACTCATGACCCCATGTAAGGACCAGTGAAGAAAAGGAGCTGAGCTCCCCCGCAGGCCTACACAGCACCACAACAGCAACAATAGTTATTAATATTAATATACCGGTTAAATATATAGGGGCACTCATTTAAGTTATTACTATTTAAAATTTTATATTAAGATAAATTATCACCTTCAAACATCCCTTTACCTGATCCATGTCTTCTCCCATCAGTGAGTTCCTAAGCTACAGGTAGTCTGTGATGTAGTATCCTATATCACAGTCCGAACTGGGTGTAGCTGTCAAGGTGTTGGCAGCATGGGGGCTGCAGTGGTCACCTCTGTGAAAAGACAACAATGGGAATCCCAAGGTCAGGAAAGGACCTCTGTAGCCAATAGAGAGGACCACAGTGGAGTGCATACCCACACTGTGGACCCTATATGGAGAACCCCACCCCAGAGCAGGTGGATATATCCTGAAGGAAATGCAGCCTGTGGAAAGCCCAGAATGGAGAAGAGGGAAAACATGAGGATGAAGAAGCTGCAGAGAAGAACCAATATGTAGTGACCATACTCCTCACCCCTCTTGAATGCTTGGGTAGCAGGTAGAGAAAACAGAAGTGAGAGAGAGAGAAATGGAGCCCGGGAGAGTGGGGAGGAAAGTTGTTTTAATTTTTGTTTTCATTTCACACTACTTAAATACATTTTTAGAAGCAATAAATTTCAAATTAATTTTTCCCAAGTCAAGTCCATTTTGCCTGCAATAAGAAATGGTAAGCAACCTCCTTGCTTTTATGAGCTTTCTCAACCTATTTTCCTATGAGCTTTCCCAACTTATTTTCTCCACCACCACAATAAGGAGGAGGAGTAAGTGAGTGTTTGTTTGGCAAACTTAACCCACCACAGAGCCCCAAGACTTAATTTAACTTTGTCCAGCCTCCTTGGGTAGAAGGAATTGGGGCAATCCAAAGTGACTTTGTTTGTTTGTTTGCTTGTTTGTTTGTTTTTATTAGTCTTCTGGTGACTTTCTAAGAAAGATTCTAATCATGCCATCAGATGAGGTTGGTAGGCAATCTTCATTTAATCTATATGTCTATGACAGCAATGCTAGTGACTGCAGGTGCATATAGGACTTTGCTTAGGATTCAGAATGTTTCCAAGTGTATTCTGCAAGGACCAGCATAGACAGACTGCCAGAGCTGGCCTTGGAGATGGATCAAAGAAGACTTGGAGAGATGCTGATGCCAAGAGAGGAATCTGGGGAGTATAAAGACAAAAAGCAAAGCAACTACCATTTTATTCTCTGAACTTTTCTGAAAGCTGTCTGAAGCAACATTTTCTTTATTTCATTTTAGCTGCCAAGAACAAATCCATGATTTTTTTTGGCTCTCCTATATTAAGGACTATCTGACCATGATGACTGGACAAATGTGGTAAGGTAAAGGTCTTTCAGGAGAGAGAATTGCTGGCTTGTAGTCAGAAATATGTATTTTTCCCAACAAACCAAACTATACAGGAAAAGGAGGTGGGAAGAAATAAAAGTGAAAACAGCTCAGTTGTGAGACAGATTATACCTGGAACTAACCCCAGCAAACTCCCAGGAAATAAGAGTATTTTATGTGATGCTATTTCTGGGGGATTTTTTGACCCATTTGGCTTGCAAATGTGTTACTGAGACAATGCTAATTCAAAAGCTGCCTAAGATGAAATGTGACCTAGCTCACTATGAGTGATGCAGTGACAAATACATCTGTGGAGCTTCTGTTAGAGATGCTTTCCCTTTCTATCTGGCTAATCTCTGAAAGGATGACAGAGTGCCTGTGGCAAAGATAAACTTCCGGGTACGCTTACCTGCTGTTTGGGGATATTATTAGTAAACCACTCCAGAGGTGAATAAATGTTTCATTAGGCTCATTAGATACACTTCTGACAGGGATACCAAACATTGTCATACAACTGTGACTATAAGTACAGAGTCATTCCCAATGTAAAGACAGTACCAAGCTTATCAAACTGCATCTTGGCCAGCTTCCCAGAAGGTTTCTGACAGCTCAGACTGAGTCTCTGAGAAGTCTACTTTACTAGGATTAGTAATGGAATATGAGTGAACTGACAAAAATGGCTGAAATCAGGCTAGGCCTGCAGGGAAGCCAGGAACAGTGAGAGGAGATGTGATTCAGTCAAAAGCTTGTTGAGCCATAAAGATATTAAGGTCCTGGGTTACCTGCTCAAAGTGGTCCTGCTTGAGCAGAGGGCTTAAGCAAGATCCCAGAGGTGCCTTCCAACCGCAACCATTCCATGAGTCAGTGATTCTGTGAAACAAGTGTCTTGTCTAGTCTGCAAAAAATAATAACCATACCAAGTTAGGATGACTGAGATTGCTTTGAACTATGTTTCTAACATAAGTCACAGTCCAGGCCAGTTGGGAACAGCAAAGCTCTCAGCGCTGCATGTAAACATGAAGACCATCTAGCTTCTTTCACAGGCACCCCATTTCAAACTGAATGAAAAACTACGAAGTTGTAAAGCCTGTTAGGATGGACTGAAAATGTGTGGCAGCAGAGGGACCCTCTAAATCAATGTCAATGAATTATTTATTAGTCCTCTCCTTTATCAGTGTTCCTCTATGCCTTTGGATGCTGGATAAAGCAGAGCTGTTACCTTTTTCAAAGTGATGCTGGTGACAGGGCTCATCCATGTACACAAGTGGGAGCAGGGAGCAAGGTCAGGTAGGTAACAACTGTTATCATTTATGCAAGAGGTTAGAGTCAAACATGACAAAAGCTGCTAATAACGTTGGACAGAAAGACATACTGTGGTTGACTGCTTTCATCTTAGACAAGTAGTTGCTAAACAGATTTTGTTCACGTGACAACTCTGCTGGAGCTTTTTATGAATTTGGAGTAGGGGTCCTGAGCAGCGTGCCCTGAACAGCACAGCATGCTGAGGGCTAAAAGGAGGACAGATCTAGTGGCTATGCCAATCCTTCTAGACTATTCTCCACTTGTCATTGCAGTGGTAACATAAAACCTGGCAGACATGTACCCGCTTTGCAGGAGGGTGATAAATTGTCCTGGAGGAGTGGGGGGTGGACATGTAGGAATTAGTGCATTGTTGGCATTATAGAGTTTCTGAAGAGGTTCCTGGGTCATGAAGGTAAGATGGTGACAGGAAATGGAGGTGGAGGCTGTGCTGGGATCGTCTAACAGAAGCCCTGGTAGATTCCAGGCACATCAGACAGCAGGCACTGTGAAATGTAATTTTTGTATTGTTCACTTGTGTCACCAAGGGCTCCTCCAGGATTGGGTGCCTTTAGGGTTTCTTCCCTTCTTCCCTTCCTTGAAAATCTTTCCTAATCCTTGGGAAGAATGACACTATTGTAGCTTGACAGCGTGGATGGGGAAACCAATAGTAAAGAGGTGCCAAGAGTGCTCTCACAGCACCATGTAGGTACAGCCTCCCTTGTAGTCGAGGCCAAATTCTCCTGAAATCAGATGGAGTACTTCCAGCTATTTCAGATGTGAGACTTCAAGCACTAGTTTAGCCTTTGTTATTCAAGACAGCTAGGAAGTATTAAATTTGAACAGTTCAAATATATACATTATGCAGTCCTGACAGGATAGATGTTGCTGACAGAGGACTACCTGAAAGTAGATATAAGGACTTTGGGATCCTTTTTCTTGAAAATGAATCAGTAAGGGTCACAATAGTTGTATTTAAATGACTTAAAGAATGTGAGGGTTCATTAGCTCAGCCATAGATCTGGTATATGTCTGCCTACAGAATGCTGCCAAATGAACATGAAGTGGAAAGAGGAACTTTATGACTTCCTTTTTTTATGGATTCTCATGCCACATTGGAAATCTTACCTACCCCAGGCCTGCCCTGCAGAAAATTTTCCCATGCATTTCTTGTTAGTTTCTTTAAATATATTAAATAGCTTTGTATTTCCTTATTGAAAAACAGATTGATTTTTCTGATGCATGTGTTGACATCACCCAAAATATTCAGCCCTTGAATTCATACTGAGCTCATATCAATCCCCAAGACCCTTAGAATGACAGTGTAATGCACTTTTAACTTTTTTCTTCAATTATCTTCTGGCTATATCAATTACTTTTTCATGCATTTTCATTACTTTTCAGGTGCTAGAGCATAAGTCCACCTATTTACATATGAGAAATATTCTATACCAGCTGATAACGGTGTGCCCTTAGGATATATTTGTATATCAAAGTCAATACCAGAGGCATGCTTATTTGCTTTTGGCAAGCACTATTTTAAAAATATTTTGACATTATTTAATTTAATTAGGCTAATAGAAGAGAGTGTCCTATGATCAATAGAAAGATGCTTTGATCTTAATCACTGATCCATTTTTCATAAATATGCAGATTTTTCAGCAGTAGAAATAATAATGGATAAGTGTGGGGTTGTGTGTCAAAAAGGGATTAAAATTGTTTCACATTCCTTAGAAGCAAGGCAGAGGGGTTATAGTTATATCACACGCACCAAAAATAAATAAATAAATAAAAAGGGAAAAAAAAAGAAAAAGAGAAACTTTTAACATATTCTTGAAAAAGCAATAAAATATAATGTTCTATCTACTATTTGTTATGAAAATGTTATAGTGCCCAAAAACCTACAGTAATAAATTAACTAGTTAGTTAATTAGTTGCCGTTACTAAGAAAACACATCAAAAGCCATAATGATACTGTAAAGGAGGTGAGCTTCAATACAGGTAATATAGTTACAGTGGAGGGTTTAGACCAAGCTGAAGGGTTTCGATC
Organism: Anser brachyrhynchus; assembly: GCF_964034855.1. Taxonomy (NCBI): domain Eukaryota; kingdom Metazoa; phylum Chordata; class Aves; order Anseriformes; family Anatidae; genus Anser; species Anser brachyrhynchus. Next base: position 61,980,285 of record NC_137698.1, on the reverse strand, counting down.
CAAGGAATCAACCTACAGGAACAAAACAAGCAATGGAAGTCAATTCCACACCAAATTTGTGTGAGGTCTGTTTTATGTTGGAGATGACTGGAGGAGATGTTTACATGCTGATGTACATACTTGGATGGATTTACCTGCACTCCTGGGTAGGAGAAGAGTCTTGGTGGCTGACATGCCACAGGAAATAATGAGGAGCGGGCCTTGGGTTTTTTAGACAGACACCATGCTCAGACAGGCTATGAAGTTAACAGAAAAGCTTACTCCAATGCTGATTAATATCTGAACTGAAATATTTTCATATGGGTTTGAAATGGTATGTATGGCAACCAGATGGAAGAAATTTTTGCTGAAAGAATACTGAGGCAGTCAAATTCTGAAAATGCGCAAAGGATGACACTGCAACTTAAACTTTCAAGTACTGACACTACTGCCTCTTGCTTAGTGGCTGGCCATTAGCTTGATGTTCTGTCTCGTTACAGAGGAAAACACAAAACAAGAAGTGCCTGTAATCTCTTAATCTCACCAGTAGAATCCAGCTCTTGGATTTTTTACTAATCACTTGACATTTTTTCTGAATCTCTGTTTCCACTGGTGACTAGCCCTCTTATTACCATCACAGACCACCTTCTCTCTCTGCTTTTCTCAGTTACATATGACGTTCCCAAACCTTGCTTGTTTTTTTAATGTTTCCCTCTCTCACTTCAGTTCTGATGACTTCTTTACCATTCATCTTCTTTTCCCGCCCTGAAAACTATAATCAAAAAATACAATTTATAGAAAGAGGTTCATACTATCAGTGCCATGGTTTTGGCATAATCCCAGACATTTTGTCATTTTTATCCCTTTGCCTTACCCTCATTTTAATTACCTTTTAATATATATGTGTATTTTAGGAATTTGTATAATGTTTGACCTGAAAATGACATTTAAACAATAGTGAATACAATGTGAAAATACAACATTGCAGACTACTCACATCAATTTATTTTTTCCTTTTTTTTTTTTTTTTAATTTGGAAAAGGAGTAGAGAAGGTTTTGTATAAAGAAAAATCAGAGCCCAACTTTTCAGCTTTTGTCACAGAATCCAAAGCTGGAAAATAACTTTGTTGTTATCCAGTCTGAAATCAACTTGAACGCTTGACAAGAGCTGAAGATTTTTATTATTTTTTTTTAATTAATTACTGTTCTAACTGTATGTTTTTAGAAGGAAAAGCTTCAATCTGTTTTTTGTTTTTTTTTTAAAAGTGTGACTGAGATGCACATACATAAACTGTTCCAATTGTTAATTACTCTCACTGCTATTAATTTTTTTTCTAGTATAAACTTGTCTATTTTAAATTATTAGGCATAGTATTTTGTTATGCGTTTTTCTGATAAAGAACACTCTAATCAAATTCTTTTTCCCATTATATAGTTTTACATTGTTATCAGCCCACCTCATAAACTTATCCCATACCCTTTCCTCCTCATATTTTCCTTGTAAACCTCCTCATTTTTCCTTTATCATTTTAGCTGCCCATATTAATATACATGCTCTTAAATAAATGATTTGATTTTTCAATATCTTTCAGAAGTCAGTAGAAGGTATGGAGACGGGTCCTTTGAAGATCACGCCAGACATAGTGGCTAAATTTGGTCTAATGAATTTAACTTGATTCACTCGTTTTGGATACGTAAGTTCTAGCTATGTATTACACCTTCAGAGAGCCAGATTCTCTTGTGTTTTCACCTGATTTGTATGGAGATAATAAAGACTATTAAAAAACAAACAAACAAAAACACTTTGCCCTTGATCTAATCTCATTATAATGTCCATATTTAATACACAAGGACTCATCTTGTCTGTTTCACTGGTCTTGCTAAATGACTTCCAGTATTTCTAATGAGAAAATAACAGATCATATATTACTTCTACAAAATAGAAGGGAAATGCTTTTTTTTTTTTTTTTTTTTACCCTAGGGTTGCCATTTCACACTGAACTTGTACAAAATGCAACTTTCTAGTTCTAACCATAGCAGTGGCTTCTGTGTCTGCTTTGTTGATTTTGTTGCTTCATTGATCAAAGATAAATACATAACTCTCAAGCGGTAGGCCAAGGATTAGGCCAAGGTTATTTTCTTTTTCTGACATTTTATATTTAGAAGGCATCATCACAGTTATCCTGAAATAATAATAAAAAAATAATAATAATAAACAAAAAATTGAAAAAAGTAGAAAAAAATTCTCAGTTAGTCTGGAGAGCTCCTAAAGTTTGAGATGAATATAAAACCACTCACATTTATAATGGTAGACATTAATCTATTTATTATCCATGCAGTACTTAAAACTTTATAATAAACATCTAGCAAAGTTATTGGTATAAGTGAAGCTAGAGAAAGAAATGAAATACAGACATAGCAACAAAATCAAGAGCTAATTATGGAGTAATCACAACATCTTACTAATAGATTATGGAGGAATGAATGTTAATGATCTCTTATACATCATTACAATTGTTTTTATGGAGTACTTCTCATTGAGTAGGTTATTAATGTAGTCAAGGCAAATGGCCCCAATATAATCTCTTGCTACATATACATATTCAAAAGAGGAATGGCTGTATATAAGATTATGTGGTCAGATTGCTTTGTTACATTGACTTCAGATGACAAAATACTGCCTCAGAGACTGTTAAAAATCAACATCACTGACTGCTCTGATTTAGACTGGGGAGGTTGTTTCAAGGGCTCCTGGAATCCAGGAAGGCAAAAGTAACTCACAGCAATTTCTGTCCCTGACCCTGAAATTGCGAGTCCAAGAGAGACTGACCTGACTCAGGGATGGTAACCTTGTTGTAAAGTCTTCAAGCTCATGGGATGGCAATTCATGGCTGCTGAAGATCATAGAATCATAGAATGACTTGGATTGGAAGGAATCTTAAAGATCATCTAGTACCAACCCCCCCTGCCATGGACAGGGACACCTCCCACTAAACCAGGTTGCCCAGGGCCTCGTCCAACCTGGCCTTGAAAACCTCCAGGGATGGGGCATCCACAACTTCTCTGGGCAACCTGTTCCAGGGCCTCACCACCCTCTGAGTAAAGAATTTCCTCCTAATTTCTAATCTAAATCTCCCCTCTTTTAGTTTAAAGCCATTCGCCCCTGTGATCTCAGTGAATGTTGTGTAGGCGATTCACTTGAAATCTCAGTGAATGATGTGTAGGAGAACCACTGGTTCAGAAATACCTTTGTGTCTTTTTTCCCTTGTGCAAGATCTTCTTTTACACTGATATTTACATTGATACATAGATATCTTCCTTTTTTTTAATGATTTTAGGGATAAAATCCTTTTAAAACCTGCCTTCAACATAAAGGGCAGTGAAAAACGTTCTGGAATGCAAGTCTTATTCACACCTCCCATAGCTCTTTTTATTTAAAGCCTGAGAGTGTTTAGTTGTCTCATTTCTATTGTTAATGTAGAAATGCTCAGAAGAATGATCTGTGGAAAGATACTAAAGTTTCTCTGACACATTTTAGTGCCACCGTAAGGTCACTTTAGTAATGAACATCATAAAGATTTTCTGTTTATTGTTGGGGTTTAAGTCTTGCAAGAATTTCTTACTTCCATGTATTGTACAGCATTAACAACTCACAGTTCTTTAATTTTGTATATTTATGTGCAAGTTTCTAGAAGTAAGAGAGCTGATGAGAAATATGCACTCATATTTTCTAGTCTTCCTCAATTTGACTAGCCCAAATCAATCATAGGAGAGATTCTTGTTGTCTTCAAACTGGTTCTTTAAATCTTAAGCAATTTAAGTCATTATTGAACAACAGTTCTACTAAATTATTCAAAGCGTGATTTGACAATAGCTTGTCAAAAATGCTAGAGAAGTAGAATGGGAGCAGGAGGCAAAATTTACATAGCCATTTTACCCCCAAACAAAGTTTTAAATACTAATTCTCTGTTCCTAAACCAAAATAAGCTTCAAGAAATCACATATCATTTTACAAAATTAAGTGCAATATATCACAAATGAAAACTAAGATAAAGCAAGGTGTTTGCCATGTCCAACATTGTTCAGAAAAGACTAATTTCATACTGTACCTTCTACATATATACGAAACCAGAATATACTTCACCTGAGGAATGGAGACTGAATTCTTGCATGAATACTTTATCTCTGATGCAGGTGTTTCTAGAAGTCAGCCATGGTTATGTAAGACATTCAGATAATTTTAATTCAAAAAGGTGATTAAGACCAAGAAGTTTAGTAAATTTAATAAATGATATAAAGATACCTATATTCATACCTCCAATTCATGTATCTTATATGAAATGGTATACAGAAACAACTACTTCTGTTTCAACAAATGCTAGATATCTTTCACGGTAGGGCTACTTCCTATCATATGAATGTCACCATATTACAATTTTCTGTCAGTTTGTTGAGTTTACTATCTCTTGTTTTAGGCTTAAACTGGCCGATGAAAGGACTGTCTAGATTATACAACTATTTCATTCACTGTACCATGGAATTAGATCTGTAGCATACTGTCTATACAAATAAGTACAAATAAATTATGCATCAAAGAGTATTTCACAGGTTATCTCTAAATTGAAGCAAATTTAAAAATGTTTGATAAAGAGATTATAAAATGAGATTATTTTTCATTGCTCTCTTACTAGCATTTGGTTAAGTTTTTCTTTGTATTCAGTTGAATCAGTTTGTTTTCTTCCAATATATGTATAAAATAACCCTTTCTTTATGGGCTTCCATCTTTCTTTTAGGTAGTCATCCAGTATCTTTCTGATAAACTTAACAAGGATTTACCCTTTTCTTTCTCTATGTTTTGTCCATGCTGTTATAATTGCAAGCAAACTTATGAGAGAAAAGAGGTAGGATAAAGAAAATGAAAACCCTTGAAATACACAAATGTGTTCTATCAGAATAATAATGGATGCATCACTCTCTCCTAGGCTTTATTTTCAAATATAATCATGCATTTCAATATTGAAGCAGAGATTAAATTCCATTTTTATTCTTTCCACTTCTATTTTCTTCTGTCTTTAAAAGTGTAAAAAATAATAATAATAATAATAAATCTTTTAACAGATTTCAGAAGCTCCTCACAATAGATTGCTGAAATAATGGCATCTATCTAGAACATATTTGATGTGGGCACAAAGGTCATTGGTCTTATAATACCAGTGAAATATATTGTGACGTCACATATGTTATACCATCCACATACTAAATAGACTGAGAAACTAATTCAATGAATTAGGATTCTGAAGAAATTACTATTGAAGTTTTTGTGATAATTGCATTGGCACTCTGGCCAGCACCAACCAAATTCATCGCATTTTCTCAATCTTTTCCCTGTGTGCCAGGGCTCCCAATTTCACTTTTACTAATCCCTCAGCTCTTTTTTTGCCTATCCTTGCTAGAAGCTTGTTTTCCCTCTATTAGATGTCCTTCTCTCTGCCAGTTTCCATCTGTCACTTTTTCTCTCAGATCCTTATTCTATCAATGAATGCATCAAACTAATGCCTAAGCCATTATGCTTTACTTATCCACACACATCTTATACAGATGTGGATTCCTTACACTCCTCCCCTTTTCCCTGTGACTCCATTCTTTGTTTCCCTTTGCCATCTTTCTCTCAGTCTTCTCTCCTGGAAATGAATAATTCAGATATTGAAGATCTGTAGAGTGTTTGGGATAATGAATTGCAATAGCAGGTAAAATGCTGTTACACAACTGGACATTTACAATTAACAATTGATTAGTTGACAATTATGTGGGTAAGTGAAACAGATGGCTGTGCTAATCATGTGCAAGAGCTGCATAAGTTCTTCTTTTCTCATCCATTTCTGTTTACACCAAAATTGACTAGATTTTCTCCCCACTGTCTAGAGCATCCCCTGCAGCTTTAAAATTGATTTGCTCGTTTACAAAATACACCACATTACTTCAAGATAAAAAGAGAAATAATATCAAGCTGAGTGTAGAGCCTCACTTTGCTGTATCAAACTGTACAGGTAATAAAACTTTGGGTGAAAAGCCATATAGAATTATTTTGATAACTTTCTGCCCAATGACTTGAGAAGAGTTTGGCAGACTCTTCATCTCAAATCAATAAGCATTGCATGTGTCCTTATGAAGGATTAAACTGATGTATGTAGCAACCCCAGCATCTGTCCCTGCCTCTGTTGAAGTTGGTGGAGAAACTTCTGCCATCTTCTGGAGAAGCAGACAGAAGCCCTTAATTTTACCCATTTTAATTATTATTAGTCATGGTTCTGTATTGATTAACCTGTCTCTAAGAAAGGAGGGAGAGAACAAAGTACAGAGAGAACTGTTTTAAATGGAAAGTTTCTGATCCTAGATTCTGAAATGTGCACACAATGTTGGCCAATTCTTGCAAATGACTTGTTCTAAGTAGTTGCAATGAAGTAAAAAATCACAGCCTAAATATTTTTAAGAACACACAGTTAATTTAATTTAATTTAATTATACCCAAACCATATAGGCATCACACTTGGAAAAAATAAAATAAACTAAAAATAATAATAATAAAAAGCATTTATCTGACCACCAGTGCTGTGTTAACATTATTCAAACAGTTTATACCTAAAAAAGTGTTTTAATATTGTCTGATTTTGTAACGATGTTGCTGTGCTGGTTGAATGACTGAGCCAAACCAGTAACTTTGTAATACTGCATGAAAGGTCAGATTGGCTTCTTTAGTTCTTTTCTGTTGTGAAGCTAGCAAGAAAGGTAGGTGATGAAAAAATTCCTTTGAAGAATAATGGAAGAAGGAATTCACTGTGTTAGATTACTCAAGTCCATATTCTTTTTTCAAATTATTTCTAGTAACAAGGGGTCCTCATCAAGACTAAGAAACAGCAGCATGCAACATCCACTTTTCTTTTAAAATCAGCTTTTATAGAAAAAAAAAATACAATAAAGCAAATGCTCTTTGTGTCTACTTAATGACCTATAACTCAAAAAGCCGATGAAACTACTATGCTGAAAACTTTTTTCAGAAAGATTTTTTTCCAGAATTGATAATGACATTTTATATATGATTTTCTTCAACACTTTAAAAACCCGAGTTTTTAAAGTTTAGTGTAAAAGTGATTACATGACTTCTTTTGTTGTTGCTGCTGCTAGAATAGAATAGAATAGAATAGAATAGAATAGAATAGAATAGAATAGAATAGAATAGAATAGAATAGAATAGAATAGAATAGAATAGAATAGAATAGAATAGAATAGAATAGAATAGAATAGAATAGAATAGAATAGAATAGAAAGATGTCTCTCTGTAATGAAGAAAAAAACAACAACACATAAAGTACTTCAATAATGCCCTAACATTTAATTAGAATGTTTTTATAGAATCATAGAATGGTTTGGTTTGGAAGGGACCTTAAAGATCACCTAGTTCCAACCCCTCTGCCATGGGCAGGGACACCTCCCACCAGACCAGGTTGCTGAAAACCCTATCCTGATTTGAAAGGGACCCACAAGGATCATCAAGTCCAAATCCTGGGTAAACACAGGACCACCCCAAAATCAAGTCATTTGTCTGAGAGTATTGTCCAAATGCTTCTTGAACTCCAACAGGCTGTGATCACTTCGCTGGGGAGTCTGTCCCCAGTGCCTGACCACCCTCTCGGTGATGAACGTTTTCCTAACATTCAGCCTGAACACACATCCTCTTCACATAAACTTCCTTCTCAAATTCAATTTGTAGATGTATCAAATACTGGAAGGACAGTTGAAATTCATGGAGCTATGCAAATTTATGCCAGCTGAGGAACTGGCTTTAATCCCCCTGTACCTCAGTTTATCTGAAAGTAAAATACATCTTTTCACACACCAGTTACGTCTGCTAAGTGACAACAGTGTATTTATCCAGCACATCATTTACAAAATCCAAGTGCTTAAAATTGAGGAAATGAAATGTTAAAGATGTCATAAATCTTAGTGTTCACAAAGGGTCTGAACCAGCTTTTACTGAAGTCCACGAGTCTTTCCACCTATTTAAGTCAGAGCTGGACTGGGTCCATAATAAACAATTATTTTGCTACAAGTATGGCCAGGTATGCCACTAAAGGATGCTGATCTGTGAATGTGAATGGCCTAATGTGGCTGTGGCAGTAGCAATAGTGTGTCATGTTCTGGACGTTAAGTGCAAATAAAAAATCTATGGAGACCTCAGGAAAAACTGATGCAGTGAAAAAGTACCGTTTCCCAAATGTCAGTATTAGTTGTTTTTTTCTTTTCTAATTTACAGCTTTTCACCACTTAGATCAAAGAATCTGAAACACAAGAGGAAAAGGCTGGTTCTTGTTTCTTCTCCTTCACCTAGAATCTTTATTGTATAAGGTAAGAATTGTCTTATCACTTTTCACTACCTGTGCGACCTATGTACTTCATAACCCTTCAAGGAAGTAAGGCTCTTTTTCAAATATTTTTTTAATAAATACACAACTACACAGTAAAAAAAAAAAAAAAAAAAAAAAAGTAGCTTAATATGTACAAAAGTTGTTCATCTTCCTAATTTCTTGAATATTAACTTCATGCATTAAAGCCATGGATCCATAGCATTCTTGTGCTTTTTATGAAAGCTTTATATGAGGCTTTCTTATTCAGTACTAGCAATAATGAAGTATATGTACAGTCTACACAGCTTGCCAGCACACACTAAGTTTGAGCATCTTACACCAACTAATCATTTTAAACTTTTTCAGAATCCTTTCATCCTTATTCATTCCATTACATGGCAAACTCCCATTAACAACACAATTAAGGAAAAAAAGGATTTGAAGGACTCTGAGCTCATCTCCTCTGAGGGAGAATAATTACTTCGTATTTATTTTTTCTTCAGGATTGCTTTGTAAGATGTCATTGATCTTTCTAAATTCAAATAGTAAAGACATGTTTAAAAAGGAGTGCAAATATGCAAGCAGAACCCAATTTCATAGTTGAAAGTTTGCTCTGTATATGCAGACTGGATTACTGGTGGCACAAAGCTCTTGAATGAAAAGAAGCAACGGGAGAAGCATCCATAGAAACACCATTAAAATGCAGCTGGTCCAAATCTGTGGACCTGTCAGAAAGTAGATCAAAGAAACTTTTATCCAACATTGACAAAATTAGTCCACCATTACTCAAATTACACATACCTGGAGGCATTATTCTTTTACTACAATTTTGTGAAATATGATGGTCTGTATCAAACTCACGTTGCTAAAATATGTCTTTTCTTTCTTTCTTTCTTTCTTTCTTTCTTTCTTTCTTTCTTTCTTTCTGGTAAACTACTCTGGTTTAGTAGACTTTTAGTTTTCTCTTGGAAGACAAGCTAATGTTTAGGAAGGAAAACTGCAGAATACGATATTCTACAGAAGTGTTTGCATAATAGTATCATCAAATGATAACAGAAATGATATTTTACAGTAGCACCCCAAGTGGCTATATTTATCCAAATGACAGATGTTGCTTAAAGCTATGATCTTCAACACTAAAACAGGTAGATCCAGTAGAATAATACATACTAACCATTATAATATGCTGAAGAATTCTTATTTTTCTCATGCAAATGATAACACTCTTAGATTTAGATACAGCTTATAACACAGGAAATCCAGTCATTCCCCCAAGAAACAAAATAAATTCAGTCTCTGGAACTGTTTATAATCTGATTATAGCTTTGTTACAACTAGAGAGACAAGAAGAAATGTGCTGCAACATACACGTTTGTTATGTTCCCAAACTTCTTAACTGGTTTAATGTATTCAGCATATTCGCTCTGTCTCAATGTTAGACTCATCAGACTAGAACTGGCTCCTTAAATCCATACACAGTGCTATATCACACATTAAGCCTGATTCAGAGCGTGCTATGTTTTTCCTTATTTTACCTCAAACAATAATCTTGAAGCACTCATTGGACATAGAGCCAGACCTTGGTGCATTGGGTTGGCTTGTTTTTATCATGAATTTTAATGGTGAGAAAGTTGCATCTGTTCCTAGCCGCCTTTCAGCTGTTAGTCACTGCTGAGTAGCTTAAACTAGAGCCCAGAAACAGATGGGGAAGAGGAGTGTTCTTTTGATAATCAGGTATTGAACTCAACTGGGACACCAGTTTGTGGAGTTAATGGCAATGCTTCAGTGTGTTTGACCTCAATCTCAAACTCAACATCCAGTGAAGAGTATCTGAGATAGCTCTGGTTATTTGCACAGTCTTGTAGTTGAGCTAATAAGCCTCAATGGATATGGCAAGGTTTTGCATGGAGTTAGTCCTTTTGGAGCAATTTCTGTATATATGGAGACATTAATCTGCAATCCAGATAAATTATCCATACTGGTTTGTGACGTACACACCTGTGAGCGTCTAGGTACACTCATTTGCTTAAGTATGCATGAATAATAGGCAAGATTCTTTGCATTATTTATATATAAGCTTTCTGAATTTTTGACTGACAGATCTGACTTAATTTTTCAGATATTGTGATGGATGATACTCATTCTGCTTGTAAAATCTGATATGTTTAAAGAGAGCACCTGTGAAGCAAATAGGAAAGTTGCCTGTTCAATTTTTTGGATATTGTACTCTATAACACTCTGGAGGATAGAATGGAGGATAGAACCCCCTGAAAGGAAGACGGGGATTAATTCTCTGTTGAGAGCTAATGAGCATAGAATATTATTAGGGAGTACAGAAATTTGCAAAGCTTGGTATCATGCAAGCTGGCAAAATGAAACAGTGGGGAGTATATATTCACAAACTGAAAATAAAAACTTTTTCTAAGAGCCCAGAGAGGACTGGAGTTTATCACAACTTGGAAACCAATGAAAAGGTTTCTAGAATTATATATCTTCTGGAAAGGACAGAGTAAGTAAGGGAAACTTGGGTACAAATCCTTTTGTTTCTATTTTGTCTTACATAGCATTTTCTCTATTCTAAGTTCAATGTGCAAGCTATGTTCATATTAAGTCCAGCTTTACAGGTTTTTGTATATTTTTGTAAGAGAATGGTTTAGGTATTCTCTTCTGAAAGCACTGCTTAACTTGAATCCCTGCACAGCTGTGTCAGAAAGAGGGTATGCATACTGGTGAGCAGCCCTGAGGTCAGAACCTAACTTGACTACAGGCAAACAAATTTCCATTCCTCTGAAAACTAAGGCTAGGACCAAAACAAGCAAACAACAAAAAACAAAAACAAAAACGTCATCAGAAAAGATCTGAAAACTTCTTAAATAAATAGAATAGATTAATAAAGGATTGCAAGCTTCTAAGTAATTTGAAGGATATCTCTGGAGCAGAGCTTTTAACCTAAATATATTTAAGCAGAGTTTTGAAACAGTAAATTATAACTTGAAGAAAAGACTAATTTCAGGTATGGTTTGTATTTTCTTCCTTCAGTCTTATTTTGTAACCCTTTCCCATTTTCAAATCAAGAATATACCCCAGTTGTCTTTCTGGAGCTGTACTACCCTTCTAAAGAAAATAATTTTTTCCTAATACCTCATCTGAATTTCCAAGGTTCAATATGTGAGTTTTTCCCATTGTTATAACAAACATTGTTACACACTACTATAATGAGTTTGGTTCCCTCATGTTAGTAACTGCCTTATAAGTAGTTCTAGACAGATACTAGGTCACCCATACCTTCTTTGCTAGGCTAAGTCCAGCTTCCCCAACCTCTCCGCAAATTCCCCTATGCGATCTAAGACTCTAACAATCTTTGTAGCCCTCTTCAGGCACTCTCCAGTTTACTGACATGCTCTGGAGCAAAGGACTGGGGACACACTGGGCTCATTTTTCCAGATGGAGCTTCACCAGTGCCAAGTCTGGACTATAACTTTCCTCAATCTATTGGCCATGTACCTCTTAATATAGCCCTCCATGTCATTTGCCTCATTTGCAATGAGAGCACAGCCTTGTTTTATGATCCTCAACGTGGAGGCAACCTTAACCCCCAGGTCCTTTTCAGCAAGCTGCTTTTCGTCCAGTCACTTCTCAAACATGCTGTGGTGGTTTCATCCTGATGGACAGCTAAACTCCACCACAACAGCTCTCTCACTTCTCCTTCCGAATGGACAAGGGAGAGAAAATACAATGGAAAAGGACTCAAGGGCTTCCCACTGACAGCTTCCATGTGGGTCTGTACCACAGAGTCCATTCTTCAGAAACAGACTGCTCCATCATGGCTCTACAACGGCTGCGGCCTCCTCCAGGCCACATCCACCTGCTCCACCGGGGGCTCCTCCACGGGCTGCAGCGTGGAGATCTGCTCCACCATGAGACCCATGGGCTGCAGGGGGACAGCCTGCTCCACCAGGGGCCTCTCCACAGGCCGCAGGGGAACTTCTGCAAGCCTGGAGCACGTCCTGCCCTCCTGCTGCACTGACCTTGGGGGCTGCAGGGCTGGTTCTCTCACATTTCCTCACTCCGCTCTCCCAGCTGCTGTTGTGCAGCAGATTTTTCTCCCTTTCTTCAATTTGCTCTCCCAGAGGCCCACCCAGTGTCACTCACTGACTTGGCTCTGTCCAGCAACAGGTCCCTTTTGGATCCGGCTGGAGGTGGCTCTTGTCTGACATGGAGCAGCTGCTGGGCTCTGCTCACAGAGGCCACCCCTGCAGCCCCCCTACTACCAAACTCTTGCCATGTAAACTTAATACATATGCACAGAATCATGGTTTTTTTTTCTGGGCTAGATGCAGGACTTCGAACATCTTTTTGAACTTAGGTTCAAATAGGTGCAGTCCTCAGATTTCTCAGGCTACCTCTGGATTTGAGGCTTATAGAGTTGTCATGTTAGCTGCTGTCCCAAATGAAAATCATTTGCAGGATTCATTCTGTGTGATCATCCAGTGAAAATGTTGAAAAAAATGGGACCAGTATTGATACTAAAGTACCCTGCTGACAGTCTATGTATATATTATTTTACTTGTCATAAGCATTACATTTGTGAAAACATTATTAATGGTTTGCCTTTGAGGATTTCAATCACATTTCTGTAGGCACACAATTATTACTTAGGGGATTTTCTAGCCAAAGATATTTTATTGTCTTCTTTTTTAGCTAATAATTAAGTCTTTCGCTCTACTATCACAACTTCTTTTTTAAAGCCTTCTTCACTCCCTGGCTTGAGTAATGTCTTAAATTGTCTCTGCTTTTTCTAGGACTCAGACAGCATTGGGATGGACAGCTTGAGCATCTGTGTTACTCACTGCTGCTCTGTTCTGTCTAAACTTAAATTACATCTTTGAGAATGGTTGGACATTTGGTCTGAGGGTCTCTTTCACAGGAGGATTTAAATGTATATTATGAATTTTAAAATGCCATTGTTTGGTTTAGTATTTATTAGAGCTTGTCGCTTCCCTGAAATACAGGTTAAATTTTCATGAAAAACAAGAATTTCACTTAATTGGTACCTCAGGGCAAATTGTGGCAGGCTGGAAAAGCCAAACCGATTCTTCATCCATCAATATTACCTGTGAAGGCTTGACACTTAGACAAGACCACCTTCAGCTGTTTGCTCATTTGTAAAACAATGGACTTAGAATTTACATTATTAAGCTCCATTTCTCAGTAGTGTTGGTTCTTCTGCCCTTAAAAAGTACTTAAAATGAGTTCAGAACAATGTATTCACATATTGGGAATAATAAACTGATTCTTTAAATTCTCCTTTCAAGGTGCAATAACATTTCAATGCATGTCTGGATCTGTCCTGTGGCCTATTTCTAAAAATAAAATTTTGGACTAACTTCAAGCTTTTCTTCTCAAATGGTGTATTGTGTCGGCCTTTGTTTAAAGGGTTTGTATTTGAGTGGTATGTTATGTACGTGATTATAAAGTACTTTCAGAATGTTTAGATGGGAGTGATTACTTACCATACTTTTGGATAATTGGTCATGTTATCCATTACTGGCCTTTGCTGCAAGTTCACAATATAATAGCTTCTGGTACTTTTGCCTGACTGTTTTATACAAAATTATTTGATTCATCCTAGACATTTGTCTAGATGTTGGTGGCTTCAACTTTATCACATTTATATTTATATATGTGTTATTTCTATATACTATGTAAGCAGTGGAATTCCATTAGATTGACAGCTTTTTTGCTTGTTCTTTCCATGCAGCAGGGTTCACATTTGAATTGGGTAAACTAATTTTACCTAGACCATAAGAGATTTTTCCCCATTTTTTGGCAGTGATTTATCAATAAACTTTCTGTTAGATGATGAAAGGAGTCTTTAATCTACAACATGGCTTTTAGATCTAAAGAAATACAATTTTATTTTTTATTTATTTTATTATTTTCCTGTAGGGTTAGTGAGTTAGTGCCCTGACCTCAGGAAAACTCTTTTTTTTAAATATATATATTGTTTTCATTTGATTTTCTACTAATTTATCTTTTTTATTCTGAGCTAATTTTTAATTTCATGTCTTCAGAGGTTTACAGGAACAAGCACTCTTTACTATATCACTTGGGAAATTTTCCCTTTGTGACAAAATTACATTCTTCAAATGGTATACCATCTGCTTGCCTAACCCCAAATCTTTTTCTTTTACTTGGCACCTGTTTACTGTGTGGCAAAATCTTTCTTTGGTAATCAGTTCAGATTTGCAATAAAGTCCCCTGGACCAACGCTCTGTAAAAGTTGTATGCAGTCCAAACCATGCTTAACCATACTTATGGGCGTGCAATTGTATTGAAGAAACACAATGATATTTTCTAATTTTTTATTTATTTCTCTGGCTGATGATCACAATAAGAAATTCTCTGTTTCACAAAGATCTACCACTTCTGCTTGTTGCCATGAGTAATATTCATCACTAAGGAAAAGTTTTGACCATAAAGAATGCAAATGGCTTTATACTGATTCTTTCTTCTTCTCAGAAACTTTTGTTTTGATATGCAGTCTGGTGTTAGATTAACAGGCAGAAAGAGACTTCAAGTTCCCCAGCTTGAGATAAGCTTTTAGGAATATAAGAATTCCTGAAAAATTAATATGGCTACCTCTTATTTACACTACAAGGAAAAGCAATGTATTTTCAATAAATCTGTTAGCATAAGGCATTGACTTTTGAACGAGTGTTTACATCTGGAGGGCATGACTTTTTCCTTGAGTGTACAACAGGATTTGTTTGGTTAAAATGTAGGTTTGTAATTTTATGCTTCATTGAAAAGTAATTCTTGTGAATATGCTCTCAGCACTTTTAGATCTCTTAAATCCTCTACCTATGAGGAAAAAAAAAAAAAAAAAAAAGAACAACAACAACAAACCTTAAATGCTATAACTGAGCAAGATCATGTACTTTAGTCTTTTAGAATACAATAGAAAATGAAAACTACGGATCAGACAATATTTCAGTATAAATGCATTGCAATGCATTGTACTTTCAAGGTCCTCCAAGTAGACCATAGACCACCTTTCAGAGGATCTCAGAAGAGAAGGCAAATAGCATCAGAATAAAACTCTACTCATTATGGTGTTTATGGCCTAGATTTGGATATATATATCTACTGATTACATTTATTTATTTATTTATTTATTTATTTATTTTTAAAGGGGAATTTTAATTTGTTTGGGTATTAGAGGCAGCAAGTGGATGGACAAGAGGCCATGGATACAAATCTCCACTGGTACATTTCACAATCAGCCATTCAGTGACTTTGTGAAATCAGTCCTTTGTGGAACATGGGAAAATATGTCTTCCTTTTCAGTTTATTTTGCAAGGCCATGATCTGAGGTTAATTTGCTAAAAATTATATTTGATTTTCCGGAAAAAAAAAACACTTGAAATTAAAAGAATTAAATGGAAATAAAATCTTTATTGAAAAAGTTGTGAAATTATAAACTAAAACACAATGTGTCAATTGCAGCTAGACAATAAAAATTAGAAGACTTTAGTGTCTTTTCACCAAAGCAAAATGTGGGTTACCACGAATGACTTGAGGTTGTGTCCCAACATATAAATAAAGCAAGGATCTAGCTTTGTTTCACAACCAAAACATTTCTTATTCCTAGGAGACTGTATGCAGAGATTAAGTACCTGCATAATTTAAAGGAGGAGCAGTAGTTCCATTGGCTCATGTTGGTCTACTTAATTAAAGTCACATCCAGGCATATTTATAAACTGAAACTTGTTCAAAGTCACAAATGTAAAACCTTCAACTTTATATCTTGCTGCTTTATTTCTTCTTCTCATATCAAAACATCTTGCTACTAATAATTAAAAAATTCACTACTAGATTTTTAATAAATTATTCCAAACAGATTTTCTTCACATATGCATGCCGATTTTAAATACAATGCATCTAACTTCAAAAAGGTAGGCTTTTAATTAAAAATTCTGTCTCAATTATTTAAGATTTTGTTGTTGCAGATGATTATTTCCCTTGCCTCCTTGTTGTAATGTGCTCTAAAATAAGAATACTGTATAGAGCTTTCAGCTCCATAGAATAGAGCTCAAAACTACAGTAATGAGTGTTATTCTTTTTTGTGCAAAAGCAAATACCAGCCAAATTGTGAAAGCTTACACAATTTTAATATGCTCGTTGTCAATAAAATATTTTTATATTAGAATAAAACAATTTAAATTTATACAAGCACCATATATAATTTTAGATCTTTTCTTCAGTCAGGTTTAGCAGCTAATTAAGCTGGGCATCTTTTTTTAACTAAAGTAGTAGATTGTAATGTATTAATAAGACCACAAATATGGTAAACACACAGGTAAAGTGTATAGAGAAATGTGATTAAAATGTAGATGGTCTAAACCATCTTGGGTTGTATAAATAAAAAGAAAAAAATGAAATTAAATGAATGGAAAATATTATGAGTGACAAATTTCTGTACTGACCTTTATGACTTAACCAGCCAATTCTAAGCTACCAATATATGCATGTGTGTGTGTATGTATTTGCCTTAAATCAGTCAAAACAACTTTGTCTGAAGAAAGGTCCCCCTACTGTTTCTCTTGCACTGAAGTCAATTTTATGCAGAATTTCCCTGCTCAAAACTGCATGAGACCAGCTTTGAAACTAAATCTCTGACCTGAACTAAATAACATTACATTTATTCTCAAGTAAACTGGCCACCTGTTAGTGGCACTCAAGGTAAAACTTAACTGTTCTGAATGCATATACTTAGATAATAAGTTGGCATAGATCTCATATTATTGTCACATAAAAACTTTGTCATATCTGTATTTCATTGGTCTTGAATCATTTTTGAAATCATAAAAAGAAAAAAAAGTTAAATGACTGAGTAACATTTGTTTTGTTTTCTACTGGTTTTCCTTTGGGCCAGTAGTTGTGAAAACCTGCTTTGCTCTTTACAGCAAGCATTGCCAAAAATGTTAGTCTGTAATAGTGCCAGGAGAGTGGACTTTCGGAGCAGATGAACTGAAAAATCTGTGGTTTTTGCTTGCTTGTTTCTTTGTTTGTTTTTATTAAAAACATAAATCATCATTCTGAAGTTTTAAAACTGAAATCACGATATTGCAGGGATCAAAGCAGCACTGGTTCTAAAAACAAGTTACAGAGGGTCTATTTGTAAATCAAGTAATTTAGAAATTTAGAATTTAGAGAAGAAAAATACCAATGGAACACTCATTTTAAGGTGTCCGCCTTTTCTTTTGATTCCTTCTGCAGGAGGCTCTTAGGATAAAGAGAAGGCATAAGGGTTCCCCACCATGTATGCCCACTGCCCAGCAAAGGTTCTTGGGTGATAACGGGTTCTTCAGCAGGAAGGATAGAAGGATAGTTTGCTTTGCACCGGCTAAGTGTTGAACCAACAAATATTGAACCCCATGTGCTTCTAGCATCTTTACTGAGCTAGTTGAGATTCCTAGAAACCTTATGTCTAGCAGTAGGTATTACCATATGGCTCAGAGAGAGGTGCAAAAATTCAGTAATGCAGTGATGGAATAATCTGCTTGTATGAGAAGCTTCCTCTGAGCATTTACAAGAGGATGTTCTTGGTACCTGTTCCTATGAATTTCTGCTAAATAATTGATTTTGTGATACCATCTGGCAAAGGGTTCACAAATTATGTGAAGCGGAAAAAATATAAGAACAAAAGTAGGTATTACATCAGTAAATGACTGTACCTAGAAACAAATGAGGCTTCCTGAAGAGAGAAATGATTCTTTTATATGTAGCAGAGGAAATTAAAAGAGAGGTGTTGTGTAACAGCAATAAACAATACAGTAGGAAGGATTCTTTTGTCCGAGTTATTTCTGAAGGAGGAAAAATTCTTATGCCTACATAGTAGAGTGGCCATCACATTATTCTATGTGTGACTATTAAAATATTTATAAAACTTATCATTACATATGAACTTATTTTTTAAAGGAAAAAAAAGGCATTTTAACTTGGAGCATCTGAATAAAGCTGAAGAGTGAGTTTGTTCTAAGAAATATTCATGTAGACAAACTGCAAAAGAAGACATTTACTTGATGGCTGAACTCGCTGCTGTCTAAAATGCCTCTTGCTTGACTTGTCTCTTCTGATACAGTTCTCTGAATTATATTAGAACTGTTATTTTTAAAATTCTGGAACCTGAAGATAAAAATGTTTTGGAGCAATTCAGTTTTCTACAAGGAATTTTAAAATAACCATTTACAAGATACCTTTCTAATTCCACTGTTCTCCAGGTCTGCAATTAGCAAATTACTGTACCCATCAGGACAATATAAATATATATATATATATATACACATACAGTTTTCTGGGTGAACATGAGAATTTGGAAATAGCTTGCTTCACTATTACACCCTGAGGTATTTTAACATTGTTCATGATTTTTAGCCGTCCAGCCCCAATTCAAATGAAGCATAGTAGGGTAATTTGTTATATAAGCTACCTTGGGAAATTTACACCTGTGGAGAAAATTAAACGGGAGAAATTCATTCTGTCATGTTCCCTTGTTCTTTTTGTGAGCAAAATGTATGAAAGGATGGTGGTGTGGAAGACACTGTAACCTGGAGGAGAAAGAGGTACTTCAGGAAAGTAATCAGGATGCTTTCAAATGTCACATAAACTTTAATTAATTTCATATAACCTAAGTATTTAAATGAAATACCTGAGCTAAGAGATGATTCCAGTGTAGGAGTACTCCTACACTCCTACACTTTCTCTGTAGTCAATGAAGAGAGAAAGACACCCTTGAAGCATGACTCAGGTTTCAGATAGGATGACTCACTCTGGAGGGGTGTCTTTCACTTTTTATTAACTATTTAGAAACACCAGGATTGTAAATTGACAGTCTAAATTTAGGTGAGAGAAATCCCTTACAGAAATGTCTAGTCGGAGTCATTGAAAAGAGCTGAGCATCTCTAGAGGGTGATTCCTTCTACCCTAAGAGAGATCTCTACAATGTGTGGGAAGTTTCATGTTCTAGAGATGCTTATCTATCTGCAGTGGTGCAGTGAAAGCCTAGATGACTAGCTTAGGCTCTAGTAATATTATACTTTAAATAGCTGAAGTTAGGTGAGACTAATCCTTTCTTTAGACTCGTTCATTACTTAAGCATGTCAATGAGAAAGGCAAAGCTAAGCAGGATGAACCTGGAATATAATATGAGCCATAGAGTACAATTATTTTGTTGGAGTAGGTTTGCTTTAGTTTAAGACATCATTTACAATGACTGCTGAGTTTCTGAGGGTTGTGCATATTCTTGCATTTTTCTGAATAATCAAATACATCCAAAATACTCAACAGAAAACTGAGAGGCTAAAAGCTAGACTATTTAATGTTTTTGAGGCCTCTAAAATTGTTGATACTTTAACAAAATATTTTTAGTCACCACTCTGCTGCCTTAAAAGCTTCAATACCTTTCAAAATCTGCTTCTGTGTGGCCAGTTAATGCCCCTACACTTTTTCCTCTACTAATTCCTTAACTTTATATCCTTCAAATCCAAATTGTGCTATAGTTGAGTCACACTTATAGAAATAAAACAGGCAGTTGGGAAACAGCTCTCTCTTGTAGTCTAAATTATGAAGTATCTTTTAATTGTTTCTTCACTGAAGGCAACCTTCTCTCCTCTACCCTTCTCAGCAAAGCAGAGTACGTATCCTCCTAACACAGCACTGTGACAGGTGTAGGGCTTCAATGTTGTCAGTTATAATCCTTTATATGTCACACCTTCAATCATGCACTGGGCCATGCATTTTAAACAGAAGTCTGTTTTCTAGTCTGTGGCAACAGAGTGCCAGGACATACACTGTACAACCATATGGGTGTCTCTTTGCAGGACATATGTTGTACATCCTTAGGCACTAAAGCAATTAACAAGCAACTGTAAAGTAAATGTGATCTCCTCTGAAAGGCTCCAGAGCAGCTTTCAGTTTTTAAAATTATATTGCTAATTTATGCCATGAAGAGATTCAGAATGTCAGAGGCAGGTACAGTGATCATAAATAAAAGCAACATTAAAATGTAAATACAGGTTTCTTTTCAGAAATTATTTTGCATGCTGGTAGAGTATTATGAAACTAAAGATGTTAAAAAGTAGTAACATCCAAAGCAAAATTCAGTGTAAGAATATGAAAATTCAGTAGCAGAAAAAAGACAGTAAAAGCAGAATGCAATTGGGACAAACATCATGTTTTATTTGTTTGTCCAATAAAACCATGGGAGAAAGCTATATTTATTTTGTATTTTCTCCTGTCTTTGTGAAATCTTTGTGGAACCTGCTAGGGGATGCCAAATCCCATAGCTCAACACATGCAAAGCTGCCCTGGATCCATGTGCCCCACTCCGGTCAGTAGAAAGGCTGCTTCACAGTTACCTCACCCACAACCACACACGTACAAATGGGTCTTCCTGGTAGCTGGTCTAGACCTAAGAACTCACCAGTAGCTGACCCCAAGCCCCACAGTCTCTCCAGTAACTAGCTTAGACCTCCTAGGCCCTCCTCTACCCAAATCTCAGACCCAGTATCCCAGCTTGGACTTGTGGCAACTCCAATATCAGGCTCCCAAGCCTTTTATTCCATCCACCAATTTGTCTGGCCTGATACTGGCTAGCAATTGCACACTGATACACTGTCCCATATAACGTGTGCACTCCATTTGTGCAGGGGCCCTGTGACCCATGGTCCCCACTCTGGGTGCTGGCACTCACTCCCACCCCACATACAAACATAAGATTGTTCCCCACCCAGGAAAACAATTGGAGTTGTCCAACCCTGTCCCCTCATCCCCCCCACCCCACTGCTGTGTCCCTGCACTCCTTCAGCTTTCTATCACATAACCCAACAACGTGGAACCGTCGTGGCACAAAAAGAAAAAGCCATGCTGGATTAGACCAAATGAGAGTTTAGACCCCTATTTTGTCTTCATCACTGCCCAGTTTTATTTACGGACAAAAAATATTCAGCAAAATTCTACTGAAGGCAAATGTGAGGGAGCCTTCCTTGTGAAATAGACGTGGTTTATAGTTAGAGATATTAAGCCAATAATTCGAAGTGTCTTCCAAAATCATTATGTTAAATGCTATCCAGGACAATCTTGAAATATATATGTAAATACGTGAAGAGTTTTCAATCTTTGCATGTCCTTGGAACTTTCTGTGACTTACAGTGCTGGTGAATAATTACGTACTATACAAAAATACTTCTCATTGATTTTTAATCTGACAACTTTAACTTCAGTTCAATATGCTATTTTCTTATACTAGAAAAGAAGCTCCCAGTGTGCCTTTCTTCACACTGCTCATTACTTTTTCTGCTTTATTACAGCCTTTATATACACGATTTTCTATGTAGGCAATCTTTTCAACCATTCCTCATGTACATTTTTCCTTACTGTTAATCACTACTGTTGGCTTTGTCTGAACGTTTCCTGGCATACAGTTGGTAAATTTGTGACCAAACATTCATATCCTATAAACCAACCCTGTGCCCCTCTTGCAACTGATCGGAGGGAACATGCAAAATAGAAGTGCATTTTTTTTTTCTCTAGGAAAAACATGGTATAGAAATCAGATATTTTGAAAGATGAAAAATAAGATTCAGCAACTGATATTGCTGTTCGGTGGTACAATTAATATTATTAATTGATTTGCTGTACTTGTTTCATGGAAAGAAAATACCAGTTTTCACGGGCTATGAGAAGACAGAGACATGCTTTTCATATTCCAAGATATGCAGAGTACAAAAGGTTAATGACAGGAAGGATGTGTGAAATAGGTGCTGTTCTTTTATGTGTTTGAAGTGAACAAGATTAGAAGAGACTATTACTCACTAGCTTTTACTTGTTCTGATGCTGCACTGCATTTCTGAAAACAAAATTTAACTGGTCTTTATGACTTCTAATTTGTCCTCGTCAACCACATAATATACACAAAGTACTGACAGCCAATCCAAGGTTTTGCTAAAGATTCAGTGGGGCAACATAGATTAGGAACAGCTTAGAATTTACAGTTAAAGTAACTGTTCTTCTAAAAATGATTCCGTAGTTTGAGCAAGACCTCCTTAGTAGTGCTCTGAGGCTTTGCTCTTGATGATATTCCTCATGACACAGAACACTGACAAGATGGCACATTTTATTGCTGTGATTTCATACTCATGTAAAGCATGACCTTCATGACTCTGAAGATCCACAATCAGTAGGTTCACACCTACAGTTACCCAAACATACAATGATCAGGTGAACAATACTTGGCAAATAAACCCTCTACATTAAGAGATCTAGAGGCCTCACTTTATGCTTTGCAATTTCTGAAATATTTTTCTAAACTTTTCAAATGTAGCATAGAAATATATATTATAGCTCTGTATAATTCATTTTTAATTGCACAACGAGAATGCCTAACTTCCTCCCTACTTTAGATTGTCTTATACTATTTAAAGAAAACACTTCTGTATATGAGGAAAAAATATTTACTCCAAAATTAAAAACATGTTTCCACATGGGTGTTCCTGGGTTCCTGTGGGTTGCCAGTTTTAGAAATATTTTGGCTGAAAATTATGCTGCGGTCTTTATGGGGCTTTGAAATTAATACAACATTTTAGCATTTTTCCATGTTTTAATATTTCTTTTTATCTATAATTTTCCATTTCATTTTATTTTATGTCATTATTGTAGTTTCTTATCAAGCTTTCATTTAAAATAAAGATTTGGAATGTGAAACATTACTATGGAATTGTTTCATAGGACATTCTTACACTAGTGAAATGTCTTAAATGCACATGAATGTAAACAGCAGCTGGAAATTAAGCTAAATATTCTGATGAAGCCCCAGTCTCATGAAAGACAACAGTTTTACCACTGGCTTTGGTAAGACATAGAATTTACCCCATCATGAGTTTACATCCTTCTGCGATACAAGCCTGAAACACTTCTAGTAAGCAAAGCTGATAAGAACTACATTTAAATATGAGAAATAGAAGTATGTTGCATAAAATTTATTCAATATTTTGTAGTCTTTATTAAACGAAGAATAAAAATGAACTTAAGCACCCGCTTACAGAGTTTGCTGACTTTGGCTTGTTTGCAATGAGCGGTATTAATTATAACAGGAACAGCTTTGAAAGGCCCAAAAGAGAGCTAGATAATGGAGGAGAGCAACCAATTCAGTGCACTTCATATCACTGTAGAGCACTGGGCTCAGCTCTCTTCTTTCCTCATACTAGTGAGTTCTTCAGCTAAGCAATCAGTTCCTATGTTTGTTTGTTTTCCTGCTGAAAAGCCACATTCAAAAAAAAAAAAAATCCACATCTCTTCTCCTAGCTTTGTTCTCTCTTCCTTACAGTCTTCCAGTTATTTAGTTCTGTTTGTTGTTGTTGTTGTTGTTCCCGTGTCCTTCTAATGCCACTCCTTGCTTAACAGTTACGACAGATGAGGTCCTTTATTCATGAGACTGTGGGGGTTTCACCATGCTGGGCAGCTGAACTCCACAACAACCACTCTCTCACTCCCCCTCCTCAAAGAAAAAAGGGGAGAAAATATGATGGGAAGGGCTTAAGGGGTGAGATAAGGACAGGGAGATCACTCACCAATTATCATCACAGGCAAAACAGACTCAGCATATGGAGATTAAAATAATTTATTGCCTATCACAAGTGGATGAGCACAGTGAGAAACTAAAAGCAAGCTAAAACCACCTTCCCCCCATCCACCCTATGCCACCTCCTCCCCCCGAATATTGCACGGGAACGGGAAATGGGGGCTGTGGTCAGCCCAAGATACTTCGTCTCTGCTGCTCCTTCATGGTCACTCTCTGCCTCTGCCCCAACATGGGGTCCCTCCCACAGGATACCGTCCTTCCTGAACTGATCCTGTGTGGGCTTCCCACAGGCAGCAGCTCTACAGGAACTGCTCCTGTATAGGACCGTACCACTGGGTCCATCCTGCTGGAGAGGAGCTCTGCAGAGAAGGACCTGGGGGTCCCAGCAGTGTGCCCTATGGCCAAGAAGGCCAATGGTATCCTGGCGTGCATTAAAAGGAGCGTGGCTGGCATGTCAAGGGAGGTGATCCTCCCCTTCTACTCTGCCCTGGTCAGGCCTCACCTGGAGTACTGTGTCCAGTTCTGGGCTCCCCAGTACAAAAAAGACAGGGATCTCCAGGAAAGAGTCCAGCGGAGGGCCGCAAAGATGATACGGGGCCTGAAGCATCTTCCCTATGAGGAAAGGCTGAGAGACCTGGGTCTGTTCAGCCTTGAGAAAAGAAGACTGAGAGGGGATCTTATCAGTGTTTACAAATATCGTAAGTGTGGGAGACAGAGGGATTTGGCCAACCTCTTTTCAGTGGTTTGTAGAGACAGGACAAGGGGCAATGGCCACAAAGTGGATCACAGGAAATTCCACACCAACATGCGAAAGAACTTCACAATAAGGGTGACGGAGCACTGGAACAGGCTGCCCAGAGAGGTTGTGGAGTCTCCTTCTCTGGAGATATTCAAGGCCCGTCTGGACGCCTACCTGGGCAATCTGCTCTAGGAAACCAGCTTTGGCAGGGGGGTTGAACCCGATGATCTCTTGAGGTCCCTTCCAAACCCTACAATTCTGTGATTCTGTGATCCCCCAGAAGCAAACTTCTCCAGCATGGGTCCCCCACGGGCGGCAGCTCCCCCCAGACCCCCTGCTCCTGCGTGGGCTCCTCTCCACGGGCTGCAGCTCCGGCCCAGGGCCTGCTCCTGTGCGGGCTCTCCATGGGCCGCAGCCTCCTCCAGGCCACATCCACCTGCTCCACCGGGGGCTCCTCCACGGGCTGCAGCGTGGAGATCTGCTCCGTGTGGGACCCGTGGGCTGCAGGGGGACAGCCTGCTCCACCAGGGGCCTCTCCACAGGCCACAGGGGAACTGCTGCTGTGGCACCTTGAGCACCTCCTTCTGCACAGACCATGGTGTTGGCAGGACTGTTTCTCTCACATTTCCTCACTCTTCTCTCTCCCTGCTGCTGTTGGAAAGCATTTTTGTTTTCCCTTTCTTCAATTTGCTCTCCTAGAGGCCCAACCAGTGTTGCTCTGGCCAGCGGTGGGTGCCTTTGGAGCTGTCTGGAGCTGACTCTAATCTGAAATGGGGCAGCTTCTGGGCTCTGCTCAGAGGTCACCTCTGCAGCCCCCCTGCTGCCAACTCCTGTTACGTAAACGCAATACAGAGGCTTAATGTTATCCTCATTGTTTTTGAATCTACAGGAAAAATAGTTTTTATTATTATTATTATTATTATTTATAAGCAAATTCAATGATCTGTCATCTGAAGTCTAATTACTTAGTTCTCTTCAGCAATTTGATATTCTTCTGCCCTCTCAGTTGCCAGGACATCTTGCAAAAGGAAACCAAAAGAGTGGGTGAAAAGAGAATAGGGTAGGTAACTTCACAACAGGAATGAGACTGAGATGGGTACCATGATTAGTTGAGGAAATAGTCAGATTGAAGTTTCTGGAAAAGAAAAAGATCTGTCTATATATGGAGGAGTGAAAACTGACTGTACTTTTTATATTCCAGGCAGGGCTGGTGGCACCATCTGTCATTACAAGGTCTTCTTTATACTGTCTTATGCACTTTGCCACTAAACAGAAATCCTATGGGACTATTTCACACTTCATTTTTAGGAGCAGTTTCAAAGTGATTCAGGATTTTTAGTTGTGGCCTTTTTCTTTCCTTATGAGCACTTTTATTTGTTTGTTTGTTTGTTTTGTGGGGTTGTTTGTTTGTTTGTTGATGGGGGGGAGAGCAGTTAGGCTTGATCTCTTTTGAAAAACTTTGCCCTTCCATGAATTGAAGAAGAGTCTTGAATTTTAGTTATGGTGGGAGTAGTCTTCATCAGAGGCACGCCAAAAATTTATATCTTCTGTCTGAATCTGGATGGGAATCAGATGTGATAAATCATTGAAAAGTTGCTTTCTATTCTTCAAACAGCACTAGATTGCTGCAAACTTTGTCCACTGAGATTCTGAAGCCCTAAACTGAAAGACGGGCTGATGTTTTATGTGATACTACAACCAAGTACAGACAATGTGGAATGGACTCTGTATAATACTAAGAAAATAATAGGGTATAATACTCTGGGTCATAGCCATCTCAAGTTGGGCGACTATGATTTAATGAAAAGTTCAGACCTTAATTTCTTAGTGCATATAGAATGGTGATTAAACAATACCTTCTCATATAGTTGCTGTAAATATTTATGAAGTGCATGAGATGCTATAGCGACAAGCAACATGCAAAAACTCAGGATGAAATTAATTTTGCTTTCAGTGTAGGATATTATTAGCATACATGCAAAAACAACATGGGGGCTGAGAAATTCCACTGACCACACAATGAACAATGTGGGAAAAGCAAAATAATGTTTATCAACAAAATACAGCTTATTTTTTGTACTGAAAGAAGTGGAGCCCTGTGGAGAATGTCTTTGCTTTTATTATCATAACACATGTACCCCAAGGACTGAAGTAACAGAGACATTGCAGATTTTGCCTATCCTTTGAACAAGAAATATATGTGATGAATCAGGTAGAACTGATGGCAAGTATGTCTTTTTTTTTCCAGCTGTTAACATCTGTACTGGTGATCTATAATTCATGGGTCCCATTGAGGTTTTCAGGGCTACATAAAATATTGGAGTATTGCATTCAAATGGCCTACAAAGCATCGAGTATTTTGTTCTGCCTTCTGCTGGCTATTGACAGCAAATTTGTGTGTTCAGAAAGGCTTCTCTTTAAATCAACACTCCTGTACAATAATATTGCCCCAATGAGAGACTTTAATAATACAAGAAACCAGCATGTTTAAATACATAAAGACCACAGTAGGGTAGAGAAACCACAACAACCCAGCAGGCCTGTGCATGACCAGCAGTTACAGCACAGAGAAGAGGATTAAGGTGAAGACTACCATATAAATTCAGCATTTATTAGCTTAGAGAAATTATTTAGGATGACTGAGGTTACAAAATGACAGTGAGAGTGGTGGTAAAATGGAATTTCCAGGCTGAAGTAATCCAGGAGTCTTAGCAGTTTGAAAATAATTTTTCAGGTCTGTCTCACTCTTCTAATAAGCTAAATCCTGATCAAAGGGATTATTTGTTTAGTAGATGTCAAAAGACTGGTTCTAGGGAAGTCAGCATTGACAAAAATGTTTAAAAATGCTGTTAGGAAACAAGTACTCTGCATTGTTTAATTTGCTGTTTATACACCGTAAAGCAAATAATAATATAGTCTTCTATTTCATACAACTTTCTTCCTGTTTCAAATGCGGGTGTGAAGTTCTTTGCATTCCTAATCTCTGTGTTAACAGAGAGCTAAACATTTCTCTGATGTGACAAAGAAATATTCTGCACTGATGCCATGGACAATGTGAATTTCTTTCAAACTAATTGCATGGTTAAGCTGTACCTGTTTTCATTTGATTGTATGATCTTTATACACTTATCAAAAGAAACCTGAAGTATTTCCTTTCAAGTTGTTAAACTCCTGTTTTGTACTTCACATGCAGTTATGTTCAGATTTGTTAGAAAGACAACTGCCCAATATTTATGATTCTGTGGATGTTAGCAGGAGAACCAGCAGAGGAGCCTCTTACTCAGAACTGAATTAATATTCTGGCTTAATATCAGGTCTGCTGGGCTGGTGGAAGTGATATATCTCAGATGAGACACATTGTTTTGCATAACTAAATTCTGGCAAATAGTACTTATGTTATCAGGACACTGGAGTAATTCAAATTATGAGTTAAATTATTCTGTGATCTCTAATACTGAAACCAGATCTGTCTGTAGTTTCAGCAATAAAAGTTTGCAGTTAGTATTTCTTTAGTTTCAATAAAAGTATTCCTATGCTTAGAGTATATACAAGTATCGTAGTCTTTGATAGACCAAGGAAAGTCTGTTTAAAACTTCTGTTCTTACGTTAAAAAAAAAAACATTTCAATCACAACTGGATGAAACAATCTTCATTTTCTTATCCCAAACTGCCAAAACTATTTGTAATCCACTTTGGATTAATTATTCTTTAGGTATATCTGCAAGTTTTGCTTGAAAGTAAGTTAACATGTAGAAATAGTTTGATATTTCTGTGCAGCCAAGGAGCATAAGAATTTTTTCAAATGACCTTTTCGAATGCATGTTTTGATCTTATCTCTTTTTTTTGTTTGTTTGTTTTTGTTTTTGTTTTTTTCATCACAGTGAATTGTGATTCTATAATCATTCTGGTTCTTCTTCTTATATCCTAAATTTTTATGTGTACCTAAATGTGTAGCTTCATGCCTTTGTTAACCTTTTGTCTATGATCAAGTTTATACAAGCATAGATGATGTAGTCCTTTTTCAAGTGTATCTACAGTACATCCAATTTCACCTCACTCTCAGTGGAGCCCCATTAATTTTTTGTTCTTTATTTTTATTGCTATAAACACTTTGCTCTCAGTTAACAATTATAAAACATATTAAACTCTTACATCTCTGCTTTCATCACATGCTTTTTTTCAGGTGCTTATTCATAAATTTGGATCTGAAACTGTTATCTTTGCCCATTTGTATGTCCTTGGAATACAGCTGAAAATCAAGCTGATCACTTAAAGCAATTCCAAGCCTTCTTCTCTTTAAGGAATCAGAGTTCCCAGATCAACTGGGTTCATAAACTATTTTCCTGAATTTATGAAAGTTAACCCTTATATAATCAATGTATCATCTAAGTTTAAAATAATTGATAATTCAATTCCTATGACCATTTTTTCTAGATACAATATATATATATATCTTAACAAGTAGAATCTATTCCTGTTTTTTTCAGGAATTGTTTGAATATTAAATCTGCTGCCTATTGCATTTAGGGCTATCTGTTTCTTCCCAGTATTAGCAGTAATCTCTACTAGTAGAATCACACAATTCTCAGTACTAATAGTCTTTCTCATAATGCTGAAGATCTTTATCCATTTCTGACTTAATTCCTAGGGGACTACAACAAGGCCCCATCATTAATGCAGTAAAAACTTCCATCTTTTCATAGTCACCTCAGGTCATATCCAAAGCTTCTGCTTAGAAATGCCTCAAGAAACTGAAGACTGGATTTATGTGACTAATTCATTTCCAGTTCAGTGACTGTACCAAAATTTGGGAAGATATTCCACATGAAAATTTGAGTCAGTATGAGGGTTTTGCTTTTTGATTCTCTTAAAAAAAAAAAAAAAAAAAAAAAAGTAAATTGGGCATCAAATCACAATTTCAAATAAATCAAAGTATTTAGGTTCAAGCATGTCAAAATAAAATTTTCAGCTAAAAAAAAAAAACAACTTTTTTTATTTTAATCAACACTGCTCATAAAATATTGAATTTCCAAATATCATTTGTTGATCAGAAAATGCATTTTTCAGTGAAAGAACTGTTCATTTGAAAAACTTCCTTGTCTCTCTTCATTTTCATACTACTATGTTTTCTTAGAATTAGCTCCAGGAGTCTTGCTACAGCTGTGGAAAAAAGCTAATACAAAATATGTACAGAGTAAGTATCTTTCAGTATGTATTATTCGAAAGGTCTGCAGTGAAACTTGAAGTCCATACCCTTAACATATGCTGTTCACAATGGATTTGGGTAATGAAAAAAATCTGCAATTCAGAAATATAAATCATAATTTCGACCCTTTCTATGGGGAAATGAAGGTATATATTTCTCCCTTTCTTCTGCCCTGTACTCTTTGTCCTCTAGTGTCTTCACTTCCATGCAGCAGGTATAATGGAGTGGGAAAGGTGAAAGAAAAGGCATTGATCCTTTTTGTTATACTCACACAATTTGTTCAGGAGAGCTGGCAGTCCTTCTTCTTGAGCTTCGTACTGTCCTTTACAGGACGTTTGAGTCTGTTTCATTCTGCTTGAGTACGAGCTGTTCAATAATCCAAAATGGAATTTTTAAAGGGCATGCATCCTTAACACTAGTTGATTTAAAGTAAATATTTGTAGGTCACCCTCTTGCTCTGTTTAGAGAATCTTTTCCTTCTTAGAACCTTTCCTTAGTGGAACTGCTTCTGTTGTAATGTCTCCCCCATTGTTTTTGTGTTGTTTTCAGACAATAGAGCAAAGTGTCAGGTATCCAAAACCTGGGAGGGTGAGAGGCAAAAATATTTTGGTGAAAACACTGAGTCACCACATTACTAGGAGGAATATGTTTCATGTTCCTGTTAAACCATTGTTCTTCAAAGGTTGTGGCTAATGAGTCAAAATTTGTTTATGAATACATTTTGCCCAGCTGAAAATACCTACCAACTTTCTAGCTAAATATTATTTCTCTAGAAAATGCCTTTTAAGTTATCTCTAAAGAGAGAAACAACTACCTTTCAGGAAAAATATGTCTCACATACTCAATTTTAAGCAGTAAGTGGAAAACAAAGATTCAGCAATGTCCTCTCTAGGATTAATGTCGTTTCAATCTTCATCAAATACAATTGAAATACATTATCCCATCCTATGGGGTGATAAATAAATAGGCAAAAATAAAGTACACATATGCAATAAAAACAGTATGTGCTTAAAAGTTTTTGTATGCTTAGACAAAAGCAGGTTATAACAACTTTTTCTTCCTTGAAAACTGCCAGAAAAGTTTGGGAGACCTTAGCACTCAAAGTATCCTTATTAAATCAGACATCTAACAAACAACTTCTACAACCTCTCTTTGACAAAAAATTCCTAAACCCAGCCTTCTTCTCCCCTCCCACAAGATACTCTGCAGAACCCTATAGAAATACAGAAATGTCCACTGTATGTTAGGAAATGGGAAGACCAGTGGGTAGAACTATTCCAAGTGAAAAATGTACTAGAAGATTTAAAAGCAGACTTATTTATTTATTTATTTATCTATTTATTTATTTATTAGAATAGAGTCTTCAGAGACATGGCAGAAAGCACTGCAGCTCTGGTTTCCTTGGCATAGCCAACAGATAAATAGTTAACTGACTCCATTTTCCCTTACAGAGGGGCAAAGCGGAATGACACAAAGATGGCATGTGCTTGTTCACAAAATTTTCCACTTTTTTACATTTTTGGAACAGAACCAACCATTTCAATTGAAAAATGAAAAACAAACAAGCAACAACAATAACAACCAAACAAAAAAAAAAAACACAACCAACCAACCAAAAAAACCCTCTGTATTATCATCAAATTCATCCATTTGATATGGACCTTGAAATGACAGAAAAATTATACAAAATCTCAAATCTGTTATTTTCTAGGTCTTCAGTAGTATTCAATATCATAGAATAGCAGAGGTTGGAAGGGACTTCTGGAGGTTCCAACCTCCCTGCTCAAGCAGGGCCACTGAGGGCCATTTACCATGTCCAGGAGGCTTTTGAATATCTTCAGTGAGATATTCAACATTTTTGGGCAACCTGTGCCAGTGCTTACGATCAAAAAAAGTGCTTCCTGATGTTCAGATGCCACCTTTTGTGCTCCAGTTTGTACCCTTTGCCTCTTGTCCTGGCACTGGGCATCACAGAAGAGAGCCTGGCTCCATCCTCTCTGAATCCTCCCTTCAGGTATTTATAGACATTAAAAAGATCCTTCTGAGCCTTCTCTTCTCCAAGCTGAACAGCCCCTCTCATAGGAGAGATGATCCAGTCCTGTCATCATCTTTGTGACCCCTCTCCGGACCTGCTCCAGCAGCACCAGGTCTTTCTTGCACTGAGAAATCCAGAACTGGACTCAGCACTCCAGGTGTGACATATTAAAACTTGCTTAATTTTTTGCATCCTCTATAGCAGACATACAACCCTCTCTTCAACATCCTTTGGCCATAGGACCCAAAATAAATGTTGTTTTTACTTTGCTTTGTCTTCTGTTCTAAACACTCAATGATATTATATGCTTTAATTCAAGACTGGGATTACCTCGTATTTATTGTGGGGTAAGCACGTTCATGTCAGCAGTTGCTGTGAAGTAGCTATTACACCAGACTTTTTTTTTTTTTTTTTTCTTCCTACAGCACTGTTGTGCACTTCTACTCTTCAGGATGTCAGTTACTTGAGGAGGTTTACTTCCATTTGCCCAGCTTAGGACAATGGCCCTTATTTTCTGCATGCCTAAAATAAATGTCAGAAGTGTTTTTTTTGTTGTTGTTGTTGTTGTTTGTTTGTTTGTTTGTTTGTTTGTTTTTAAGTCTGGAACCTTGGAAATTGAATATTCTGTTTGATACATACTGTCTTTTTAGGTCAGTGCTGCTACAAGCTATGTTGACCAGCAGAGTGGTGCAGCGGAAGTGTGCTGGGCCCATAACCCAGAGGTGGATGGATTGAAACCATCCTGTGCTAATAGTATTTTCTTGCTCTCCACTCAGCCCTGGTGAGGCCACATCTGGAGTTATTGTGTCCAGTTCTGGGCTCCCCAGTACAAGGACATAGAACTACTGGAGCGAGTCCAGAGGAGGGCTACAAAGATGACTAGAGGACTTGGAGCATCTGTCATATGAGGACAGGCTGAGAGCCATGGTCCTGTGTAGCCTGGAAACGAGAAAACTGAGGGGAGGATGGAGATGGTCTCTCTTCAGTTTTATTTTCACAGGGCACAGTGTGCCCTGTGATGGGATGAGAGGCAACAGACACAACCTGAAGCACAGGAAATTCTGGCTGAATATGAGGGGACACTTCTTTACTGTGAGGGTGACAGAGCACTGGAACTTGTTGCCCAGAGAGGCTGTTGGAGTCTTCTTCTCTGGAGATATTCAAAACCCGCCTGGATGCTATCCTGCGATGGCATACATGGATCTAGGTGATCCTGCTTGGCAGGATCCTGTGATTCTGTGATTAGCAATCAGGCATTGAACCCGTACAAATCTTTTCTAATTATGTTTGGACAGATATATTTCTACAGAAGTCTAAGGAGGTGAGAAGAAAAGCTTGGTAAGCTCATTACAAAAAGATTCAAAAAATTGGTTGTTGCATATCCCTTTGTGCCAGGAACAAGTGTTCTAATTCTGCTGTTACATGAGAGTGAAAGTAAATTGTGAGTTGTTTTGATGGAATAGGCAACAGTTAATCTCAAGAAGTAATGCCATTTTATCCACAGATTCAGTTACAACAGAGGAAGCCTGACAAAATAGAGGTTCTGAGAAAGGATATGCTCTTTGTTTAGTACTACATCAGGGTAATAATCCCCAGAGAAAGAAAATAACAGTTTAACTTAAAGGCCAGACATCAACACCAAAGCAAATGAGTATAAAGTGGCATGATGGTGCCTACTGTGAAAATTAGGCTTCCATTAGCAAATTACCAAAAAGAAGCCCAAATGAAATTGCTTAAAGATGGAGCTTTTCTGGTAACTTTTGGTGGTAGGAGACTAGATCCTCCACCCCACAAGGACATGATTAGCACGAATTATCAGCCTGGATGCAGAAATAGCAGCTTTAGTGTTCTGCCTCATACAGAATGTCAGACTAGATTATTTGAATGATGTCTTTTAGTAATGAATTCCTAAGAGGTCAAGGAGACGAAACTGAGAGTTAGGTTACTCAAATACAAATTCCTCATAAATTATAATATATATATATTTTTTTATTTTTATTTTTTAGTTGATAAAGTTCTTAAGCTGCATGAGACGGATCAGGTCCTTTGTGCCATCCCATGGAAGATGAGTAATATAGTGTGTGTATTAATCTATGCCATCGGAGTATTGAACATACAACAGCTGTCAGATTTTCTAAATTTGATAGCGCCTGTGAGGTCACTGGTGAGGGTTAAAGATGTTGCCAGTACAAATTGCAAGATTTTCCTGGTGGATGAAGATGCCACATGTTAAATGCTAACTATAAAACAATTATGTCTGTTACATGTAAACAATGGAAATAATTGTTTCATTTTTTGCATAAGAATTTGGTGAAAAGATTTGCAATGTTAGACCTGCTTATACTGTTGTTGTTGTTGTTGTTATTCCTACTAAAACACTCCTGGTGTTCTCCCTTAAAGTTTCAGCATACCAAATGTTTATTCTTTGGACATTCATCTTCTTAATATAGATTGGATAGATTTATCAATATATATAAAGTGTCACATGACTATTGCTGGCTGGGAGCCTTTCATATAGCTCCTTAATCTACTAGAAGGCATAAGCAAAAATTAGTCTAGCTTTCTTGAAATAATCCCATGATGCCATGTGAAATCTAAGCATAAATGAAGCAAAGAGTACCTGAATAACGTAGTGTGTTAGTCTGGGTCATGTAACAATGAGTGTGTTGACTCATCTCTGACACTTCCATTTCCTCCCTCACTACAATATTTTAGACCTAGCCATGAAGTATTGTAAATATTTTTCATAAAGGGGTAGCTTCTAATGAGAATCTTGCTGTTCAACAGATATGCACGGAGTACTTGAAGTTCTGCCTGTCTGAGAAACTTGAATAAAACCACTCTATTCCATTAGAATGATAATGGAGTCCTTCAGAGTTTTAATTTTCTACTGCTAAAACCAGGAAATTTTTCAAATAATTTCCCTATCATACTTTGTGATAAAGCATTTTGAGACGCTGTACGGCTCCACGGGAGCCTAAAGGTTTTACAGGTGTGAAATCTCTGACCTTAAAAATTTGATAGTGTCCCTTTGATATTGGATAAACCTCAGGTCACTCAGCTTTACATTAAGGATACATTTCTGAAATATTTACTACCAGTTGTAATGTTTATTATGGGTGTTGTTTCAGAGAAGTCAAGAAGTTTGATCCTTAGCTCCCTTGGAGAAGTTGTACAAACACAGACATGGTCCTATGCCCCCTTCCTGCCAGCAAGAGTTTGCTTTAATCTTGTATTTAATTTGGAGGTATTTCAGACCTGTTCTAAACTTGGCTGGCTACCAGCCAGAAAAGACAACTGGCAACTAAAAATGATCTTCATCGACCTAAAATATTGAATTGTTATGCTTATGGTTTCCAAGTTGCTATTTAGACTGTAGTCACCTCCATATCCTTCTCTGGATTGCTGCTCCCAACTAGTTATTTTGTTATTTATGCATTTGAATTTCTTTTGGGAATGCAATATTATGTTCATGTCTTCCTTAAGGTTTACTAATTTGTGTGTTTTCTCCAGTTTATCAAAATAATTTAGAATTGTAATTCTGCCTTGCAGACTCAGTATCCCTTTCCATTCTGGTATCATCTGTTAATAGTTGTACTTTATTTCCAGTCACTGATGGAATCATTCAGTGCCATAGTAGTTTTAATAGCTTTTTAAAGGAGTCTATACGCTCCCAGATTGACTATCAACCATACTCTGAATATAGGGTTTGTTAAGTGCTCACGTTCCAGCAATTAGATTTTGACTATATTTAAGCAATTTACTTGGAAGAATGTTAATGTGCATGGTGGCAAATAACTTGCTAATGTATACCATACTTTCCCCTTATCCACAAAGCTAGTTACTTTGTCAAAAAAGAATACTAGATAAGTTTATACTGTTTATTCTTGATACACCTCTGCTGGCCATTTTTCTGTCTCCTTATTGACCTTGTTATTCACAAATAGATGAGTCATTTGTTTCAGTACCTTTCAGGCATACCATCCTTATAAAGCTATACAGATGCTCACAGAGATGATGCTCGTTCACAGAGCTCACTCAGACGTGTGCTGAGCCTTAGTCGCTGTTAACCAACTCAGCTTTTTGTATTTTAGTGCTCTGGATCCTGTTCTGAAGATGTTACCTCTCAGTGTTGACTTTGATCTCTTTATGCTAATAGCTCTGGTCTTATTCTCTCTTTTTGTTTCTGTCTCTCTTTCTCCTTTAAAGTCTCCCTTTGGTATCCCCCATTTTTTGAGGATGTTTGTCCTCCAAAAGGGGGAATGCTGTACAACGAAATCTGGAGAACAGAAAACTTCCTTTAGCTGATGTCAGTGTTTTCTGAAAAGGCTGCAACAGAATTTTTACTCTTCCACTGATGAATGCCTGTAATTGCTTTCTTTTAACGTGCCTTGTTGTTATGGCATCTTTCACCTCTGTGGGTGTATTTTCCTTTATGACTTTGAAAGAGGTTTCTGCAGGCAACTGAGGCAACCATGGGGCACTCTGCAGCATGAGGTCTGTGGTCCAGCAGCGACACAGTACTGTGTCTGACCAAAGGCCTTGCCCTCAGACCATCTGAGGACTTAGGGAGTTTTCCCGTTAAAGAGTTTGGATTACAAAAAGAAAGTTGCAATGTGCTGGCAGGCAAGACACTCAGGAAAATCAATCTGAATGAACGAAAGGTATGCTTCAAAGGTGGGTATGTTAAAAATCAATGACACCTCCCCCCCCAAACAAGAATAAAAATTGATCTTGCGCGTACTTTAGTATACTTCTCTTTGAAAACAAAGTATATTAAATTAAGACCAATTTAGATTTTGAATCATCTGTGCGTAGAGCAGTTTAGCAACTTTTAACACTTTAAAATTTGATTTGGATTTTCTGAAAATTACGAATTTTAAAAAGGTTAATTATTTCTTCTCTTTGTGTCTTCTGCAGCCCTCAGTAAGTTGTTGGTACTTGAAAGAAATAATGAATAATACTGAATGGTTACATTAGTATTTTCTCTGCCTGGAGTTACAAGATAAAGCATTTTAGTAGAGGCATGAAAGCAATATGTTAGAGTAAGTTCTTTTTTTTTTTCTTTTCTGTTACTTGTTAGAAGGTCCTTTCTAGATCCTTTGCAAAGACCTAAAACAACCAGTTGAAAAGAGTAAGAAGCCTTCATAGAAGCTGATATCTTCCCCTTGCAGTCACCGAATTCTCCTTCCTGCATCAACCTAAACCTGGTGTATTTCTGCATCTCTGTGAGACGTAAGATGCTATTATCACCATGCAAAAACTGCAACAATCATATTTATTGGACATTGTCTCAGCAAATGGATGGAAAAATAAGCAGTTTTTAGTAGATACATACATTTTTAACTATTTTCATTTTGGTGCACATTCTATAGCAAGAGAAGTCAGGAGTAACTTTGCTGGCTACCATTTCGGCAGATTAACTTGGATCTAGGATAGCATTTCTGGGAAGAGAATTTGTCCTCTTGGTAACAAGCAAAAAGCGAGAGTAAGCCTCTTGCGGGGATTGTGCAGCAGAGACCCCAGGGATGAAGAGACTCAGCTGGACCCAGCCATATGGAAGAAGCTATGGGCTCCCTTGAGCATTTACAAACTACACCTAGCTGAAGGCTTAGTCATCGCTGCTGGGGGTTGCCATCTATGAAAGACAAATCACTTTCACCTATTACTGGGGTCTCAAGAGCTGCTATAAATCGCATAGAACCGCATTCACAAGCAGGGGAAACTGAAAACAAATAGAATTTACTTAGGAGCCTGATGCATTTAATGTTTTCCTAAGGATGCTGAAGATGCAATGACAATAAACAACGCTCCAGGAGAATTTAGCAGGAACGCTGGGTGTATTTATAATACAACTTTTTGAGACGGAAGGTGTTTTTTAAATGAGCACAGCAGTGTTGATGTCGCTACTCGACACATTTTAATGTATGGAGTGACACTTGCCCATTTTATTTTCGAAAATAATTTGCGGGAGATTCCGCTGTGTTTCACACTAAGCCTGCAACTGAAGAAAACGCCAAGAAACACCCCTCTCTCTCTCTCCCTCTGTAGCGACTGCTGCACAACACACTTAAAACGAGACCCCCGGCGAGCCGCCGGGGATATTTACAAGTGCAGCAGGCAACGTCGCAGCCCCCCCCCCCCCACTTCCCTTTCGGGGCAAAACCCAGGCGAGCACCGCGGCGGCCCCCAGCCTGCTCCCTCCTCTTCCCCCCCCCGGAGGCCGGGGCGAAACTCCGCGCACCAACTCCGGAGCTCCGGGGGTGGGAGGGGGGGGGAGCACCGCCGCCACCGCGCTCCCCGGGGGGGTGCTGCCTCCCCCGGCGCCGCCGCCTCCCTCTCGCTCGCCCAACTTTCATTCATTGTTGGCGTCGCCCGGAGGCCCCCCCCCTTGTTATTTTCTCTCCCCCCCCCCCTCCATCTCTCGCCGGGCCGGGGCGGGCGGCGGCGCAGCCAGTGAGCGCGGCGCGGGGCGCTGCGGGCGGGGCCGGGGAGGCGCGGCCCCACAGCCCCTATATAGGGCGGCGCGTGGGGCGCTCCCGGCTCCGTGGGAGCGGGTCTAAGCGGAGGAGGAGGAGGAGGCGGACGGGGGGTTGGGGGGGGAGCTCTCGGCGAGGTGCCGCTCTCCGGAGCACTTTCGGCGGGCACCTTGCGGCGGGGAGGAGAGCCGGCCTGCGGGCGGCGGTGCCATCCTATTGTTCCAGCGGCGAGGCTCGGGGTACGAGGGAAGGAGCCGGCGTGCCGCCTCCCTGCTCCGGCTTCTCCGCCTTTTTCCCCAGCGCCGGGGAGCCGAAGGACCGGGCTGTTCGGTGCCAGCACCCCCCAGCTCAGGTGCGGCGGGGGAAGGAAGGGGAGCGAAGCCTTCCCGAGGCGCTCGGGGAGAGGAGGAAAGTTGCTCCCTCGCCTGCGGCCAGCCCGGGAGCTGCTGAAGCGGCCTCACCTGGAAGGACCGAGCGGTTCCCACCTTTCCCATCAGGTGCCTTTGCCGCAGCCGAGCCGCGGTATCCGGGAGACCGCGGGGAGCGGAGTGCCGCGTCGCCGGGCCGTCTGCCGTGCTCCCGGGATCACAGGAGGATCTACCGCTGTGATCTGTCACCGAGGAGAAGGAGGTCGTGGATGAACTCCCTTCCAGCAGGGCAACGAATCACTTCTCGAGCTGCTTATTATTATTATCGTGCTCTAGGACCAGCCCTTTCCTGCTAAACTTGGCTTGGGAGCTTACGGCAGGAGGGGGCGCGGGGGGTGGAAAGCCAAGCCCGACATCATCTCGTGTGTTTGACTTTTTTTTTTTCCCTCCCTCCTCCTTCCGTGAGACAGTTTGATGAATGCCTGCGAGAGGGGTATGATTTGCTGAGACGCTTCTGGTAGGGCGGTGTGTGCGCCGTGTCAGCCCCGCCGCCGCCCCCCGTGGGGCTGTGGGGGGACACGCGTGGGAGCGGAGCTGAGCGCAGGGAGCGCGCCCCTTGCGCCGACTGGGCTCTGCGGCCTCTAGCCGGGGGCTCGGGGGGGGAGTCACGGCTTTGCAAGGGACGAGAAGGAGCCAGCCCAAGTCCGCCGTAGCCCCAGCCCGTGGCTTTGCTTCGCCTTCGCCGGGAGCGTGCGAAGAGGAGCTCCGAGCGCCGCCTCGCCTCTCCCCGCCACCCGACGGGCCAGCGAGGGAGGGCCCCGCTCCGGCCCCCTCCCAGCCAAGTTGCCTTCAGCAGCGGATCGCTGCCACCCACCGCACTTTGCCGGGCTTGTTTTCTTGGCTTAGCTTTGGATAGAGAGGACTCCACTTTCTCCGCACCCTGAAAGTTGCCCGAGCGCTCCCCGCGGCGAGGAGAAGGAGGAAGAGGAGGAGGAGGAGGAGGGCGGCGCGCCCCGCGCCTCCCTGGGGCCGAGGCCGGCGGGCCCCGGCCGGGCGGCAGCGGGCGGTGATGATGTGCGGCTGGGGGAAGCTCACCCTGGCCCTGGGGCTGCTGCTGGCCATGGCGGGCGAGGTGGCGCCGCAGCCGTGCCCGGCGCAGTGCTCCTGCTCGGGGAGCACCGTGGACTGTCACGGGCTGGCGCTGCGCGGCGTCCCGAGGAACATTCCCCGCAACACCGAGAGGCTGTAAGTAACCCGAGCCAGCTCTCCTCCGCGGGCCCCCCGCGACCACGGGGGCAGAGGTGGCCCCCGGGGCCGCTTCGGGGTCCCGCCGGCCGCCCTGGGTGCGGGGGGGTGGCGGCTCCGTCCCCTTCCACCGCCCCTTTCGCCGCGATGCGCGGGGACGGGAGGGAGGTGGACGCGGCTCCCGGCACGCCGCCTTTCATCCTGGAGGGAACGACCACCCCTACACCCCCTCTTGGACATCCCCACCTTTTCATGAGGGCCCCCGTTTCCCGGCTAGCTTGGCTCCTGGGGCTTTTTTTCCCCAAGGCCGGGCCGCGGCGCTCCGCGGGCGCGGGAAGGCCCCGGGGGGGGTCGCGGAGCCGGAGCCCGGCGGGGCTCTGCCGGTGGGCGAGGGGGTGTTTGGGTGCTGTAGCCCCGCTTCCCCTCGCACAGCGCCGAGCTGAGCTTCAGCTGCGACCCCCTCAGCCCTCCCGACCCCTTTTTGAGACCGCTCAGTGCCCTCCGATGAGGCTATTTTCCAGGCGTGAGGGAGAGCAGGCGTGCGGGCGGTGCTCTTTGGTGTCAGGAAGCTTTCAGGAGGGGCTGAGGAGAGGAGGAGATGAGCACACTATTAACCTCTAAGTCATTTAAATGTTGAAGTATGAACACGTCTCAAGTGATGAATTTCACTCCGCGAGAGTACCATGGCCACTGCTTTCTGCTAGGACTGGTGTGGTTTCTCTACGGCAGTGTTTTGGCCGCGTGTGGTATAAACACCAAAAAAAGTGACTTTTTTTTCCCAAATACACTGGAAATGAGCTGTAATTGTTAGGGTAGTTTCCATGTGATACCACTTCCTAATGGCTTACCTCAGGAATTAAAGTCGGTTTTATTTGCAGTGATTGCAATTGAGGGAAGTTTATATCTTGACCTAAAATCTTATTTTAAAAAAAGAGGAGGGGGGAGATGGACACGCAAATAACTCTACAGAAGAAAGTAGTGCTGAAATATGAACAAATGCTAGGGCCTAAATGCAGTTTTCTGTTGCTTCTGACCATGCCTTGAGTTCTGCAGTCAATACAGCTTCCTGTGCTACAAGTGAGGAGTTCAGTTTTTGTAAAATCATCTTTCTAAGTATTCACCCTGCAACAATCTTGTGCTTGTTTGAAAGCTAATGTTTGCTACAGAAAGTAAAGACCTCTTCTGCCTCTATAGAAATACTGTGAAAGCTGAGAGTTGTTTAAAACATAGAAAATGGTCTTGATTTCTGTCACTTGTTCAGTTTTTGTAACTCTTATCAGCCAACCTAACGTACTGTCATCTCTCTGTAGTAGCCTTAGTGGTTTTCTATCTGCAGTCATAACCGATGTTCAGACAGGTTTTGGCTGTTCTATATTGTTAAAGATAAATGTGAGCTATATAATGGCAGGCAGAACTGACTTTGTAAGGGTTTCTTATTACAAAGTTTGAAACTACTACTTTTGAGATAAACCTTCGTTCAGGCACTTGGAAATCTGGAACTCGCACAGTGGTAGTTGTAGGAATGGTTCACTGGGATCGCTTACATCTTCCAATTTCAGAAAATGCTGTGCTCGTGAAAGCAAACAAAATAATTTAAAAAGAAAACAACTTTTTATGTTTTAATTTTGCTACTTCTGAATTATTCTTCTTAGGGATCTTAATGGAAATAACATCACCAGAATCACCAAGACTGACTTTGCTGGTCTAAGGCACCTTCGAGTTCTGTAAGTTTTCCCTTTCTGTCACTGATCCATTTTAGGACATGCAGCTTCAGATTATGTTATAAAAAAAACCCACATTGAATTAGTTACCTTTCAGTTTATAAACTGGCTAGGTTATCTATTGCTTTTTAACTTTTGTGCTACTGCATCTGAATTTACATTCTCTCCCCTATGTTATAGACTGATATAAGTTAGCAAATGACTTAAATGTCATCTTGTTTATGTGTCTTTTAAATCTCTACCTCAGGTTGTAAAATAAATGGAGATTTTAATTTGGCATGTAGGTTACAAAAAAGAGTTGTTAAAACTTCCTGAATAACTGTTGGAATGACTTCAGTTTAAGCTTAGTAAATTTATAGTTCACATTGAAAATAGGTACGCTCAAGTTGAAGTGTAAGGGAATTCATTACAGAGGTAAAAAGTTATTTAATTGATAAAAAGCAAGTCTTAGGTGTTGACTATTACTTTTTACAGTTTCTGGGCAAAAAGAAAATACTTTAACACTGAATTTGACCAAGGAATAATTTGGATTGTTTTTTGTAAATGCATTTGTAAGCGTTATGAAGCTTTTCAAAATCTGTGGGTTTTGGGGGTGGTAGTTTAATATCACATTTAAAATACTGCACAATTTACATAGCTTATTTGTTAAGGCTATTTTATTTGACTGAGTAGCTGTGTATTTTTTTCCTTCTTGAGCAGAATATCATGCTGTAGTAATTTTTAATTTTTGTTAGACTATTGTTATGGTTACAGTTTCAGTGCAGTCTTTCACTGATATTTTTTCTAAACACCACTGTTCTGTATTTTTGTTTTGTTCTCATGTGAGACTAGTTCTGCTTTCATACTATTCAATTGGAATCTTAAAGCTTGCCGAAGAACGATGATGTATGTGCGTGTATGCGCACAGCATATATGCAAAATGTGTAACCTTTTAACCTGGGACTCTTTGAGTAGATGTAATATCTATTCTTGTTTATTTTAATGAAGATTATTTCTTGCCTTTTTGGGTATATGATGTCATGTAAAGTGTTGGATGACAGGAGTCCAGGAGGTTAAATTGGATGTCGCTTTCAAATAACTGTTGTAGTGTTTTAATGAAGATCAGGTTGTCTTTAAATGGCTACTCTTAATGCAACAAGTGATATTGGAGCTATTGAAACTTACATACAAAAATTTCTACATTTCAGTCAGCTCATGGAGAACAAGATTAGCACTATCGAGAGAGGAGCATTCCAGGATTTAAAAGAATTGGAGAGGCTGTAAGTATTTTTAATTCTAAATGTATGAGAAAATAATTTCCTATCAAATCAGTCATGTGTTAATGCACTCAGGCCTCTGGTTTTCTGTTTGTTTTTTTTCGAACTTGGGACGTCTAACCTTATTGAGACATGAGAGCAATAAGAAATTCTCAGACTGTGTATGTGGGGGAGCTTGAATGAGCAGTCCCGATTTGAAGTGTAAACTGCAGTTGTCTTGCAGGGAAGAATTTGAGTGCTATGAAATATTTTTCACTTGAACACAAAGGAGTTTTTCTAATGTGAATGCACCTACAAAAGCCTGTTTTCTTGTATATCACAT
Organism: Anser brachyrhynchus; assembly: GCF_964034855.1. Lineage (NCBI taxonomy): Eukaryota > Metazoa > Chordata > Aves > Anseriformes > Anatidae > Anser > Anser brachyrhynchus. Next base: position 61,936,890 of record NC_137698.1, on the reverse strand, counting down.
GAGATGTTTGTCTTGAAGATGCTGAGTGTTTTATATGATGTCCTGTTGGAAGTTAATGCTAGTTGTGAAGGTTAGTCTTAATACATGCAGTATGAATGCAACAGTTGAAATCTATGCTGGTTTTCGAATTAAGCTTTTACAAAGACTTAAGAAAAATATGGACTGTGAACTTTCTGAAGTGAATTGGATTTGTCTTTTTTTTTAAAAAAAAGTGAGTCCTGTGGGGAAAGAGGATGGAGCTGGGAAGACAAGGGTTTTGGCTAGTGAAGCTAAAGTGTAAACACCTGCTTTGTTGCAGTGGGATATATAAATAGCAAATGAATAAGAGACTAGTAAAGAAAGCTAAGCAGGTTTGGGAATTAGTTTTCATTATGTGTTTTCTTATTTTGCCCTGTTTCCTCAAATGAAAGTCTTTTTGAAAATATACTGTATGACTTGTATTACAAAATCCATCTTATTAAAAGCCAGATGCTGGTAGTTGAATATAGTTTGAGCTAGAAAAATCTATGGAAACCACTTTATTAATGTATATTTGTGTAGAACTTGAGTTGTGTAGTGTCTTCATTATCAGGCATTGCTGTTGCTCCATTTTTATTGTCACCTTTTCTTTATGCATGCCTATGAGTTCTTGTTTAGCCTCTCAGTCACTGGTGCCTTAACCTCAGAAAGGTATTTCTACTTGACTTCATTGAAAAGCAGCACCGGCCTAAACATTCTCTGTCTAATTATACTCGTGCTCTGGGTCTACAGCTGCTGTATGTTTAAAACAAAACAAAACAAAAAAACCAACATTGTTTCATGTAAATATAGACAAAGCTTTTCAAGAAAATTATACACTGGTGGTTACTAAATATGATATTTCTGCAATCTCTTTTTTAAATAAACTAACTTTTTGACCTAGAAATTGAAAGTGCTGTTACGTACTGAAGCCTTCTTTTGAATAATCTTAAATGGGACTGCTCTGAGAAATGCATAGTCAGAATTTTCAAAGCTGTATTAAAACAGACTTAATGCAGTGTTTTTTACAATGTGTTTTAAACTTAGTACAAAGCATAGGGATTTAGTGCAGCTTTTCCTGCTGAGATGTATATTGGAATAATATATACACATTCCTAAATTTAGTTTATAAGGTCTAACTAAATAATTAAACAGCAGTGTAGTTCATATTGCAAGAGTAAGTACACATACATGAAACATTAATAAACACTAAAAAAAAATTGTGCTTTCACTATGAATGTGGTTTGATACTGAGATACAAAATACTTGCTAAGTTTTAAAACAGTATATTATTAACTTTATTTCTTGATTATCTTGAAGCAAGTTCTTGTTACATGATTATGAGTACTTCCAAAGAAACTTGATATTATGACACAGGTTAAAATTCATTTAATTATAAGATTTCTGATGTTGAGTACAGAACTGCAGTACTTAAAAAAAAAAAATTGAACTTCAGTAAGTAAAACTTTCTTGTCTGAAGTGTTCACATCTTGCTATTAGATTTTTTTTTCCTTTTTCTTGATAAACATGTAAAATCTTTGGAAAACAAGATATCTTACAGTTGTGTGATACTAGTTCAGAAGAAAAATTCTGATAATTGCAGTTACTCTTCTGGGTTATTTTCATTCACACTTCAGCAAGCAAACTGACATTTGGAAGTTCAGTCAATTTTAGACCTAAAAAGTTAGATTCTGCTTTGTCTTCAGAATTTTCTGTGCTCCAGTAATTGTCAATTTTCGTGTTTTTTAATTTGCTGAAATTCAGTCAGTGTTAGGTGTGTGGGTGACTTGTAGCTTGAATATATATGCAGGATGTCTTTAAACCATCCCAGCTGTTGGCTAAGAGCAAATACTTCATATTTGTGAGGAAAAGCTGAGAAAATTCCTCTTGTTTACAACTGCCAAGTCCATCTGATGAAGGCACAATGTTATCTGACAGCCAATTCATCTCCTTGGGATTCTGAAATTCAGAAGGATTTCTGAAGGAACTTGTGGATACTTCAATTATTTTCTTTTATACAGTAAATAGCAAGCACTTTAAAGTTTTTATGTGTAGGTGTAGGATGCCACATTTCCACTGTAAGTGTAATCTGCCAAGCTACTGTCAAATAATACCTGATGTAGTTCTTTTGGTGTGCCAATGGACGGTGTAAGAATTTTACTGGATCTTAAATGAACTTGATTTGATTTATAAAACTGTTTACAAGTAATACATTTCTTACATTAGAATATATTATATTAATTTATCTCCAGATTAAGTGATGCTACTTGTGTGTTTTTGGTGGTTTTTACTGGAATTTCAGTGACAAAATCATTTGCTACTCTGAATTTCAAAGAACTGTTTGGTTGGTCAGTGATTCACTTGCTGTGAATACCCATTTGAAGATCTTGTCATGCAAAATGCTGAATAACTTAATCTTTTAACTGAACCAGGAATTGGAGACCTGGAGCACTCTGTAAAATTAAGTCCCTAAGAGAAGAAACTCTCATCCTTTTCTTCAAAAGGAAACTACTGAAGATACAATTTGTTTAAAGCTATGTATACCTCTTAGGTGGTTAGAAATGTTACTCAACTAAACTACAGGAGAAACAACAAATCTGTAGTATAGTAGATCTGTAATACTATGTACACAAAGCTATTTAGACCTAGTATGCTCCATAACAAGAATGTCACACCACTGTGGTGGTAGAAGTGTAATGGAAACTACAACCACAATAAATACTGCTGTGACAGGTGATTGTTACTACAGCAGCACTGCTGTTATTTTCAGTTCGTAATAAATGATCGTATAGTAGTGCCTGCTACATAAGGACTGGGAGGGAGTATAAGATGGAAACTAGCAACTTAGTCAGCTAGCTTTTTGGTTTGTTGAAACTTGAGTTTTGAAGAAACCCAGGTTAAGATGAATGTAATCTTGCTATAAGCCTTTCAGTTAGATGCTTCTCTAAAAACTCTTCAGTCAGATGTGTATACTCTGCAGTATTCCCTTAAGTATAGTCTCTGGCAGTACTATCTCAGTGCTTAAGGGCTACTAGCTTTGCTCCCAACCGATTTGGTACAACACTGCCTGAGCTCTGATCTAGCAAGTCTCCCTGAATGTCTCTTTGCAGCCTGTACCTTGAATGGCTGAATCAAATGATCTATTGTGTTGTGTAGATGCTCTCAGTGTCTGTTAAAACAAGCCTCTTTGAACTTCAATATGGATAGCCCACTTCCTAATGAATGGGATAGCTTGTACCTTGTGTACATCCTGAAGCAGTGCCAAAAACTATTGGATTAATCAAAATCAGGTTTATGTATTTAGCATTTGCAAAACTTTCTATATCAACCACCAACCTGTATTATTATTTAGGAGGAAATTCTTCTCAGAGGGTGGTAAGGCACTGGAACAGGTTGCCCAGAGAAGCTGTGGATGCCCCATCCCTGGCAGTGTTCAAGACCAGGTTAGATGAGGCCCTGAACCTGAGCAACCTGATCTAGTGGGTGGCATCCCTGCCCATGGCAGGGGGGTTGGAACTAGATGATCTTTAAGGTCCCTTCCAACCCAAGCCATTCTATGATTATGTGCTTGTGTTCATATTAGTAGGATCCATTTTCAATGGTTCTTAAAGAGTATATGGTTCAGTACATGACAGGTGTCATAAAGGCTCAGGGTCTGATCTGTTATGTTGCCTGAACCAATCTTAGATAGACCACCATCATGTGTTAGGTTTCATTTTATGTTTTTTTGGAAGGAAGGCACAATGGTCACAGTCTGGAGAATTATTATAATGTTTAAGAATGTCTAGAGACTACTGATTTTTATGGGAGACAATATTTTCAAAATATTTCTTATGAGAATGTTATAGTTGTATAGCTTAAGTTAAACACTTGTTTCTTCTTTCTTTTTAAAGCTGTCATCTTTGTGTGATGTTTATAATAGTTTGAACAATGAAGATAGTTTTTAGAAAGTGGTGTTTTTCAGTCTAATGCCACCACTGGACACAACTTTAAAATGACTTTTTAAAAACTTATTTACTCTCAAGAACACCACCTTCTGTGGTTTTGCAGCTACTCTTGTAGTATCCCAGTGTTTTTACAAGCTATTGTCACCTGGAGGGAAATAAAAAGCTTGAAGACAGCTGCTATAGACTATGAACCGGTTTTGTTATGAGCTGGTTGTCTAAAATTTACTTAAATTCTTTTTACTTCAGAAATACAACATAGATGGATTATGAGGATGAATTGCTTGTTTATGTAGCAGAGCAGTTAGCTTTTCATTTAGGGACAAGTTTTTTTGGCTGATAAGAAAATTATTTTTAATTGTAAGGTTTTTCTAATAACTGTCTCAAATGCTAGGTAAAAATTTTATGGTCACCGTAAGGCTATGCTGAACATACAAAAGGTGTCAGAACATGAAGAGTTTACAGCAATAGTTTGAAAACTATTTTTCAAACTGATTTTTCTTCCTGTACTTGTGAATAATCCATTGAGGAAGCACTATGCCCCTAAAATGCTAATTTGGAGTCTTGATTCTGCAGACACTTACCACATGAATAACTTAGTTTGCGTGAGTAGTCCTGCTGATAACTCTTCTGAGAAAGGTTACTTGTGTGGCCTAAAATGTTTCCAGGCCAAGCCCTTACACTTTTGATACTTGAATTAATAAAACTTATAAAGTCCACTTATTATCTTAATAGTTCTAAAGAATTACAGCGTAGATTTAAAAGCAACAAAACACACCCAACCAAAAAAAAACACCTAAACCAACACTAAAATTCACCTACTTCTGCTGAAAACTAGTATAGAGAGGCAAAATGTTACTCAGAGGTTCTAGAACAACTGCAGTCTCTGATCTAGTACATGAGCTAAATACTTATTTCCCCAAGAAAACCAGCCTCTGAGTTTTATGGTGTGAGTCAGCTGAAATCCCTAGTTGAAGGCAAGAATGCTGTAGGGGTTGAACTTCATGTTGATACTTGAAATAGCTTTTAAACTGAGAGCCATCTATATTGTCTGTTTTCATGCTTCTTACAATGTATCACTGAATGATGGAGAAGGATATTTCAAGAATTAAATACTTTGTTATAGTTCATGCATTTTTTGAACTTTTTACAACACAATTTGGAAATACCAGAACTGAGAAATTGCCTGTATTTGTTATATATTGGGGACCACATCTTGACAAATGCATTAAAACAAGTTATTAAAACTTATGATGAAGGGGAGCATTAACTGAGGAGTGTATGCCTGAGTACTTGAGTCAGTACTATTGAAAGCTCTTAGTTTTGTTCATCTAAGGATGAATGATTTGAAACTTGTAGATGTGTCACAGCACAGAAATGGAGGTATGTATTTCAATTATATATTTTTAAGGAGAAATATTTTCCACTTAGTAAACAAAGTGAAGTACTATTCAGACTTCTTTTCCATATTCAAATCTATGTATGAAACTGCTGTGTTTGCAGCTTCTGGAACACACACAAATCCATCTTGCCAGTCATATGGGACTCAGTATAGTAAATGATTTTTAGCTTTATTTTATATATTACATGGTTAGAGTTATCTGGGCTTTAACCTAGTCTCTGATAAATGTGTTAAAAACAGGCTGTATTAGAAGTTTTTGAAATTCTAAATGGAAAAACTCACTTCTGAGTTTTTATGATCTCTGAAACGTGGTGTTTTACAGAGCACCTCATCTTACAAAGGCATGCATAGCAGGATGAACTTAGAAATATTTTTTTTCCATCTAGAATAAAAACAAATACAGTTTGTCTTGGGCAACACAGCCAGCAAACCTAGAAAATTATGAAGGGAATTAGCAGCTGCTTCAAAATGGACTGGATAAACTAGTACTTCTTTCATTTTTTTCTAGTCTAGGAGGCTATATATCATGTATGTTCTTTCTTACGAAGCAGGAATAATACAGCTCCACCAACACTCGATAATACTGCATGACAGGAAACTAACTATTGTGAACTCTCATAGCACTGCTGATGTTTCTTAAACATAAGATTGACTGTATCACTAATGGGATAAAACATGCTCTCTGGAGCTTAAAATAAACCTGTGTACTAACTTTTTATTACGTATTGGTGTGGCATGAGATTGTGGTTTTATTCCGAGTATTTGAGAAGCTCTATCCATAAGACTTGTTCCAAGTAGGAAAGCTTGTAACTCTGGGAAAAAAAACATCTTTAATTTTCTTGAAATGTGATCTCTGTCAATAAATTAATCCTAGAATATTTAATCTTGTTTTGAACTTTTTTTTTGGGGGGGGGGGGGGGGGGGTAAACTGGTAGAGTATAGCCCTTTCACTTGCAGAACAGAAATGTTACACCCCACACCCCTCTACTCCCCCAACAACAACAACAAAATTTCTTCTACATAGCTATATGATAAAAGTTCAGGAGCTGGGACTTCTGGAAAAAATGCCAAACATTGCAAAACAACATCATTTAAAAATACTTAGTTATACTAATACTGTGAAGCAAAATTATATTTTTTTCTAATTTACATAGGTTTAGATTTGAAGTTTAAAGGCTAATGTGGAATTTGGGATCCATGGTGAAAAGTGGTTTTAGCAGCTGAGTCACTGCTACTGTTCATTACAATCATTGGTAAAAGAATAGCCAATTAATGAATTACTTCATCTTTTTGTGTATGACTATATATGTAGTCTCAAGAAAAGCAGCTTTTTTTGGCACTAAGACCTCATTTTGTATAAGCAACAGAGTTGTCATCTGAATTGACGTTTTACTGAGCTCTTAGAATGGGTTCTTAGCACAAGCTATAAAGGTGTCTCCAGTTTTTCTCACTGATCCCTGTTCTTCATTTTGGTGTGCAAGTTCATTCCTGAAGACTGAGAATTAATTCTTTCAGTTGGGGTACATTGTGAACAGAATCTGACTGCCACAGTTGGGAAGGTCTGTGTTGGGCTGCCTGAAACTTGGGAAGTTTATACATAAACTTGTTTTGAAGCCTGTTGAATGTTATGATTTTCTCCCCTTTGAACCATTGATACTTAAGCACCTGTCTGGCTTTGGTCTGAAAACATGAGCATTGGAAGGGTTAATAACACACCTATAAAGGTATAGGTAACGGAAGAATAATGAGTTCAGGTAGAGAATATGTTTTTGAACAGCCCTGAAGGGGGTGAACAGTTATTCCTTGTTAATCACGGATGTGAAAAATCCTTCTCTTTACTAATCCTACATAGTTTAAGGGCAATGCATAGCGCATTCCTCATTTTAGAACAGGGAGGAGACTGCGAAGCCTGCGGTGCTAATCACTTACCAAAGGAATGTGAGACCGTCTTACAAGAATTATACTGGGGCACCTGTATTTATAGTTAAAAAAAAAAAAAAAAAAAACCTCCAGTAATTATCCTGTATTAGCAGACTTTTGTCAAAACAACTTCAAATATCTTTTCTAGAAAAATTTCTGGTAAATCAGAAAATAGACAAAAGCTGTATTTGAAGATGATATTTAAAAAGAGAAGCAGGATTCTAATAGCATTTTAAAAATCAGCTTATAAAGCTGCATTTTGATTGCAGAATAATACAAAATCTCTGATAAAACTTTTCAGTCCAAGAGCTATGTTCTTCTTTTGAAAGCCTGGTAAACTTTCATTATTATTTTTAGTATATTTTACTCATTTGAGTGTAGTTTCTCATGGGACTCCTTTTATAGGTCTAGAAGTCAAATTGCAGTGAGAAGTCCTGTTTGCTCTTTGCAGACCTTTTTACAAATTCCAGGGCAGGAAGGCTGTTTATTTTTCCCACATCTGTTTTGTGCTCATCCTTTGTCACATTGTTTGCTGGATGCTCTTCTTTCTTGCTTCCTCTGAAATGGGTAATTTGCACTGTTGCAAAATGTTGAAACCAAACCTGATTCTACAGAACTGTTCTATCAACGTTTTCCTTTCAAATAGTGTTTTGTGGTTGTAATATGTTTTAAACTAATGCTACAGAAGCGCTGATATTAAACTTAAAGCTATACGTTTCTATTCTGCTCTGTAAAAATCACATCTCTTGCAGATCCAGATCAAGTTAAATGACAACAAAACCACACACAAACAGATTTAATAGTAGATGGCAACAGGTAAAAATTAACAAAATTAACTTTTCACAGTAAGTTATCTTTTAATATAGTATATTTCAGAGGGCATCTACAATGCTCCTAATTTTAATTGTGGAAGCCACAGTTTCACCTGGAATTTTACAGTTAAACTCCAAAAGCCATGAGGAATTTGGCTGCAGGACTGTTACTTCAGTGACTCATACTGTTACATTACCTCATTTAATCTGAAGAGGCTGGATGAAAACTAAATAAGAACGGTGTTATTTTCCTTGATAGTTTGTAGTGTATTGTGTTGGCTTGTTTTTAACAATAGCCTAGACTTATAATCAGATACAATGTAGCAACTCCTCTTAATTTTTTTAAAACACACCAGGCTGTCTGAGTTTAGTTTGGCAGGATGCCTGTACAGGTGCTACTCAAGAATACTTGAATGAAAACTTACTGTGCTAACTTGGTACCAGAAAGACAGTTACAAGCCCTTCCAGACTATTTGTAGGCACTTCTTTTCTGCTTTCTAAACAGTCTGCCCAAAATAGATCATATCCCCTAATCCAACACAATTCCTCTTTTTCTCCTCTGCCACCCCACTGCTCCCCCCCCTTTAGATACCCCTTCTGTTGTCTGATCATCCTTGCTTCATCTGATACTTGATTCCATATTACTTTATGAAAGTTTTCTAATTTGTTTCCTTCTGTTGAGTAGATGTCCATTACAAAATAAGTCTTAAAAAAATTCCTGGCTTTGGAAAAATTTTCTATAGTATTTGAGTGGCCTCAAATGCTGAGATTTGGTGAGATGTACAAACTTTAAAATAAGAGGCAATTCATTCAATTGATATGGTCTAGTTAGTGCTAGAGTTATTTTGCGTGCTTCCCTGTATCTCTACTACGGTGAAGTGCTGTCATAATAAACATACTTGATTTTTTTTTTCCATTTCCCAGATGAGGACAGTCATGCTTGGGGCAGGATTTGTGCCCTAGTTGTTAAGGAGTTTTTTTCTCCCTTCTATCAAGACTAAAATCTTCTGGAGCAACAAGCAATTCTTGTCTAAATAATGAGTCTTCAGATAAATCTTGCCAGTCATTCTGGCAAGTGAAAGTTGTCAGAATTGAGGGATTTTAAAGGTTTCTTTCCTCAGATTCTCTCTGGTTTTACAGACAAAGAGCTTCACGTTGATATTCTTGCTGCACTGCCATTTCTGCTTAATCAGTCAGGATGATAATGGTGAGGACAGATCTGGATGCAGAGTGAGAAGCAGTTTGGCAATGCCTACAGCCATCTCTGATGGGACTCTGGTGACCTCCCAGCAACTGGTTATTAGAGGAAACCGCTTTCCCTATCAGAGAGGGGGAACAAGCCTGAAACATGGTACTGATCTTTGATACCTTCATTCTTACTCTCCCTTAGAGTTGACTCACTCAGCATCGTTTATTTGTCCTTTAATCTTCACACATTAATTTGTATGTCAAAAATGAGAATGGAAAATCATCATTTCTCAAAGTAGAATAAAATCCAGTGGGTTATTCTCAAAGAATCACAAAATTGAAAACTTGAAGGGAGGTTATCCAGTCCAATGCCACTGCTTAAAGCAAGGTCAACCAGAGCAGGTGGCTGAGGGCTGTCTCCAGTTGGGTTTCAAATGTCTCCCAATGATGGATAATCTTCAACATTGCTGGAAAATCTATTCCAATGTTTGACCACTCTCTTAGACCGATTTTTCTTATGTTTAAATGTAACTTCTTGTTTTGATTTGTGTCCATTGTCTGTTGTTCTTTCACTGGGCACCACTGAGAAGAGTTTCATTCAGTCCTCTGTACTTGGGAAGGAAGTGCATGAGGTACACATACACATATTGTATTTATACACATTAAGATCCTTTTGAACCCCCTTCTCCCTAGGCTAAACAGCCCCCGTTTTTTCAACCTTTCCCCTTGTGACAGGTGGGGAATCTTCAGTCTGTCTCTGTACTCATCTTTGCAGCCCTTTGCTGGATGTGCTCCAGTATGTCCACGTCTCATGTAGCAGTGAGTCCAGCACTGGGCACAGTACTCCAGCTGTCTCACCAGAGCTGAGCAGAGGGGAAGGATCCTGTCTTGACATGCTGGCAGCATTATTCCTTGTACAGTACAGGATGCTTGTGGCCTCCTTTGTTGTGATGGCACATCGCTGGCTCCTTTGATTTCCTGTTCACCCTGGACCTTTCTCTATAAAGCTGTGTTCTGAGTAGTATTCCTCCAGTGTTCATTAGTGCATAGGGTTATTCCTCCTCGGGTGTAGGACTCTGCATTTCCCTTTTGTTGAGCTTCATGAAGTTCCTCTGTGCTCAGTTTTCCAGACTCAAGGTGAGGCTGATCAGCCTGTAGTTCCCTGGATCATGCTTCTTCATGCTTTAATGGAAATAGGTAGAATTAATAGTTCTTTGTAGAAATATCAGTTATTTGTAGAAATATCCTTTCAGCTGAAATGGCAAGGGACACTGAAGCCTCTAGAAAACAACAGCCTTCATTTCTTTCCCTTTTCTTCTTAGCGAAACAAAATAACCCAACAACAAAAACAAACAGCAAAAACAACAAACAACCCAACAACCCCAACCTCAATGAAAAGCTTGTCCTAGCTTTGCTTATATCTCTTAAGCAAATTTAATGCAAGCTTCTGATTCTCTGTGCAACTAGTGTATTGTATAACATAGGGAGAATTGATTGGTGTAGGGGAGGAATGTGGTAATTTTGGACTTGACAGCAACCTTAGGTAAGAGGAAAATGAAGGACAGAAAATACATTAGAGTTTAAGTTGTGTATGCTAGCACAATGTAGTAAGATAGTTTGTAAAGTAACTTTCCCCACTTTCTACACAAGTAATAAACTTACTTTTCTAGGGTATTTATTATGTGAGGGTCCCACTTCAACTTAAAGTAATTATTAATAAAACAAATACCTAATTAGTTTCAATTTGATATCAAATACAAATTTGGACATCTTTCTTAGCCTGGTTACTACTTAGCCTGGAAATGGGGCTCTGATTAAGTGGTTCTTGACCTTGGACAAACTCTAATTTAGCTATGCAAATCATGCAAGTTTAGCACTGAACTTTTCAGATTTCAATTTTTACTCATGTGGACAGCATATCAAACTTGATATTGTTATGTTTAAAGAGATAATGAGTAGCTTAACTACAGACAAGAAGACCTTTGTGCCAGTTTTTCCATTAACAATTCTCTCCAATTTTTCGCTTAGGTCTTAGTTCTCGGGCTTTCTCATCACTTGATGATGTTTGCTCAAGTTGCATTCATACATGGTAGTTGCCAAATGTGTGGAAGTTAACTAGAGTGTGACTTTGGACACTGATGCACTTATGTTCTCAGCCTCTGGCAGATATAACAACAATACTGCTTTTTGGACAAGAGTAGGAAGACTTGCCCTCCTTGCAGTCTTAAGCGTAAGTCAAGCTCTGTATATGCTCTCTGGTGAGGGAACAGGATCACTCATTTTGATGCTTATTATCCAGAGCCTCTAGTCAGTCTGCGACTTGATGGTTAAATGTGTGTAAACCAGTCCATGGAGATGATTCGTGTGCTGTGCACTAGCTTCCCGTTTCAAGATACTTCCATTATTTTTTAGTTTGATTCTGAATTTCCTGATATCATAGTGCCTGAACTGGTATTAGACCTTCCCAGCAGATACTGTAACCTGTTGGAACTACTTGAGAAGCCTCGTGGCGCCCAGTCATTGTGAATAAAAACTGCTGCTGCATGAGCACTCAGCAATTTTTTGACATGTCATTTCATATTAAATTGATCTTTAATGAAAATTTTGTCTGTGTGTTTTCAAAGGCTATGAATATTTTGTAAATGAGCTTCAGTGAAAAGGTGTTATTTGGTATTTTTAAATGGTGTGATAATAATGTCTTCAAACATTGCTATCAAACAATGAATGACAATCAAACAGTAGGTGTGGATGTGCTTCTTTGTTGAAGAGTAGAGTTTCTAAGCATGCAGTACTGTGTGTTACTATGCACAGAAAGCATTATTTATTTCTCAGCTAACTTCAGAGGAGGAATGAAGAATAATGGCTTCTGCTGTCGTTAACTTTGTGTGAGTTGGAAGCCTTCTATCATTCCTGAAGCAACAGGTATAGAATAAAATGTATTTGTGCCTTATATGTAGAGTTTCAGAAGGCTCTTAGCCCCTATGCATCCAATGGGACAGACTGTTTCTAATTAAAGAGTACAGTTGATTTATAATTTACTTGGAACTGCTCTTAACTTAGATCAGTTCTCAAGTTAGCTTTGAAGGCTTCTGCTTTCTTGGGGGCCTACAGTTAGAACTGCATTTACTTGAACTAAAACCAGCTGAAAGTATTTTAGCTGGGCTTATGTAGGCTGAAGAAGACAACTTGTAGGGGACAAAATAGCAGCTTTCAACTACCTGTGAGAAAGTTATCAATAAGCTGGAGCCAGGCTCATCAACGTGGTGAGACAAGCATAAGTTGAAAGGAGAGACTATGACTGGATATAAGAGGAGGACTTTTTCACTGTGAGGACAGTTATGTCCTGGAACAAATCCGTTGCCCAGGGAGGCTGTGCCATCTGTCCTTGAAGGCTTTTCAGACTGTACTGGATGAAGCCCTGAGCAACCTGTCTTGATCTCATAACTGACCCTGCTTTGAGCAGGAGGTTGAGACCTCCTGAGGTCCCCTGTTATGAAGGTCATCTCAGAACAAGGATGGAATAGAATAAGGACAAGGCTACATGGGAAAAGATGAGGGCTTTTCTGACTGTATGAAGTCAATTCCCTGCAACTTGCTTCTAATCCACTGTAAAGTGCTAACAGGTCTTGAAAACAAATACAGACATGCTTGTGAATTGTAGTAATTGCAGACGATTAAACTGCAAACAGTGTAATTAAGAAGTTTTTTTCCCCACTCCTTCCTCCCTACCTCTGCGTGATTGATAGTAGATAGGTTACTGTGGCAAGAAAACTTAGAGTGACAACAGAATGGATGGGTGGGATGGCCAGACCATGCTGGGTTGGAATACTGTCACTGGGAGCTTAAAATGTTCTCCCCCAAATTTACTCTGCCTCTAACTCTGTCATCCACCTACACATCCTCTGGCTCCATGCAGAAGACAAGTAAAACCCAGTTATGTTGCCATTTCTGCAAGGATAGCCTGTTTTCTAGAACCCATAACAAATGTAAATAGTTTCCTTATGGGCAGTGATAGTAATCACAGCTGTGCATGCATCCCTTAAATCAAGCCATTATATATATATTTACTTAATTATTTATTTATTTTTCCTGCACTGTATGCTTCACCATGTAACCTGTTGCTTGACTGTACCTACATTTTATCTGCCTATTGGTATCAAACTTCCTTTAAGGACTATTTTTGCCTGCCCATCTGTCAAAGATTCCCCTTCTGTGTCCTCATACTGATTCCTCTGAAAGCTGTAATATCTTTGAGTATATTCATACACTTTTTCCATCACTTCACTTCAAAGTTGGTTTTCTAGCCCTTACTATATTTAGAAGACCGAGCTCTAGAAAGTTTAAACTGAAGTATTTAAAACATTTTGTGTAATTTATGTATTATGGGGATCTTGCTTGAATTTATCATGAAAAGCTCAAAAACTTGTCTGAGCCAGTCTGTCAGTTTGCCCCATCTCAAAGCTGGATTCAGTAATGGAAGAAACAGAAATTATATTTATTTTAATTGCAACTGTGGCTCAGCTTTGTTATATTGAAAGAATTATGTGATGTCAGACCCTCATTCATTTATTTCTGGCCACTACCCAAGGACTTTACAGTTCAAGGTATTGCAATATTAGAATAGATTCTCCAGTACATTTTCTGTTGCTAATGCCACTAACACTTCATCTCTTCTGAACCCTCCTCCTTTGCTAGAGAAATACCATTTTTTTCTAGCTTGGTTGGGAAACTGAAAGGGAACAGTATGGAATATTTCATCACTCTTTTTTCAGTGCTATACCTTGAACTTAATGCCAGTTCTGGGAGAGCAGTTCAGTTGATGCAACCGAAATTTCTCTTCTCACATTGTCCCAGGGGAAATGCTGTCTACTAGCAAGCTGCAGTGAGGTCTGTGCTGACACACTGAAAGAAAAAGTGGTTATTTTTTATTTTCTGGTTGTTTTTACTTTGCAGTACCTGTAGTTCTTGCAGTTTGTAATGACTGTTTTTTTTGTTGTTGGTGGTGGTTTTTTTCTCTCTCTCTCTCCTAAATCTGTGGTTACCTCAGTTTTCAACTTCTGGGGACAAAGACAATCATGTCTGTCTCACTGTTATTCCATGTCTGCATGTTGAGGACAGGTACTGTTATTTCAGACAAAATTAAATTTGTCTGCATGAGGCAAAGGTGCCACAGGAAAAGGTGGCAATGTCAGTATCAGAGAACCAATATCTGTTTTAAAGTAGGAATGTATTTTCTGGTCTCTTTGTGTGTGGCTCTGTTTCAAAGATTGCGAACTCTTCGTAGTTGACTGTATAAGTGAAAGCTGCTGTGTTCTGGCATACTGGTGTATGTGTGCCAGGTTCACCACATGTCCTTTTCATTCACTTATGTTTGAATGCATAGATTTATTTATTTTGTAACATATCTATTGTAGTCTTGAAAAAATCATTTCAGTAAAGTCATAAAATTTACTTATTAGAAACTTAAGAAAAACAAATTCACCCTATTGAAAGCATTTTTTTTTAGTATATAATATTTTATATATATTTATATAACTTGTTAGGTTTAGCTGAAGCCTCTTTCTTGAAGTAATATTGCAAAGGAAATGTCTCTCATCGCCTTCACAAAAATTAACAGTATTTGGTACTCTTAGGCACAGGTAATAAAGGATATCCGGATTTTTGGTAGATAAACCTGAGCCCCTAAAAGGAGCTACAATGAGAGGGATGAGATCATTCAAAGTAGAAACTACAAAATACTGAATGGTCGGTAGTTTATTTAACTCGTGTCCCCTCAATTCACTTAGTGCTCGAAGAACAAATGTTTTAATTTTGTGAAAGGCAAAGTAAAAATGTAGGTTGAAACTAATTCTAAGTGCCAAGCTCAGTTGGTAGAAACTCTTGAGTCATGAATGTACTGCTATTATTGTTAGGTTAATTCATGAGTTTGATTTACTACCTATAATTTAGATTTTTAATGTCTGCACAGCAGCATGTGCATCCTTTGTTAAAACTACATATACTCAGTTGCGTGGGCCGTGTGAACTATAGGTAGTAATAGAAACTCATGATCTAAGGTATTAACTGCTTGTATGGATAGTTATGTACTAGCACAACTATTTCGCCTGTGAAGTATACTTATCAAGTGATGCTCAGTGTATCCTTTTAAGATTGCTGTTGCAATTTAGGGAAAGACAAGCCTGTCTGAAGAATTCCACCATCAATTAATGTTATGTCATTGTATTGTATCACCATTTTTGTATTATGTTGGACATACAGATAATGTGTGATTTCATTGCACCTTCAGTTAGAGCTAGTGATTATTGCTTGGTATCTGAAGCAAATAGTCCTTAAAAAAATATGAACATATTTTTGTCCTTAATAGTGTCTGATTAAAGACTAACTTGCCAAAGTCTTTACAAGTTTTCCCATGTATTTTTTCATCTGTAATCATATCCTTAGAGGATTAAGTCTGAACTATCTATTTAACAAGGAGAAAGGATTAATGAATTTTACTTCTGTTTTTATTTAATCCTTTGTTCGGGTTCAGTTTCTCAGAATTCCATCATGTTCACAATACTGTTCACAATACTCTTGTCTGATCAGAAATGTAATCATTTATTTGAAACAGTTTTCTTCCTACTACTTCAGTTTTGTTGTCTTTAATTCTGTTGTACAAAAATTTACTAAAGGTAAGAAAGTGTCTTTTTTTTTTAATTGCCTTATTTTGAAAATGCAGTAGATCTACAAACAATAAAATGCTACTGTTTTTTTTATGTAGGTACAGTTTTCTGAGGCAATGTTCAAATTAGAAGTTTTCCAATATTTATTAACTTCTTTTTACAGCTGTATATTTCTTTTTTACTGAAAACTTCCCTTCTACTCATTTGGGACTATGATTTGTGGGATCACAATTCTATTTTTGTTGCTGTTGGATTAAGCAGTTTTTTTTCTATTTCTTATTAAAATGCATCTTCACTCACCTCACTTTATCCCAGTGGTATAATCTTTTCTTTTCAGGAGGTTTCTCTCACTCAAAAGTCTCTTCTAGTCTTCAAAATGTGTGACTGAAATTTCTCCTGCCTAAAGATACTAGGATTTCTGGTGCTTGACTAACAAAAAGGAACACAACATTAAAATTGTATTACTGTCAATATCTAGACCTCAAAAACCTGATTGCTCTCTCACCGTTTGAAATGTGGGAGCAAGCCTGTGGGTATGTAAGAATCTTTCTCAGGTTATTTTGATCTCATCAGTAGTCACGTTGAAATTTAAGGGAACAATAGTTAAGTGAACTAAATCATGTGGCTATATAAAACTGAGTCTTGAGTGTGTATCCATCTATATATGGGAATTTATGGAAAAAACTTTAAATTGGAAGGACCCTTATGTGGAACAATGGTTATAGTATGAAAAATCAGCCCTGAGAGACTAATTGGCTGAATTGTTTGAATTCATCCCTAAGACTAACAAACAAGAAGTTCTGAAACTTTATGAAATTCTAAAACTTAATTTTGCATAATTACTGTCCAGTAGCTTTTTTTAACCTTGTGGAATGTCTTGATGAATACCTGTTTACCTAAGTAATGCTTAAGGGATAAAATAAATATCAGACTACACTGTGCGGTCTGGTGGCCAGGAATGCCCTAGAAGTAGTGGATTGAAAAGCACTGTGCATTGAGAACTTGGATTGTGATGAGGTCGTTAGGAGAAAACAGTTTTTTCAGTATGTTGCCTTGCTTAAATGGTAGGTGATGTGTGTTGCATTGCTTAAAAACAAAAACCTGTTTTGAGTTTGAATTCTTGAGTGGTATGACTGTATGCTCCAGGGCTGTCATTTATACACGTTAGAAAGAATAATCTGAACTGTGTTTAAAAAAATCATGAAGATGGAATGTATTTGTTTTGGAGAGGGGTTGTTCTGTTACCTACAGTTATATTACAGTGGACTTGGAACTTGTCACATCAAACTAAATAGGTATAAACCCTGGTCAGGATGTTCAGTGAGAAACTTTATAGACAAATAGGTATTTTCAAATTCCAATTGAAATTTTTCTTTTGTAGTGTTTTATGTATCTTCTGTACAACTGTTTTTTTTTTTTATTATTTTAACTTTTGAGTATTTTACAGCTATAGACAAAACCATATGCCAAAAACAAATAAATAAAACCTGTAATGCCAAATATAAGTCGTGACTTCCTGATTTTTTGGCTTTCATTTGATCAGGGTGTAACAGCTTTTTGTTGTTGTTGTTGAAATAGGTTATATGGATCTCTTCTCTTATAACTTAACTAAGTTCATGTGTTTGCTATGTGTTCCCTTGAACAGTATTTCAAGGTCACAAAATGTTTGTGTGCTTCATTATACTAAGAGGAACACAGTTGGAGGAGGACTGAAGTTACTCTGCTGATTTTGTATTTTTTTAGTTTTCTCATTTATGTGGGATAGAGTCCTGAATTAGTGGTTGATTCACACTAAATTCAAAATAATCTTTCATAAAATGAAATAGGTAATACAGTCTGTTGGGGAAACCAGAAAATGTAATTAGTCCATGGTAAATTTACTGCTGGACCATGTCTCCGCTAATGGACCAGCATTACATAGTCTTTCTGGTCTTTAAAATCAGCTTGTTACAGCACAGGAATCTGCTCAAAGTATATGCATTGCATTGCTGTAGCACTTCACTTGTAATCTAACACAACCTTTTCATTTTCTTTCAAAAGGCGCCTAAACAGAAATAACCTCCAGTTGCTTTCTGAACTGCTCTTTCTGGGGACACCGAAGTTATACAGGCTGTAAGTAGACACAACACAATAACTATTCTCGAAAATTTGGAGTTGATCTGTTACTCTGTTCTGCATTAGGTTTTTGTCTTTTGCCTCAGACAGGGCTAAAATGCATTTAGGAACAATGATCTTTAGGGTACTTTCTTTGACTACTTTGCAAATTTTTTTTTTAGAACCTGTTAGATGCAGATACTTGCATGAAACAAAATAATGCTTCATCCATGCCCCTCTCTGTTAAGAAGTCTTGTTGAAAGAATGCTTTGTCTTTCTTTCTTTCTTTCTTTCTTTCTTTCTTTCTTTTTCTTTCTTTTTCTTTCTTTCTTTCTTTCTTTCTATCTTTCTTTCTATCTTTCTTTTTCTTTCTTTCTTTCTTTCTTTCTTTCTTTCTTTCTTTCTTTCTTTCTTTCTTTCTTTCTTTCTTTCTTTCTTTCTTTCTTTCTTTCTTTCTTTCTTTCTTTCTTTCTTTCTTTCTTTCTTTCTTTCTTTCTTTCTTTCTTTCTTTAAATTAATCTATTTATTTTGTTACCATTTCCTTTGTTAAATGAACTAAGTGTCTATGGAGCGACATAACCCAGAGACATAGCACTGTACAAGCACTTTGTGATGTTTCTGGTTTTGTGGCTGTACACACTTGATTGACCAAGACAATCAGTGTTGGCAAATGGTAGCCTGTGGAGATGTCTCTCCCAAAAAAGACACAGGTGGCAACATAAACTCAGGGAAAAAAAAAGCTATGAAATCCTTTGTGATAAATAAAAACTATATCAAATTGGGTAATGAGTTGTTATTTTGATTCTCTTCTTTGGTTTGATAATGTTTTACTCTTGCCAAAATTTTAAAATCAATGTTTTGACCCATTGGCGATTTGTAAGAATTTACTAATTTATGTTGTAGTGTAAACATGGAATGAAGTTCAGATACTGATTTCTGTATTTATCTACACAATCACCCATTATTATTAAATAAATTTCAAGGTAACTTTACAGTATGTGGTGTGAATGGAATACAACATGACATGCTTAAATAGGCTTTGAAAAATTCAGCCATCTTTTAATTAAAGATGTGTATTTGACACATTTCTTTAGGCTTTAGGTGAGATTTCTGCTGTTGAAATTGTTGTTGAGTTTCACCACTTGTGTGCTTGGAAAAAAATGAGTGTAGGTGAAGGAAGGCGGGGTTTCTCCTATTTTTGTTTTCACTTTAGTATATGGAAATGTTTGTGAGAACAAATGTTATAATGAAGCTTTGATATTTAGGCGTTTATTTCTGTTCTAATATTGCAAAATAGTAGGGTTTTTTTCCCTTCTTGAAGTAATTTGAAATGAAAAACTGAAAATGACTCTATTATTGTTGTAAACATTTAGTTCTTTGTATTTCTGTTTCTTCCCTCTGCTTTGGATGCATGTTTTGTTTCCCAAACTTCCCTGTAGATGCAATGAGTTGTTAAATTACTAGGCCAGAAAGCTCCTGAAGGCTTTTGTTCTGACAGAAATATTTTTACACTTCTATAATATTATAACATATTCATATGTGGTTTTATGGATTAACAATTCAGTCTCTTCTGTAATTTCTATCAGCAATCATGGAGATATTACTTCCATCAGGAAGGAAAATGAAAGGGATTTATGATCATTTTATTATTCCAACTGTAATGTAAAGGTTCTTACATAAGTTTGTAAAAAATAGATATGAGACATAATTTGCAGGAAAGAAATGGATGCAGACTTCATGCAAAATCATACTTGAATGCATTTAATTCAGAATTGTATATTTGATAAATGTTAGTCTTAAATCTATAATATCTTTTGACATAAAGCACACAACTGCTCATAGTGTATATGGTGGAAAGTAAGAGATCACTAGCTTCGCAGTATTAAATTTCCTCTGCCTAAGGGTTATTGTTGATCAGACCATGAAAGTGAATGTCTGGTTATAATGTATTCATGTTTAAAAGAAAATACAAATGATACTAAAAATCTGTGGTCACTTAACACTACATTTGTAATTAAAAAAATGTCAGTCCAACAAAAGTATTGATGCTAGTTAAATGTTCTTGGTCAACTTTCAGATTATAAATAGTTTGACCGCCATGAAGAATATAAAATCTTTTCTTAACAACTGTTGTTGTATGTACTTATACATATTTATATCCAAATAAATATATTTTTAAGGATAATTGAAGTTCTTCAATGATCAATAAAATGTATAATATTCTTTGGGTTTAGTATTTATTTTTGGCATTTAACAGCTAATCAAACAGTGTGTGCACTGCAAGTTTTCAACATACTATTGAGCTTCTGTGAATAATAATTACCATTTGACCCTTGGCTGTAAATGAGATGCCAGGTGAAGAAGCACATATGCTTGTTGTGTAGCCTAAATGCAATATAAAAGAAAGAGGGTACACTGTATATGAATTATGATTAGACACAGTTGGTTGCCGCCAGCGGCCGGCTATGCTTTCCCTTTGCTGTCTGCTCCAATTTCTCTTTGGACGGGTTGAGAGAGCACTGCATGTTCAGGTCAAGATGTTTGCCTAGAAATAGTAGTACAGTTGCAGCTGTGTTTGCTGGAGCAGGAGACTAGTTTAAATAGCATTACCATTTATCCAGTCCATTAACAGAACTCTGTAAAATAATACCAACTCTGCATAAACTACAGGACACTGTAATAAAATTACAAGCACTTGTTGACAGATGGGAAGTGTAAGTAAAGGAAAGCGATAGGTTGAGAGTTTAAAAGAGACAGTGCATTATTTCCTATGTCTGGAGACTCTTGATTTTCAAAGGTAATTAAATGAATTATTTTTCAGGTTACTCTCACATTTAGCAGCCTTCCAAGAAATCTCTTGGAACCAGTTAAAATGGATAATTTTAGTCAAAGCAGAAACTGATTCTCTCATTAAGAGTTATCTGCAAAGGTGTTTTGACACATACATTTCAATAGGAAGTAGTATGCTAAAAATAGTATGACTAGCGCTGCAGGGTATATGAATCTTACCTTGCAAGATCCCTTTCAAAGGAAAATGTACATGAACCTCTGTTTTGACGCTATACTGTTAAAATACAGGTGCTGTTGTAAATCCCAGGGGGTAACACAAGTCCTTGTTCAACAAGTATTTTTCCTGCAGGAGCGGGATGCGTTGTTTTCAGTGACCTGTGTGCCCACTCACGCTAACTCGTCCAGCATCAGCGATGGTGCTTTAATGCAGGGAGCTAGTGAGTGCTTGGCTGAGGCAAATGGATTTTGACTGCTTACTTTGGCTGGTTAGATCACAGCTCGTTGATTGCCGTTTGCTGCAGGATACTAAGGGCTGGGCCCAAGCTGTTTGAGAATTTGGATTTAAAAGATATCTTTATTAATTAGTGGCATATAAAGGATTTTGAATGCCATGCACAAAGCTCGTCCCTTTTGATCTATGTTTCTTGCACTTGGAATGAGGTTAAGTTCCCTTACTGACCGATATTTTCTTTATGAGTAATAATGACAATATTGGCTTTGAAAAAGAAAACAAACTTTCTAGTGGATGTGGTCCGATATTAAATACATATTAGAAAGGAAAGGTATCTGATACAGTGCACTTGAAAAGAAGCACATTGTGAATAAGATATTTCTCCTCTAAAGGAAAAACCTTAATACTATCTGATTAATAAACACTCAGTTCTGAGATATCTGTTAGTGACTTAAAGCAAAAAAAAAAACCTATCAGTTAATAAGAGAAGAAAAAAATCTTAAACATAAGAAAACTGGAAAAAAATCCTCGGCCAGAACAGCAGCAGCAGCAACAACAACAAAACACACTGCATGGGGGGCCCTTGCAAAAATTCCTCCTGAATTAATTTCTGCCAGCTATGATTAAAGTGTGTGGTACTAGATGTGTCAGACACCATAGTTCTCTGCTTCATTTTACTCTTGGCCTCTTTGGCCCCTGCCACAATAAATCCCACAATGGTTAGGCAGGAATTGCAGGTTACAGTTGCCAGGGTTACCGTTGTCCGGCCGGACCGACATCATTACTCATCCAGCCAGCTACCCCGAGCGAGCAAGCGCTGCTGCCCGCTTCTGTTGCGGGGAAGGCTGCGGACGGCTGACGCAAAGAGGAGGAAAGTTCTCCGGGTGGCTCTCGGCTCTGTTTTTCCAGCTGCTGCAGGGGAACCTGTGATTTGCATCATTTGCAGTTATACCTTCTTTAGGTGTTTGCTGAGTGGTGGGTGGTTTTGTTCTCTTGGTAAAGGTAAAAAGCAATCAGAGTGGAAAACGCAATCAGAATGGAAAATTTTAAAAAAAAAAAAAAGAAAGCAATCAGAATGGAAAATAAAGAAAAAAAAAGAGGTGTATGTTAAGGGACTAAAGCAGTGACCTCTAAAATGTTTTTAAGACGCCAGTCTCATTGTTAAGGTAGCTGTATTTGAGGCTTAATTCATGGTTTTGTCACATCCCATCCCTTTTAACAATAACCATGGCAAGTGAAACTGCAGTTGTAATTTCATCGATAAGACATTTATCTTTAATCTAGAATGCCTTAATGAGTAGAGAAATTGCTCATTAAAAAATGTTCATTATCCCAAAGCCTCAAAAATCTTAACTCCAACTGCAGACAGGTGGCTCTGGATGTTAAAAATCCATTGAGGAGCAAGTTTTCCCTTCTCAGAAAGCACTACTGGAGAATCCCTCTTCTGCAAGCAGATTGGTATTGGAACTGCTGCTGGATAAGACTACTGGGTAGGTTCCCACTGGTGCGTGTGCTGCAGTGACATTAGTGTGCTGCACATTATTGCAGAAGTGTGCCGGATGTATAACAAAAAAAAATATTGGGGCAGGGGATTTTTTTTAACCTCTCCATGAATTAATAGTTCACCTTTTTGTTAGATCCTTCCTGATAAAGTGTTTTTTAGCCATTGGTTTCAGTTTTTATGGTTTGTTATGGGGCATTTTAGCAGTCTGTGTAATACTACTTGATTTTTATTTTTTGTATGACAGATTTGACTTTTATCCTTTTAAGAGTAAATGGAAACAAATCTTTCATCACACCAGTATTAATGCCTTTTTCTTTTTCCTACTGTAGTGATTAATTTCAAATACAAGAATGCTTAAATTGTTTTCTCTAAAGAAATAATAGGCTCCCAACCAGTAAAGTCAATAAGAAGTTAGCAGTTCTAATGCTGATGAACTTTTAATTACCAGCATTATTTTATTAGCATCATTTTTGAACAGTAAGTATAGTTCTTAGAAAATAAATATCTTTCAAAATTATTTTTATTAACAAAGAGATGCTATATATCATATATGTATAAAAAAATGTACAATTCTGGCTTTGTTGTATTGTAAGCCAGTAATTAAAAGGAAATCCTTAATTTAACATGCAAAGCTAATTACTATTGCTTGCAGTGTGGATGCACCATTATCATAGCTTTGCTAACTCAGTGTGTTGTTACTAATTTGAAGTCTTAATGCCTCAGTCTAGAATGTTTTCAGAGTGAATTTGATCCCCTATGCTGTAAGTTTGCTGTCAGTTCTGTGAGTTTTATTTTTGCTGTAATTTCAGTCCACAGGTAAAGACAGGACTATTTAGGAATACAAGAATCAATAGATATTAAATACATCAACGTTAAGGTTCATTACCTATACGAAGGAGTTGAGTAACTAAGAATCAGTTGCCTACCGTGCTAGGTTTGTTGTCTCTCTTCTTTGGCATTCATTTCTGGTATGGAAAATCTAGGAGGCAAAACTCTGTAAGATGTTATAAAATGATTTTTTTTTTTTTTGCTTCTCTGTCACCTGTTCATTTTTTAATCTAGGGAGAAACATAAATCAGGAGCTTGAATGCTTTAAGCAATTTAGCTTGTGTGTGTGTGCTTTTTCCTGTTGTCCTATGACTTGCCTCTACCTTCAGTTCTCATTCTCTGCTATAACTTTTCAAAACTGAAAACTCAGTCACCCTTTACAACATAGTGAGCAAAACAAATAACACTACAGCTTTCCTTCAGACATAAGTCCTACTTACGTAAGGTAAGAGATGGCAAGATGACTATAGAAATTTTGGAAGTACTGCAAAAACTTGTACAGTGCAGCAGGTGATTTATTGTTTGAACACAGAAATAAGAATTAGATATACGCATTTCATGTGCAACTTGCAGTAGTTATATCCTAGCAACAGCAACATTCAGCCTTAGGTTTAGTTGAGTGTTGTTGGAACCAGAATGAATTTTCGAAATGGAGTCAGGGGAGAAAAAAAAAAAGAGTAAAATATATTATCACTGTGTTTGGCAATTATTACTTAAACTTCAAATTAAATTACTCTTCCTGCCCTTTAGTGTTTTAGAGTCTCTTAATCTATAGACTTTTCATCAGCTATGCATTTTTTTGTATTTCCACAGCACCTGGTATGATGTGGTGCAGGGAGGGGAAAAAAAGGTGTTCCAAACATACAAAATTGAGATTGCTACTTGAATAGTATGGTATTTTTTAAATTGGAAACAATTTTTTTGGGGGGTCTCTCATGATAGATGTTTGGTTTTAATTTTGGAGATAATTGGGAAGCATCTTTAAGTTGCAGTTAAATTTGTCTTTATTTATTATAAAAAAAATACAATTTCATATATTGTTTTAATGATGATATTTCATCTGCTGTAGGATAAAATAACAAATTGGATGGACTTTCAGGGCTGTAAGCTAACTCCGCAACCAAGCATATCATTAAATCTTTACATAATCTGCACTACCGAAGCTATAGTTTACTATTTTCAGAAACAAGCATCTGTAGGGATACTTCTATTGATTTTTTATTGTAACAAACATGCCAAAACTGTTTATAGTTGCTTTTAACCTTAATTTGAAAATCATGTTAAACACCAAGCAAACACAAATATGGCTTAGAGCGATTCTTCTGGACCAACATAAGTATCTGTGGTAGTCATAATCTTTTATTGCTGTTAGCATTTAAATATATCTAATGTAAAAACATGAATCATTAATAATTACTTATTTAACCCACAGCACTTTTAAAATAACATGGTGATATTCAAAGTAATTAAGTCTACTTTAGTAATTATGGCCTTGTTACCTCGACCTCCTTGGCCCCAAGCAAAAATAATTATCCTCTGTATTTTTGATGATATGATAGTAATTAAAGTGAAGAATTGAGATAACTGCTTTCTTAATATGAAAATTAAAGTAACTGGTTTTGGATCACCTGTAACCATGTTAATGTCCAGTTGGAATCAGTCTCTGGGTTGTTCTTGGAGGGTTAACCATGAAAGCTTTGGTAAATTGTGATATAGGAAACCTTTTAGGCAAGAGTTAAGTAGGAAACTGAATCTCAGTGACGGAAGTAATGAAAAGTAAAAAGGCATGTCAGAGGAAATGCCATTATTATGTGGTGCAGAAACATGGTGTGAAATGTTATAAAGGGGACATCTGTAAGTCTCAGCTTGCACAGAGTGGACATTTAAGTGCAGCCATGTCATCTTGATTAAAAAAAAAAAAAAAAGAATAGAAAAGAGGAATAAATCAGGCCAAGGGAAAATGTGAAAGTATAGAGACTTGTCCCTAAGATGGTAGGTTTCTTCTGCGAGTGGAAGATTAAAGCCTGACGTAACTGAATAGCTCAGAAAAGTCCAAAGAAAGGTTGATTGCTTCCCCTCCAACAGTTCCAATTGATTGAAAAAAGCCTAATTTAAAGTTCTGTTTGTTCTGTGTCTTAAACCATCAGAATTTTCTTTTAGAACTGGGGGAATGCTCTGGAAGAGAAAGAATCCAAGGATAAAAAGTCATTGCAGGCCAACAATTGTTCCTAATCCTCACAAAATGCTGGAGAAATTAAATTTATTCTTTATTGCTCAAAGTGTTACCTAGGTCACTGGGCGATGGGAAAATTGAACTGGAAGTCGAGTAGGCACAATCTTTGTTTTGTGTCTAGATGCTTAACCTTAGACACGACAAGGCATCTTAGTGTGTTGTGGGAACTTGGTTCAGAGTATTAACACCAGGACGTTTATTACCCTGGATTTATAATAGGCTATGCTGTCAGTAGATGAAAATGTTGTGTTTACATTTCAGTGTTAAATGATCATTTAATTAACACCTAAGGAAAAAAAAAAAAAGAAAAAAAAAAAACTTGTGAAATTCTTAGCAGCTTTTATTGTTGGTTTCCTTGGAGGTTTTAATATCCAAGTTACTCCGCAGTTGCTTCTATAAGTACAGCTAGAAAAGACATTTATGAACGTAGTCAAGAAGGACAGACAGTTTAACCCCTGTTGACCCTTCATCCTGAATGTTGATTTATATAGCATTTTAAATGCATTGAATTTGTTTTAAAGCTTCTCTAAAGTTACTCACATAGCATTCAAACACGAAATGTGTTTTTCCTTTTAAAGTATTTCCCTAATTGTACATTCTTGTAAAGAGCATAGAGAATTCATATTTTTCATAGAAAAGTACTTACAAAAATAGAATGTATCAACAAAAATTTTACAATAACTTACAAATATTAGAGATCGTTGTTTTGCAAGATTTCTCTGTATGCTCTCAATAGGAATGTGAGATTTTATAAGAAGAAGGGTTATGAAACAGTATATCGTTCATTGGTTGTAGTAGCTACTGTCTGAATTTTTCAAAAGGAGTAGGAAATTGGCAAGGGAAGCAACATTACTACAAAAATGCATATCCACTTTAGGCAGCACTGATCTACTTTCGTATGTTCCATTGTATCAAAGAAAGTCAAGGCTATCTAAAAGCTTTAATTTGCTCTTGGTCCTTAATAATGCTTTTTGTTGTAATGATGAGCTACAAATGCTTTTTGCAATAATGTTGCCCTACAAAGCATGTTTGAATAGTTTTTTTGCATCCTAGAGCTAAAGCTAGATGAAATGTTCTTTGTTAAAGTGCAGCTGCTCTTCAACTGATTTTTTTTCTGTAAATATTCTGTAGTAAAAACTGAAATTACAGCTAGGTTGAGACATTGTACTTTTTTTGGAGTTCTTTTTTTAGAGGTGTGTTTTTAATCAGACTGACAGGCTTTAAAACCCCAACTTTAAAGCATGTTAATAGATTAATAATATAAACCCAGAACAGATTAATTCAATTATTGATGACAATTTTTTTTGGTATACTCTTTTTCTGATGATCATATCCTTTACACATGTCAATAAGTGAGCTGGAAAACTTAGGAATCTGCTGATACAGTAAATGTTTCTTTTCTCCACACAAATGACATAAAACATCCAACACTTGATGAGATATTACAGCTGCAGCGTGAGTTCTATCTGCCAGTGAGATCTCAATGTTTTGCACAATTCCCTGAATATATTTATTAAATTGAAACCTAATATTCAGATACAGGCTTGTCAGATGTATTTGCATTTGCTTTTCTTGAAAATATTTGACCATTTGCAATTAAAGCAGTGTATTCACATTCAGCTAGTACGTTTTTCCAGTGTGTTTAATGGGAATTTCTGCAATACCTATTCCTCTGAATTGCGATATCAGATGAAAGAGTACTTGGGATAAAAGAGAGCACTGCCCTGCCCCATACTTACATTACCTTCTCTTCACAGTACAGTTCTGCCAGAGATTTTAGATTTATTGGACTAGTGAATGGTTAAGGTAAGTAAGTATGCGCGCAGGAAGATGCAGACTTAACTTTCCACAGACAGACTTCGGCTGAAACCATGGTGCACTGTGTGGGATGCAGAGTCCCAGTGGGTAGGCCACATCGATTATCTAAGCAGCAATTAAAGGGACTCTCGTTACGGTAAGGATAAGGAAAAGTGCAAATAGACAAAGTGCAGTATTTGGCCTCAGAGCGGAGAGCTGAAGGAAGGGCTGCTGCAAGGGACAACCGAGCCTGTTGTCTTGAACCTTGTAAGACTATTGGAGCCTAGGCTGGCGGTGTTATTTGGGAAAGGCTGCTTATGAATACAGAGCGGAGTTTATTCTCTCCTGCAGACACTTGAGGGGCCAGCTCTGCTAGCGGCTGTTCAGGCCCACCTCATGGGGAATAAAGCTGGGACTTGCTGAACTCTTTTCATCTTTACAGCCAGGCCCAGGTGCAGGCCCTTCCTGGCTCAAGGGTGTTTACAGGACCATGCTCTGAAGGCTTCTTTCCATGGCCCTTAATCTTTAAGGGAGAGAAAGAAGGGGCTGAAACGGGGGGTAAATCTTTGGTTAAGTACTCCTTGAGGATTTGCAGGGTAATGCATACAAGAGACAAAATCCTTGCCTCTTTCTTTTTTGTTTTCCCTTCCGTCCAGACAGTTCAATGACATTTTTATTTTTATTGTGAATGTCTAATCCATAGAGTTGTACAGAAGGGCTGCTTGCACTTTATAAGGTACCACTTCAGAGCGTGCGTGAGGGGAGGTTTCGTGGCTGTGTTTCAATGCTTTTATTAGTACTTTAATACAAGGGAGATAGAGGAAACATCAAGCCTCTTTTTTTTTCTTCTTCTGTGGATTTTTCGTAGGAATTCTGGATAGCTGGAAGGTAGCTGTTTGACCTCAAAACTGAAAAGGTTGCATCTTGTAAGTTCGATAAGGCCCACAGGGAAGGGTTGCAAAGATAGGATAACAGCTAATGTAATGAAAGGGTATTTGTAGTAGCTGCTTCTTAGACTATTAAGATATGAAAGGCTAAATGGAGAGAAAAAAAAGAGTGTAAATGTGTATCTTAACGTGGGGGGAAAAAATCTGAAAAGCTTAGCACATCTAGAGAGAGTAATCAAAGTGGATTACAAATAAGACACACCCAAACACATGTAGACGCTTCATGAAAGCAGTGATATTTTCTGAAATTAGAGAAAATTCCTGTTTGGTCCTTAATACTTCTACATTAGTGTTAAATGTAGTATGTGATTAATTGGTTTTATCATGTTCCGGTTTTTATGCCTTTTTTTATTATTATTTATTTTTATTTTTATGCCTTTTTTTTTTAATTGCCTTTGTAAAAGGCAAGAGGCTGGCTTCCCTCCTTAATTGTAGTAATGAGTTTGTAAATTCAATAGAAGAAATGCTTTTGTTTTTCTATTTGTCAAATTTTACAAACCTTTTCCTATGTTGTTCTTTGTTATCTTCACTTATACCTCTTCCATCACTTACCTCTACAAGACAAAAGGACAAAATAATACCACCCAAAAAAGCTCGTTATATCAGAGTGATTTTATAGAAATGAAAAAACAGAACTCTTACAAAGTGGAGAGCCTACCAAATCTAAATAGGAGTGACTGCTACTTCTTATCAGGTGCAGTGTTTATAGCAGAGGTGCAGAAGCCAAAAGTTTTCAGCTGACGCAAAGTGCAAAGGTGGTGTATCCCATCTGAATTTGCTTTTTATGTAGGTTTGGTAGATATCTCATTTAAATCTCATACAGAAAAAAAGAAATCGTAACTGAGAGTGGCCAGATTTGGGGGTCTAACTGCCAAAGCTGATCATTGTCACCATTCTGGCTGATAACGGTTGCTTTATCTGTGCAAAAGAACATAATCTTACACCATATTACAAGACTTCCTGGGACAGGAAATAATCAGAAAATTGTAACAGCTACGCTGGGGTCTAAAATAAAGAGTACTGTTAGTAAAATTTGTTCAACAAGAGTGCCATATGAACATGACAGTGAATTTTGCAACATGCAGTGCACTGCTACTTTTACTTTGTAATTTTACATACAACATTAAGTTCAAAGCTGCTGGGGTATGGCCAGTTGTGCTACAGACTGTTAAAGTTTTAGATAAGGTGCTGAGCTGAAATATTTATATTGGGTCCATTGTCTTTCTATCCTGTTGATGACTGATCTAGACTGTGTAAACAGCATACTGATAAGTCTTGTTAGGGATAATTAAAAAAAAAATAAAAAGAGGAAACAATAATAAGGGATTTGAACTTGATATAAATTAAGTATGCCAGAATTGTTTATCCTGTGTGGATGGCCTGGGGCATGTGGAAAATGTGAAATACTTAGGTCAAAATCAAGACTGATCACAGGAGGCACAGCTATTTTATGACACTTAGTGATAATAAGACATAAATGTACAGTGCAGCATGGAGCAATAACATTGTGCAGTTTTGTGCATATGTATAACAGACACTGCAGGAAATGAAAAATAAAAAAATTTGAACTATACTATGTAGCCCAGCAAAACCAATGGAGAGGTTGGGTTGTTTTCTTCTGGCTAATGTTGTGGAATGTGCACTTTTTTTTTCTTTTTTTTTTTTCATTTTGTTAAAATGAAAACCATTTCACTGTGATTTTGGCTAAACTGAGTTTTTGTTTGTTCTTGTAATCAGGTTGCAAAAGCTATTGTTGTTTTTGTTTTTGTTTTTTGTTTTTTTCCTCATCCAAATGAAATAAAACTGAACGGGATTTGAATTATGGGGAAGGCTTTAAAATAAATATGTGCTGTTAGCTTAGTTATGTAACAGTTGAGTAGAGGCAGAATAGAAGCATTGTGTGCATATACAGAGTGAGAACAATGAGCAAAACTAGGAGAAATGTAATTGAATTAAGAGGTTGGTTGGTCAAGAAAAGTTTTCTGTGACGAGTTGCAAGTCTTTGAGATGGGTGACCTAAGAATGATCATTTGGCATACAGTCGGTACTCTGGTTAAAATACTAGTAATGCTTCCAAAGTCAATTAATTCTTATTAGAGAAGTGGAACTTGACAGTCTGCTGGAATTATAAATTCACAAGATTTAACATTTAGGAGTAAGAATGGGTATTGGATTCACACTGCAAGAGCAGGAAATCAAAGCTTTCTTTGCCATGAATTTTATTCACTGCAGGTGTCTGTTATAATCTGTCTTCATAGTGAATTTATTCACAAAGGAGACAAGTGGGGAGAACGGCCTAATTCTATTTTACAGTATGACAGCTTGCACTGTTATGTTTTATGTAATGTATTTGACTAGGATGGTGAAATAGTCAGAAGGAGCAAGCATTGCTAACAAATGGTACATTTTATTACTAGATAGGCCCTAGACAGTGAGTTGGTAATAGGAACAAACTTATTGGGAAGCTAACATTTTTACCTGAAAGTGGTGAATACTGTATTTGACAGTGTAGATTAGAAATCTGCTGATGGCTGTTATATTTGTATTACAAGAGCTGCAGGTCATCATGATAACTTTTAACAAAGGAATCTATCAGTCTAAAGAGCCTGCCAACATTGGCAGAAAATTGTTGAAGTGTTATTAGTGTATTATTTCACATGCTTTCTTCTAAATAAATTTAGATTAGAGTACACAAGGATTGTTGCATGTTTTAATAAACAAAAGTAGAAAGAATTTTTTATCTAAATATATCTAAATAAAATCACATGGTTATGCTACTGTTCCTCTAACAGACTTGAAGGTTTGTTTACTGAAGTAAAGTACTGTTAGCATCAACACATCTTGCTTTTGTGTGTTCCCTGGAAGAGGAATTTGAGTGTTCATAGCTGTGCCTTTCATGCATGCAGCAAGGCCTTAGGGTGTGATATGTCGTTATGCAAATATATTAGCAAGGGTAATTGTTTGGGCTTTCATGATAATGTTTAAGAACATAGAATCATAGAATGGTTTGGGTTGGAAGGGACTTTAAAGATCACCCAGTTCCAACCTCCCTGCCATGGGCAGGGAGGGACACTTCCCAGTAGACCAGGTTGCTCAAAGCCCCATCCAGCCTGGCCTTGTATGATGCTAACATATGAACAACAAAAACAAAAACAAAAAATCCACAGCCTTTGAAGTAGTCAGAGGAAAGATATATTGCAGCTGGAGATGCCCCTCTTAAAAACATTTTTGAGCTTGTCCAAAGGAAAGTAATCAAGATAAATATTATCTGTAAATATTACCTGTATTCATTAAATCTTGCATTGTTATTTGTTGAATTAGATATATGTGTTTGGAACTTAATGTCTTCACAGGGAGAATAAGAGTGTGGTAAAGGATGCTATGGTTCCAGAGTTGTAGTTCCTGGTTCCTTAGCAATGTAACATTATTTGACTGTGCACTTGGTTGAAACTGGAACCTTAGACTTGTTTTTTTGTAACGGTATTCAGTGCCTCCTTTTTTTTTTTTTTTTTCTTTCCCCATGGTCTTGCTGTGGGTGAGCTTGTTTTGTAAGAAAGTCTGCTGTTCTTAATCTGCCTTTTTGTTCATTTTACTTGCATTTTTTAATTATGGCCGTATGACTTCGTATTGTCCATTGTGTTTTATTTTGGATTCTGAACTCAGAATGACTTTCCAATTACTTTGCTAAATGCAAATGTTGCAGAAAACGTTTTAGTGGTGTAACACCTCACCCTGCTCAATACTAGTGCCAGGTCTCATCAATTTGTCAAGTATTTAAACAAAGAGTAGTTTTGTATATTCCAAAGAAGATATAGACAAAATGATCAATGTATCCCTACTACTCAAGTATGCGTTCATAATTATTTTGGTACTCTAAGGTTAATGATTTTGCCTGTATCTGCTAGCAATCTCTTTCATTTTAATGTAAGATGTGGAAAATCCTGGATCTATTTCCTGTAAAGTTGGTTAGGAAAAGAAATGGAATACAGAAACAAAGTTATGACCAGTAATTAAAAACTAAATGAATAAAATTACATTAAAAAAATTGAAAAAATGTTTCAGTTTAAGTTGGGTGGTCCAGAAGATTGAAAGGATGTTCTGACTTTGGTGTCAGTTCCTTACCAGTGGAAAATACTGTATAACCAGAAATCACATTTTAATTGATGCTTTGTTTTGCTTTGTCCTTAATTAGAATATCCTGCTGGGTGTAGTTTTATCAGCAGTGCTTTGAGATTGTGTAATGGTTAGGGAGGATTACACTGCATAAAACTTTCCAGATAGGAGTGTCATTTTATTTTATTTTATTTATTTATTTATTTATTTTTAAAGAAATGTGGTGTGAATTAACTAATTTTGAAAGGGATCATGGTGAGCTTTTTTTTTTTTTTGGGGGGGGGGTGGGGGAGCTTAAAGGACATTTGAAAACTATGGTTTTGTTTGGTCTTTATATCGTGCTTTTTGTTTTGTTCTTGGATGTGAAGTTGGAGATGTGAATCGGTAGAAACCACTCCAGAATGTATGAAACTTAAGGGGAAAGTAAGGAAATATCTATACTGAAGTTTTATATAGAATTGGTACTCTGAAGTAAGCCTAGGTAGTGTTTGAACGCATGGGAATTTCTTAAAATAAACACATCCACAAAGGGAAAATGTGATAATGACTTGATGATGATGAGTGTCTGCTGTTATGGGCCCAGTGAGATGCAAGTGCCAACACCCCAGCCCCTGCACCATGATCCAAATTATAATGAAGGAATTTGGCAGCTCTGGTGCCTTTATGTGAATGTATTACCATGGCTATGAAGATAAATATTTCCTAAGTGGAAATACTAACAAATATTTGGTCACTTCCAAGCAGATTATAAGTGAAAAGGCATACTAAAGGAACCAAGATAAATAAGAAAAGGAAACATATCTTCTGAGTACGTGTGTTCCATTCCTGTTTCCTTGGGCTTGGTCTTTCCTTTTAAAATCAATATATTTAGACAGATAGATGCATTCTTTGTGAAAGTTGCATGCTAGTTTCTTAATTTCTTCCAACTTCCTTCCTGTTCTTCCCCTCCTGTGACTCTCCTCTTATGCAAACATTATCCCTGATTAAAGCCTGAAGCTTACTGTAAGTTTTCTGTTCTGTAATGCAGACCAGTGAGCTGTCCGATACCACAAACTATCTACCGAAGTGCAAGAGTTCAGATTTATTCACAAGAGCAGGCTCCCCCTTGTGGGTACAGAGCTGGTTACTTGCCAGCCTTTCATGAGCTCCCTGGTGCTGCATGAATTCAACCTACGCTTCAACCCCACCCTTAAAAAAAAAAAAAAAGTTAATATCTTTATATAATTCCAAAGTAATTTTTGGTATCCTCAAGTAGCTATCAAGGCAGACTGACCTGAAAATTAACTCAGAAAGCAGATTTATAGAATGGGAAAAATACTGCCAGAACACAAAGATCTTTCCTATTTGTGTCGCAACCCCTTTTCCTTCCTTTTGATGTAAACTATTCCTGTATAAACTCAATACATCGGCTTTTTCTTAATATTCTGCCTAGCTTCTCTGCTAAATAGGCTTGTGTCCTGTAGTGTGGATGTCTACCATATGGTGCTGATACCTGTGGTGAGTATCAGCCCTGGTGGCTGGCAGATTATTTCATGTCGGGTTCTCTGGGTTTCTGTGCCAAAGGTTAGGGAGAGCTGTATTGCTTTGGGTAGGATGAGGTTGTCTGTCCTCTGTTTTGAATTATGATGCACGATTCTGTAATGGAATCTGGGCCATGGCAGAATTTAGAATTTCAGAAATTAAAATTTTGAATTCCAAGGGTAGAATTTCAAACTGATGAAGACAGTTTTTTCCAGTCTCTTCACTTGGCTGACTCCTCCTTGAAAGGTGTTCGATGCAGCTCAGTGAGTGACTTATTTACACCAGCTTAAGAGGCTTTTCTCCTTGCCCGCTAGCCCAAGCTGAGTGAGTCATCTGAGATCAAGCTGTTGACAGAGGA
This sequence comes from Anser brachyrhynchus, assembly GCF_964034855.1. Lineage (NCBI taxonomy): Eukaryota > Metazoa > Chordata > Aves > Anseriformes > Anatidae > Anser > Anser brachyrhynchus. Next base: position 61,902,329 of record NC_137698.1, on the reverse strand, counting down.
GATGCTTTCAGAGCTGCAGATGGCACTGCCAGCATCTTAATGAAAGCTGGTGCCAAGGCAAGCATATGAAAATGTAGGAAACAACACTGTAAATTGCATGTGAATCTTAAGAAATAGTGATGTGTCTGTAGATGAAAGATGCTGTGCATTTTTCATAATGACAAGAAAAATAATGTTCCCCACTTCCATTTCCATCAGTGCCAGTTTCTAGCCCTGTCTTTAATGCCTACAGTTAATTGGGCTGATAAATCAATCAACACAATTTCCTAGTATTTGGACATAGTCTATAAAGTGAATATCTGGGAGTAACATGCTTACCTCTTGAAATTCAGAATCCTTCTGGTTCTTCCAGATTCCTATTTTTCCTCTAACAGTACTAATCAGTACTTCTGTAATCTACATACACAGGACTCTGGCTGAGGGAGCTAAACTCTTTATCTCTCCATTATTCTCCATTTGTTCCCATTACCCAAGTTTGTTGGCTGCTCTTTTCATACATTTTTTTTTGTTTTTTCAGTGTGAAATGGGTAAGATGACTGTAAGAACATAGTGGCAGACGATACCACCAAGCGACGTAGCCTGCACATTGAACCAGAACCAAGAAATATCACAAATTATATAACTCCCTATCTTGCAGATGGTCACTTGAAAATGCTGATGATAATTCCCAGGGATGTTGTTTAGCTGTAAAATATCTGTAAGGCATTCCAGAAATGAAGAATATCTCCATGCATTCATCTCTCTTGCAAGTCTAAATTGTGACAGGTATTACTTCCTGAATCATCATCCAGTTTATACTTGGAGAAAGATGCTACGGTTTCTCCTATATTTGTGGACAGATATTTTGGGTTATGGACATTTTTTTTTTCCCTCCAGCTCTTAGATCTTAGAGTTTCAGGGTTTTCTTTTTCTTAAGGAAACACAGGCTTGTCAATTCTGAACACAGAGTCACAGGACAGGGAATATTTCAGCGTCAAAATTTGTATTTCCTCATCAACACAAGCTCTGACAGTGTATAAAGCAATTAAACCTGTAATTTGACAGTGTTCCAGCTTACGTTTCCTGGGCAGTCAGGAGGAACTTTATGCTAGTCAAATCTACGTTTTAAATGTCATGGATCAATGAAAGAAAAAATTAGGTGCAATGAAATAGAGGATCATTTAATGGATAAGATAGCAATAATTTCTGATGACACTTTCTTCTTGTATAACTTGTCAGAGCTCAGGGAATATCATGCTTAGTCATGCTTCTTCCATTCTTCAGTTATCACCTTTATCAGATTCTTGGGTACAGTGAAAGCTTTTTGTCTTCTCAATTTCTTCAGCATATGATTTCTAATATTTTTATCATTTCTCCTTTGCTGTACTGTCCTGAACTTCGGTGTGACCTTAATTATTGGTGACTTTCACTGTGATCTCCATTGATAGACAAAGTGATATCTAGACTTTTGTCTTTGCTGGAGAAGATGACTTTTTTCTCCTGAACAATTTCCTTTTATGTATTCTTAATGGAAAGTCTGGTTAGTCTAGCTTTATCATAAATGATTTCCAAGACACTTGACATAAAAATACATATTTTCTTATTTACTTTCTATGGGAAACATTGAGTGGAGGAGAATAAAAATTACGTGCTTGACTCAGAAGGCACTGCCCCTATTATTCACACATTTAACTTTTTTTTTTTTAAATAAATAAATGGAAATCATACCTGAGAAATAAATATCTATTGAAATGACTATAAGAGATTTTACATGTAACTTCCAGTTGCACAAAGGTAACCATGACATTACTTTTTGTTCCTTGTGCATGTTAGTAGCTTTAATTTAGTAGATTTGTTAAATGTGCCTGTCATTGTGTTAAAAATTTTAATTACTGAGGTTTGTGAAAGTGCTTCCAAATACAAGAGGTATTTGTAGAAATCTGGATAGATTGACAAGTGATTGACAGGGTAAATAGTCCCACTGTGTTCTGATATCCCATGCTGTGGTGCAATGCTACAGATACGACATAAGCCTCAGGAAGTAGCTGCAATCCAATTTTTATTAAATTCTTAGTACCAATGTATCTTGACATTATTGTTAATTAGCAAGATAAGTGTACCACTATTTTTAATTCTTCTCCTTAGAGAGCTTCACTGTTATTTTGCAGTCCTATAACGTTCTAGTATGATATAACCTAATAGTGGTATGTTCATCTGTGGAAAAAATCATACGACAAAAGCCATGTTCCATATAATAACTGTAGACCAACACTGATTGTCCTAATCTGCCTTCAGAACAAGAAAATAACTATCAAGTTTATGTAGCTCGTAATATTTTGAGTAAAAAAAAAAAAGTACAGTTTTACCTTCCTCTCACCTTCTCCTTCTGTCCACCTTCATGAAGGGGAAAAAAACAAAACAGCACCACCAAAAAAACAACACCACAAAAACAAACCTCTAAAAGCAGAAACGTGTTTGTTGGTTCACTGTGAAGGTCTTTGCTTTGTAAAAACTGGTAAATCTGAGGATGATTATTGACTCTTGAGCAAAGAAAGTAATTCATTCATTTTGAAGGTTTTGCAACTACATTTCTTCTAGGGAGCCAAAAGGCAGCCAGTGTAACTTTTAGGCAATGTTAGAACATAATCTTGAAGAGCCACATGTGGATCAGAGAGATGTACGCCTGTCACATCTCAGGTTAAGGGGGTGTGGTGTTTTTACTCAGCTGGGCAGCTGAACTCCACCACAACCGCTCTCTCACTCCCCCTCCTCAAAGGGAAAGGGGAGCAAATATGATGAAAAGGGCCCAAGGGTTGAGATAAGGAAATGGAGATCACTCAATTATCGCACGGGCAAAACAGACTCAGTGTAGGGAGATTAAAGATATTTATTGCCTATTACTAACAAGCTTGAGAAGTGAAAAACAAAGAAAACAAACTAAAACTACCTTCACCCATCTACCCTCTGCCACCTCCTCCCCCCAAGCGGCACAGGGGAATGGGGAATGGGGGCTGCGGTCAGTCCATGGCACTTCGTCTCCACTGCTCCTTCATGGTCACTCTCTGCCCCTGCCCCAATGCAGGGTCCCTCCCATGGGATGCCATCCTTCCCAAACTGATCCTGTGTGGGCTTCCCACAGGCAGCAGCTCTTCAAGAACTGCTCCAACATGGCTCCATACCACGGGGCCCAACCCACAGGAGCAAACTGCTCCAGCACGGGTCCCCCATAGGCAGCAGCTCCCCCCAGACCCCTGCTCCTGCGTGGGCTCCTCTCCACAGGCTGCAGCTCCAGCCCGGGGCCTGCTCCTGCGGGGGCTCTCCATGGGCCGCAGCCTCCTCCAGGCCACATCCACCTGCTCCACCGGGGGCTCCTGTTGTGTAGCACTTTTTTTCACCTTTTCTTAAATACGCTCCCACAGAGGCACAAGCAACATCACTTATTGGCTCGGCTCTGTGCAGTGGTGGGTCCCTTTTGGAGCTGGCTGAAACTGGCCCTTATCTAACATGGGGCAGCTTCTGGATTCTTCTCACAGAGGCCACCCCTGCATCACCCCACTATCAAAACCTTGCCACATAAACCCACTACAGGAGGCTGGTGATGTTAACTTGCAAACTGGATCTTTTGCTGTGAACCAGACTTCAGATGTGTTCTCAAACTGAACCCTCATTTCATGTAAGTAGCCATCTTTTCCATGTTGCCTGGAGGTTTCACACATTTTGCCAACTTGCTTTTCATTTCCTTCTGAATGGGTCATGGCCAAGTGTTTAACTGTGTTAAGAAATATTGTAAAGCCAGGCTCAAAACTCCTCTTCACCTTTATTAGTACAGAGAAGTCCAGATGTCAAGTGAAGAAAGCCTTCTCAGGGTTCTACTATGGTATTTTTTGTCTTTTTTGTCTTTTTTTTTTTTTTTAAAGCAATATCTTTAGGCTTTACCCTTAGCCATCTCTCTGCTAAATTTAATGAGCATTTTCACTTTGCATCTTCCTAAAATGTGTGTGGTGCTCTCACCTTGCAATATAACTTAAGAGATTTTGATTATGAATGATTAGATAGTGATCTATGTAGTAGGCATTGCCCTAAAAATACAGCTTTTGTGGCTGTAAGTATTAAAAGAGCTGGCATATGCTAGTGTGTTCTGCTGAGTGTAGTGGAGAAGAAATAGCTGAAAATGTTGTGAAAGGGAAATGGAAAGTGGATTTTGGGAATGAAATCAAAACTATTTCTTTATACAGTACATGCTACTACCTGGACCTGTCCATTTCCTTCCCCAGTGCTTTTGCAAGTAGCTTCAAAACCTGCAGAACTGAGGCAGCATGAGCCTGAGCTCATTCTGTTGCCTCTTAGGAAACTGCTGAGTGACTGGAGCTGCTCAGGAGGATGGGGGTCCCGAGTAGACGCTGAAGGAAGAGCATTCATGCCCCTTCCACTCCTGAAGAAGCAAGAATGCTTCTGGCAACTGAGGAGAGGAACACAAACTCTCCTCTTTTAAACTATTTTTAGCAGAGAAATAATTGATGAGCTCTCAGAGTTTTGAAAAGATCTTTCTAGAGGGTGCTGAAAAGAAATACTCTCTTCCTAAAGGTCGTTGTTGGAGAAAACTAGCTTTTTAATTTGTTGCCTTTTGGACATGTTGTGTCTTTTCTCCAAATGTTTATGATCAACTGTTCCTACTCCTTCAGATACAAGCCTGCATTAGTTGTAAAACCAAGAAAAGAGGGTCACTGAATAAATTCATTGTTAGGGTAAGGGACTTTTCACAAGAGGGGTAAAAGAGAACAGAGACCAATAAAACTGCATCTAAAAATAAAAGGAAGAAATTATTAAATTGAGAGTTGACTAACTTATGTGTTGCAGTGTGGTTTTTTTATGCTTTGCCAAACATTTCAGCATCTTAAGTAGGTTTTACTTTGGCAGTAGGTATGGGAGAATTTTTCTTCAAGCGTTGTTATACTTGAACCTCTCGTAACAGAACCGAAGTATTTTAATGATAAAATTACTAGGTAATCTTCTGATAACTGGAGTTGCAAAGGCAAATAGTCTTCTTCCAGAATCTAAAACCTTCCTCATCGAGAAAAAAAATCCCAAATAAGAGAAAACTCAGAAGCGTTTTTCCTGTAATTTTTCCCACGTTATGTGCATTAGTGTCTCTAGCATTCAGTGATATAAGTTAATATGAAAATAACTGAATTTTCAGAAGGCTGTGTCCTCAAAGCTACCTGTAACCTGCAGTAAAGAAACTTAGAAACTATCGACATCTCAAAAAATATATATGAATGCAGAACATAGAATTAATATGAGTAATTTCTTGCACTTCAGAATGGTGTTGAAAATACTATTTTTTTCTATTTGATTCTGATTTCACTCATGGACATCTGCATTTAAAATTAATTCAGAATTAACAAATTTATATTTAAAAACACTTTGTTAAGAAGCTATTTTATCTGAGTTGGTGGAATCGAGTTGTCTGATATCTTGTCACCACAAGTTATTGTCTAGGTGAAATCATCTGCATTAATCTTCTAAATTGAAGAATATTTTAATGCTAGAGTTTATAAGCTAAAAAGTGTGAGGACTGGTTCTCATTCTTTTTGGTCTTATTTCTGTAATACCTTTAATAAAATGTGACTTAAGTAACACTGCATTTTTTTTTTCCATTGGAGCACCCTTAGACTCTTATGTGGGTCACAGTTTTGCAGAAAAATGTCCCAAACTTTAAATAGAGGTGGATAATAAGATTAGAAGTTAAAGCAAACAATTGTAACTGCCACTGAAGGTTACAGCTTTGGTTACAGAAATGCAGATACAATCTTGTGATTTTTGCAAGACAAGTAAGACAAACGCCACCTATTTCTTAGCAAAGAAGCGTCTGGAGCCTGGATATGGCTGATGTAGAAGGGGGAGAATAAAATTATTAATTTGGCCCAGGTGAAAGGATGACAAAAACAGTGAAATACTCTCTTCTTTTCTTCTTTTCTTCTTTTCTTCTTTTCTTCTTTTCTTCTTTTCTTCTTTTCTTCTTCCTTCTTCCTTCTTCCTTCTTCCTTCTTCCTTCTTCCTTCTTCCTTCTTCCTTCTTCCTTCTTCCTTCTTCCTTCTTCCTTCTTCCTTCTTCCTTCTTCCTTCTTCCTTCTTCCTTCTTCCTTCTTCCTTCTTCCTTCTTCCTTCTTCCTTCTTCCTTCTTTTTCCTCCTTTGTTTTCCTTTTTTTCTCTCCTTTTTTTCTCTCCTTTTTTTCTCTCCTTTTTTTCTCTCCTTTTTTTCTCTCCTTTTTTTCTCTCCTTTTTTTCTCTCCTTTTTTTCTCTCCTTTTTTTCTCTCCTTTTTTTCTCTCCTTTTTTTCTCTCCTTTTTTTCTCTCCTTTTTTTCTCTCCTTTTTTTCTCTCCTTTTTTTCTCTCCTTTTTTTCTCTCCTTTTTCCTTTTTCCTTTTTTTCTCTTACTTGTTTTGCTTCTCCAGGCTTACTGTCATTCTCTTTCCCTCAAACTAAGGTCAGAACACAGTTGTGCTTGCCTCTGCCTGCTTGCATCCTGGCTTGCATCACGAATAGTGTAGCCAGCAGGACCAGGGCGGTAATTGTTCCCCTGTACTCTGCTCTGGTGAGGCCATACCTCGAGTCCTGTGTTCAGTTTTGGGCACCTCACTACAAGAAGGACATCGAGGGCCTGGAACGTGTCCAGAGAAGGGCTACGAAGCTGGTGAAGGGCCTGGAACACAAGTCCTATGAGGAGCAGCTGAGGGAACTGGGGTTGTTTAGTCTGGAGAAGAGGAGGCTCGGGGGGGCCTTATTGCTCTCTACAACTACCTGGAAGAAAGCTGTGGGGAGCTGGGGGTCAGCCTCTTTCTCACAGATAACTAGAGATAGGACTAGAGGGAATGGCCTCAAGTTGTACCGGGGGAGTTTAGGTTAGAAATTAGGAGACATTTCTTCTCAGAAAGAGCAGTCAGACATTGGAACGGGTTGCCCAGGGAGGTGGTGGAGTCACAGTTCGTGGGAGTGTTCAAGGAAAGGTTGGACCTGGCTCTTAGGGACATAGTTTAGTGGGTGATATTGGTAGTAGGGTGATGGTTGGACCAGATTATCTTCAAGGTTTCTTCTAACCTTAATGATTCTATGATTTCCTTCAACCTTCAGGATCCTTTGCTTCCAGAGACTAATGTACCTGCTGTATTCCTTGAAGTCTCTAGGGGTTTCCTGACAGCAAAAGCTGTCTTTGCAGATGTTCTCCCCCTACAGTTAGACTTCCTGACCCCTGTCCTCCTCATCCACTACTGGTAACTACTCCCTGTCTTTTGTTCGGAGTTAGCTTAAGCTATTCTTTTAAATGTATTTGCAGAATCTGGTCCTATCTGGAAGAAATTTGTTCCCAGAGATCCAGATGAAAAGGGCAAGGCTGTGAAAGGGTCATATTCTAAAAGCTTCTTTCTGACTCCCTAAATGAATGTAAGGAGGTGAAAGCTGAGACCAATAGGCTGTCCCCTACAGTACATTAATTTGATCAAACTTATCTTCACTGCCATCTATCAAAATGATGATGGCATATTTTTCAAATAAACCATTGAACTCAAATACTTGCTTCAAGTGAGCTTGGTAGCTCCAAGTCAGTTTGTGTTTATGTAAGTATGCATGCCTGCTTAAAGCTCAGTGCAGTTGGGATGAGGGTAAGGCTGCTGAGAACCTATGTTGTTGTTCTGTTTTTATCTCACTGAGATGTAGCATAGTGTTTTTCACATGTTTATATGCCTTAACAGCATAAGGCAGTGTTACACTCCAGTAAACTGAGAGGCCAACCGTATCCTGGGCTGCATCAAAAGCAACGTGGCCAGCAGGGTGAGGGAGGTGATTCTCCCCCTCTGCTCTGCTCTCATAAGACCTCACCTGGAGTGCTGCATTCACGTCTGGGACCCCAGCATGAGGACATGGACCTATTAGAGCGAGCCCAGAGGAAGGCCAAGAGGATGATCAAGGGGCTGGAGCACCTCTCCTGTGAAGGCAGACTGAGGGAGTTGGGGTTGTTCTGCCTGGAGAAGAGAAGGCTCTGGGGAGACCTTAGAGTGGCCTTCCAGTACCTAAAGGGGGCTACAGGAAAGCTAGGGAGGGACTCTGTCAGGGAGGGTAGTGATAGGACAAGATGTAATGGCTTTAAGCTAAAAGAGAGTAGGTTTAGATTAGGTATAAGGAAGAAATTCTTTCCTGTGAGGGTGGTGAGGCACTTGAACAGGTTGCCCAGAGAAGTTGTAATGCCTCATCCCTGTCCCTGGAAGTGTTCAAGGCCAGGCTGGATGGGGCTTTGAGCAACCTGGTCTGGTGGGAGGTGTCCCTGCCTGTGGCAGGGGGGTAGAATTAGATGGTCTTTAAGGTTGCTTCCAACCCAAACAATTCTATGATTCTATGATAACTGAAACTTTTCCAAGATAATAATTGGGAGAGCTCTTTCCAACCTGTTTCTGTAACAGTAAGAAAACAGTAGTTATTTTAATAATCATTGATGTCACCATATTAAATACTTCCCTTTATCTTAACTTGATTAATTCATAGACAAAATCTTTTAGATAAATTATTTTCTTTATTGAATGTCTTCTTGCAAAGCCACAAACTAGGTTATAAAAAAAACTAAATTTGCACTCTTGCAACTTCATTCCTATTGCTCCTATTAATAATGCAACAGAAGAACAAAATTAGTTTTTGAGCTGTTAAAGAAAGAGTCTTAACTAACAGTTTTTTCCTGTTCAGTGGACTATTCTGTTGATCTGCATATAAGTTAGAGCATCAATGTATTAGGTGCTCTGATCTGCTGTATTTTAATTCTGTTGTTGAATACATGAACTACTACCCTTCTGAAGTAGTAATTGCTTTAGTAGGTGGAACATTTCTTTCATTGATTATTACTGTGAAAAGCTACAGAATGGCTTTTAACAAAAGCTAAAGGTAGTGTTCCAGCAGCAACAGTGAAGTTAGGTGGCCTTTCAGTGCATTCATCAAGGTCCTGCTTTTGACAGAGAAACAATCATTTACAAAGAAAAATGCATTTGTATTCACAGTAGTGCAGAAAATGCAAACCTTCTGATATACTTTGATAGTGTTAAAGAGGGTGAAGGTGGAAAGAAAGGCTTTAAAAAAAAAGTGGCTTAGATTTTTTTTCCTGGAATTCCTCAGCTCTCTCTTATTTAAAAATTTCTGCTATTTTTTTCCCCACTATTGACTATTCTGTTTTATTATGACTTAAAAAAAAAAGGATTATTTAAGTTGGAATTAGAACATTAAAAAATAAATAATAATATCTATTGCCCTTTTATTCTTAAAATCTCACTTCCGTGTAGTGCAGTGTGTCTTGCTGAATACTTGCAGATAGTTTCCAGGCTGTTTCTAGTTAGCTGAAGGATCTGGCAGTTTATCTAATGGGGGGGGGGGGGGGGGGGGGGGGGGGTAACAGAACACATCATTTATGCCCGGAGCATTCTATTTCCATTCTTCAGTACATTTCATTGTGAGACATGCAAATGTATTATGTTCCTCCCAAACTACTTTTGAAGTATTTCATATCACTGGTTATCTGTTTCATATTATTTAAGGATCAACATGTAGGACTGTTTTCAGAAGAGCAGAGACCTCTGTGTTTCCCCATTAATTTCATCTGTTTTCTTACAAATGCACTCATTTCCTTTTTTTTTTTTTTCTGTAGCACTTCTACAACATTTTTTTTCCTAGCTTCTGATTGGTTTCATTGTCTGTGCCTTGATTTCAAGCATTTTAGGATGCTGAAACAGAGAGGTGTACAATAACTTTCTTATGTGGGGTTCACCTACCATCTTTTTACAGAAGCCATGATATAAATTAAAGCTCTATTTGTGGTGGTTTTCTTACATCTCAATTCATGTTAATTTCAAGTGTATTTTATATATGAGTATAAAATCATCCTGTTTTCAATTCTTATTAATTAATTGGGGTTATGGCCTCATCTTTGCTTTTAGTCTACAGAATATCTGAAAAGATTAGAAAGTAATCTCCCTGGCACCTTGTTTTAACAATAATGTTTGTGCTTGTTTTTGTGAGTGGTCAAGTAGTTGACTGTTGCTAGAACATATTTACAGTATACATCTGGGATATTAGCTACATTTTCCTGAAATGTGTAGAAGTGCAGGAGAATTTGTGCTCATCTTTGATGCTGAGCAAATAGACCAGAGGTGATGCAGCAGGACTAAAGCAGAATTCATCGAGCTAGAATCATATGTTTCTAGTCTAAAATAGCCAGGGAAGAAGTCACTGTTCATATGCTACCCTGTGGGATTTTTTTTACAAGTGGAATATCTTTAAGTTGTTCCTAAGGCAAGGAGACTACGTATTTCTTAGATTTCTGGAGGCGGTCTATAATGGTCAAGATGCAGGGTTTTCTGAGATGTTTCACTTCTTAATGGATCTAAAGCCAACGGAGTCAAAGAAAGAAACTGTTACGCAATGTTTCAGTGTGCAGTCCACAAATTGGGTCCATGCTTCTCAGCTTTTTCAAGGCTGGCATGATGCTTGGCATGAACAAAGGCAGCAGTGTAGTTACATGCTATATTGCAGGTAACCTCCTCCAAAGTCGAAGTGCCAACTGAGAGTGATTTAGGTTTGCAGTTTGCACCCACGTGCCTTTACTCTTCTTGAAATTCCTCACTTTTATAGTAACTTCTTGTAAGTCTTGAATTGGTGCCCAGGTCCCCTTTTAGGTGTCTAAAAACAGGTTTATTAGGAACTTGCAAGCTGGCAGGGAGTGAATTAAGAAAAACAGTAGGAAATCCTGAGGGCAGATGTGTGGCTTAAGAGTTCTTCCTCCATACCTGTTGAGTGAGTCTCCTTTGCATCGTTACTGGTGTACTTTCTCTTGATGTTGGGATGGCTGAACTTTTCTCACAAGAAACAAGAGAAAGCTAAACACAAGTTATCTTAACGAGAAAGGTGACTGCTGCAATTTATCAAGCTAGACAAATAGGACTTTTCCACTGAAGGCTTATTTTCATCTGCACCCATGCCTTGAAGAGATGCACCCAAGGCCCAAGGAGAAGGTTCTGCTCAGGTACTGAATGTTTTGGAACTTAGTTCTCTTAATTTTTTGTTTTGAAAATGTTCCACTGCACAGCCAAAATGAAAATTGGTTTTAGTCCTGCTCTCTGACATTGCAGTATCACTGGTAACTCCTTTCTCCTTTTCCCCAAGCCTTCTACTGAATATTTGGTTGCTCTTGCAGAGTAAAACAGTGTTGGAAGAATGCTGGGGCCTGGTGGTTAATCACCCGAGATGTAGAACATCCAAGTTTCAACACCTTTCCAAAATGGTGATGTGAGAACAACTGCACGGGCTCTCTGGACACTAAAATCAGCCTGTTACTTGAAACAGTGATCTGCTTATGCCCAGCAAAATCTGTAGTTTGGGGGTGGAGTTGCTTAATTTTGTCAGGGTTATGGCATTAGGGAGGCTGCAAGTGTCTGAATGTTTGAACTTAGGTGGTCTGGTGGTCTTGTACGTACTGCCTAAATAGCCTAAATGGCCCTGTCATGGAGTTTTTAGTTATGCAGAGGGTTAGGTTGCAGCTGAGCAGGAAATTTGAGAATATCAGCGATTTCTGAATATTGGTACCTGCAACTAAGGCATTTTGTGGGTTTAGCCATTGGTGTTTCCTACTGATTGGTGTTACTCGTTAAAGACCAGCAGGTGCAGTCCCTTTGTACATAGGAATCTTCGTTATTTGGTTATTAACATTAAAAGAGCTTTTGCAGTTTGTCATGTTAGAAGCTTTAAGTGGTTAAGCTGAAACATGATGCTACCTTAATATAAGATCGTTTTAGCTTACCCAGATTCCCACTGAACTCATGTTCATTTGTTGAGACGGATTGGCATTGTTATCTGTGGAGTTTATAACTTCTTAAAATGTTCTCGTAAATCAGTTCTTGAAACAATGAACAATGTGCTTAAAAAGAAAAATCCCAGAAAATAATAATTTGGAGCTAGTTTAGTTGTGCTGGAATAAGGTGTTTGGTGTTTGTGTTTTTTTTTTTTTCTCCATATTTAATAAGAACACTTCTCAAAGAAAATGCATAGAACTTATTTATAATAACAGTTCACAGTATGTTTTTATACTACTAATAAAATGCTAGTATTTGACAGAGAGCTTTCAGGTGCTAGATTTATTAAGAGCTTTTTTTTTTCTCCCCCCCCCCCCCTTTTTTTTGAAGGCTAGTTTTGGAAGAAGGCCATTTTGAATTTTATGAGGAGAAATTTGTTATAGTTGAGCCAAGATGTAATATCTGTGATGCAGTATTGGAAATAGAACCACTAGTAAGCATGTCTTAGAGACAGAGTATTTTTTTTAGGAATTGAAAACAGTTTTTTTTTTAAAAACGTATGTTAGAAATAACTTAAAGTATCTGACATTTTGTATACAATTAAATGTCTGAAGTCTTTACAATGTCTGAGGACTTACAGAAAAGGCATAAAGGTTTCCCCCTGTCATTCACCCTCACAACTTGTAAGTGCTTTTAAGAAACATCACTAAAGAGACATCAAGAAAACAGGGATCAATCCTGGCCCTTGATTTGTGTGTTTCACTGGCAGCCTAATCTGGAGGGACTTCAAAAGTAGGCAGCAACTCCCAACCTCACTCAACACTACTTTCTTGGCATAGCTCTCCATTTGAAGTTTTATGTTTAAACTGCAGTTTCTTCCACTTATATGAGTTGGTCTGTACGTGCCCACCTTCATACATAACTTTATTACTGCAAGCAGTCCCAGTCAATGTTGTATCAATGTAATTTTTCCTCCCAAAATTGGAAAGACCATTCTCTTGATGAAGGATAATGTTTCTGAATGTAAGTACTGTATCACCTCTGGAATTTTTATGGTGGTGTGGGATAACTGTGCAGAGCAGTTAATCCAGGAATGGGTTGATATTCACACGTTTCAAAGCAAAAGATAGCTTTTCAAAGCCCATGATAGCTTTTACACTGAACAGTTAATTATACTGCTACTACTTTGGACTTACGCTGTGCCTTTCATCCTGCGATTTTCAAGCACAGAAACAACATTAGCCTTGCAGCATCCATGTCATCGATGTAGGTAACAGTAATAAATCGTTCTGAGGCTCGGTTTACTTTTTTTTGTTTTGTTTTTGTAAGCTAGGTAAATGGGCTTATCCAAGGCAACTACTTATGCATCTGATCAAGAATTGCATTCAGAGTCTTTCTTTTCAGCCCCTATCTGTATAATTTAACAAAATCTGTGCTCTCTGAGAAGGATTTGGTTGTTTTCAGAGGTTGTCTGAATTGATCTTCCATGTTCCAAAACAAATTTTAGGTATATATTCTTCTTAGGTGCTGAAAATGCAGCTTTGGGCACTTCAGCTTCCAGGGGCGAGAAAAATCACTGGTGCTTTGATTTTGTCCATGGTGTGTTTTTGTTTGGTTGGTTGTTGTTATTGTTATTTTTTTTTAATAGCAACCCATTTAAGAAGTAAGCCAGTTGACTGTTGCCTGTTTAGACCACCAGAGCTGCCATCTCTAACAAGCAGTTCCAGCGGGTTTCCGCCTAGAAAATAGATGAATCTCTTATCAGGACTTGACAAATGGTATTTTGTTGTAATATTGATTCTCTGGATTGGTGCCTCTTAAGAAAAGAAGGTTTCCTGTGGTGGTTACTGGCATTCCTGAAAATTCAGCATTAATTTAGTTCAGTGATTTATTTAACTTTCTAGGTTAAATTATAGTGTTTCACAGTAGATATTTCTGGATATGTTGCATCAAATTGAGCTGAATGTATTTTGGTGTCTTAATAGAAATTTTATAGGTGTCATATAAATAATGTGGGTGTACATTCTGGTACTGTTTGGATATCCGTATGCCAGCAGAGTCATGCTTACCGACATCCCCCTCGGTGCCATCAGAATGCAGATTAGATTGTTCAGCACTATGTATGGCTCATGGTTCAGTACTCCACAGCTCAGTCTGATGCTTCTTAAACTCATGTTAGTGTAGAAAAAGACATTGGGAGATAGGAAGGTTGAGGACAGCTTTTTGAATGTTCCAGGTAGGGATCTTAGAGTATTATCTGATAATGTTGTCTTTGAGGTGTTTGTCTTCACATCTTAATTTGGGAAAAAAAAAAAAAAAAAAAAGGTGCTTTTTCTTTAGTAGGAACAAATTGAAGTGATATATTGATAGGGCACAGGTTTTTAGATGGTACTACATTGAATCTGATTCTGTTTCTTTGTGCAGCTGTAGATGTTTTGCCATTTTAATGCTGAACCTTGTAAATGGATATATATCTTTGTGCCACGCAGTGTTGTGTGGCAAATTAATAAGATGACTTTTAAATACTGTCTAGATAAGCAGTATATGATTCATGTCATTTACTCTGATCCTTCTTGCTTCAACAGACTATTCCTGTTATTAGTTATTTGTAGTGATTTTTAATTGCATGCTCATAAATACTGAAGAGCTGTCTGGACACTGGGTACACCAGAACAGAAGGAGGATGCCTTTCTTTGTCATATTTGGCTTATAAAATGGAATTCTTGTGGAGTTGCAATGCAGAAGTTTTCCTTTGACCATTTGGATGCTGCACTGATTTGCACGCGTGGAACATGAATGCAGTTTGTTATTGGCATTTCAGGATCAGATTCTTTTTGGATGAATGTGGCTTGAATCTATCCTTTTGGCTCTGGCTGTTGTACACTCTGTATATATGCAGATGCAGTGGAAGACTGGGAGATGTGTAGTAATTGCTCTAACTTTGGGATAAGAATCTTTCTCTTGGCCTCTCTGGCCAGCAGCCAGATAACGCATTGACTCAGTTGAAATGCGTTATTATTTGAGTCAGGTAATTTTTGTTATCAGGTTGACAATTTAAAAAGTTAATTGCAGTGTTCATTGCATGACTAAAATCACTTTTACAATTAAAATCGTATCTTCACAATTGTGTGCATATACATGTTTGTATTCACACATAACATCCATTGTATTCTGGGAAACACAGCGTCTCTTAACAGCAAGTATATTTTTGTGTGCCTTTTTCACATTTGAGTCAGTCAGTGTGTGACCAAAACTATTAAATCCTATGTGAACCACTGTTCTTCACATCAAAGAACGTAGATGACAAAGCTGAAGATCCAAATTAGAAAAACGTGATTTCAGCTTTGATTTCCGTCTAAAAACTAGTGTACAGGCATCTAAATCCCTGTGGTAAACCCTGGTATTGTTGTATTAGAAAGTCTGCACCATCTCTGAATATTTCTGCTGAACTTTTATCTAATATACTGTTTCCTAGCAGACAGAAGATCTATCTGATATACTGTTGCTTCCATGTAAGAACACTGCAAACTGGAACATATTTGTGGTTAATTTTTCTCTTAAAGCTTATAACTTCTTAGACAATGTTGCGCCTTAATGTTTTAAAAATATTTGTGTCCTGAAAATGTTGATATTGGTTATTAATATAGAAACCAAACTCTGAGCAAACTCAAAGATAAAATAGTAAAAATTAAATAATAATAAAGAGGGCCAACTGGGCTTTGAATGTAGACTGTAGTTGTTCTTAACATCCAGTGTTAGATTCCTGAGTGCTGTTAGTACCCAGCACTGTCTTTACTTTCTCCTGTTGAAAATGATGGAAAGTTTTTTCTTATGCACTACATTGAGTCTGAAAAGGAATTCCTTTGACATAGGTGGTTACTACCAAGTCATGGACACTGATCTTACTGGTCTCTTCCCATGTTAAAAACCACCTATTTACTCTGTGGTTTTTTTTGTTGCATACTACACTGTTAAAGTCCCTTAGGAAAGAATCCTGTATCACTGAGATAAATGTGGTATATTGATAGACAAGTTTTACAGATCACAGTTCCTAGGGAGGATAGTGGTATGATAAAAGAAATAGATGACGTTGTAATGTTCCTTACCAGAATTCTTATTCAGGATTGACTTGGGTTATTTATTAGCGCAAATGTTATAGTCAAGGGTATTTTAACTGTAAAGTGGTGTTTGGAGATAGATCATATGAATGTATAATAATAGGGTTATTAAAATAAACAATATTAATATATATTCTATTGTAATATTCTGTGTGGAGGACATTGATGTTAATTAAGAATTATGGCATAAGGACTCCCAAAAAGCCTTTGTGTTTAATAGTACAAGCTAATATGAGAGTAGCAGTTACTATTTTTAAGTGACAGATGTAACTTTTTTTTTTTTTTTTCCCCCAAGGAAATAGGTGTTACAAGGACTGTTTAAGTAGGAATGTTATGAGTGATGTAAGCAAGAATTTAACTAGAGTTCTTCATTATGACCAAGACATTGAAAAAATAAAAAGACTACAGATTTCTTTGGTATCTCCAACCTCAGGTGTCCTCTCAGGGACTGATTTTAGTAGGTGTTGAGCATCCAACTTCTGAAATTCTTCTGCCTTTATTGTTCCACCTAATCTGAGGTGTTGTATCTTGGCTTCCAATCTCCAAATGTTATGTTTTTATAATCTAGTGCATAATTTCTGCATAGTTTTCAAGAGCACTGGTGACTTGTATATATTGCCATAAATCAATTTGTATTTAGTGAATATAGCATACAATTGAAGAGAACACACAAATGGGAAGGGGAAGGTTATGAGGACATGCTTCAAGTTCAGAGCAGCTCAAAAATAATTAGGAAATATAATAAATGATCAGAAGAAAAGAAAAAAACAGTTAATTCTAGCATATACTTTTTAAAAAATAGACATCTTCAGTCTGGTACGTGAGCATTTTGATTAAAACCATCTAAGGAGTGCTCTAGAAACCCTAATATTTGAAGGCAGTTTGATCTTTTAAACAACATCAGATTTTCTTGGCAGATGCCTCCATTTGAAGTTCAGAGATTCTTTTATATTAAAGAGTGGGTGCCTAATTAGAAGGGTTTAGAATTAGAGAAGTTTCAGTGTAAGCAAAGAGGAAACTTTAAAATGTTAAGCTATTCATTTTACTTTGTGTAATGTCTCAAAGCAGTAAATGTTGAAGATGGAACAATTTCAATTTTTTATTGAATCAGTCCTAGCACATGAACATTAAAATGGAAATTGCTGGGAATAAAACGTGTGTGAATTTTTGCACATTTATTTGTAGAGAAATGATTTACTTTATCTTTTTTACATTACATGATAAACAATCTTGTTTTGTGATTAACTCATTACCTATTTTAATTAAATGTTTACATTTTTATCAAGCTAAACCACATTTCATTTGTGGGTTACACAATGCCATTATAAAGTATGTTTGTAATAAAGACTTGCTTTATGAAGGCAGAGTTACAAGCAGAATAACTATTTCTTTACCATCACTGTGGAGTGCTCTAAGTACCATTAGTTATTCAGACAAAAGTCACTTTTAGGGAGAAATACTTTGAGTTATTTTATAGGAAAACATTTTCCTCAAGCATTTTATCATTGAAGGAAAGGAAATATAATCTTATTTTGATATTATACCAACTTAGGAAGGAAGTGAACAGCATAATAATTGGAATAAAGATACCGTTATAGTAAAGTAAATCGGAATTTACTAATTTTTGTTGTAATAAAGTACTTTTTTCTCCTAATTTTTTTTGTGCTTAATCTGTGTTAGGCCTTTTGCTGCTCTTCAAAAGAAGTTCCAGGTAATATCCGAATATAAAATCCAATGCAAACAAGTGAGTTTAGGTTTATTAACTGTTCTGTGGATCCTGCCTGTAACTAAAACAATCACAGAATGCGGAGTAACTGTCAGGCCTTTACCCAAAGCAGAGTGAACTATAAATTTAGAGCAGCTTGCTCAGAGCTTTGTCCAGGCAGGTCCCAAGGGCCTCCGTGGCTGGTGATCCTGCAGCACCCTGGGGTGGCTTGTGCTGGTGCTTCACCAGCCTTGGCCCCAGAGGCTTTCTACTGCTGGAAATCAGTCCCTGATTTATGGTAGGATTTTTCATTTAACTGTTAAAGAAAAATTCCGTTTCTTGTAATCACATGGCAGCCTATACTGCATCAAAATGTGGAGACTGTTGGAGAAGAGTGTGGAAAATAAATATTTGCACAGTAGCATCTACTGTAGGAAGAAAGAATTAGGTAAAACTGAAAAGAATCTACCACAGGACTTTAAAGAATCTGCTTATTCGTTGGAAGTCATAGTGCATGAGTGACATACCCCATTTAAGATTGGCCCTACTTTCACCTGCCTGGCTATTGAAATTTCTGTTTCACATTATAATAATTCAGTAAATGAATTGCTACACCTTCCCTAGTCAGCCTGTTTCATCCCCTGTAGCAGCAGTATGTCACTATTCAAGAATTTTATATTTATTGATCAATATATCACTCATTTTGAAATACTGGAGAGTTTCATAAAGCTGAACCAAGGAGGAGGAAATCCATTCAGAATTTTTTCTCCTGCTATTTTTCTTATTCCTTGGTATGGACCTGCATGGCATTAGTCCTTTGTTCATTGACTGTTACTTGAGTGCTGTTATAAAGTTCAGGGTTTTTATGAACTAAGACTTGATGCATTTATCTTAATATATTTGTTTGTTTTATGTTGCATGTTGAAATAAAGTCATTCAAATTCACCACAAACATGACTGGATTCCTTATCTGTGATTAAATGTGCTATCGCTGCTTCTATTTCCTTCATGAAAGAATTGATCACTGAATTATATTTATTGCACTGTTTGCTGTGGTGCATGTCAATGTATCATTATACATGAGTACACTATGAACCAAAATCCTAAACTCATGCATGTATAGGCCAAATCTGAGATGAGGCAGTACGGAAAGCTTTATGAATACTGTCTTCATGTAAATTTTTATGGAGAGGAAAAGGACAGGGTGGGGCTGCAGTCATCATTAAAAAAAAGTCTGAGTGTAGAGCAGAAAAGACATCCTTTGTTGACGTAGTCCCTGATTCCCCCTCATCCAAGCGGACAGTGCATGTTCCAGCTCGTACGCATGGTCTGGTGCCAATTGGCACCAACAGGTCCAACTCTAAAGACTTTGGGATACTGTGGTTATTTCCATCTTATTCTTTCTTGTAGCAACTTGTCACTTTGCTCCATGGGTACCAGGAAGAGCCATGTAGTAGTTGTTTCTGTTCAGTATCTGTATTGAGCTAGTTTGGTGGCTTGTGCCAAAGGGATATGTCAGGGCTACAGGGATTTTTTGCTTTTCTGCTCTGTAATGTGTCTCGACTGATTTGTGTTTGCATTATTTGTTCTTTTCTCAGTTCAGTATTTCATTTCAAAGACACTTTACCCATCTATAACTTCTTGTATTTCTTTACGCCAAGACCACGGAGGAGCTTGTTGTGTTCCTTTTGTCAGAAGTGAGTTGTTGTACTGGGCATTTAACAAAGCCCGGTAGGTTCCTTTTCATGTTGCTGGCCATTCAGTGGACAATTTTCTCTCATTCAAAGAATTAATACCATTAATATTTGATAGATATGTAAGGTAACAGGCAGTTATGTTATGCATTTTCCAACAGAATCATTTTTCTTATATCCCTGTGTAGTACGTAAGTTGAGGGTACTCCCTCTGAGATCAGAACACTAAATTGAGGTTGCACTTCACTAAATGCTAAAATGAATTGGCCAGTTTTGTTTTGTTTCATTTTGAAATTGTTCAAGTTCTCTCTTTTCTTCCCACCGTTGCAAGCAATTAGTGATTCTGTTAAGGTGGAGAGAGGGAACTGCACCTCTGTTGCATCCCAGTTTTATTTCTGATTGAAAAAGATCAGGAAAGAGAAGTACATTTATTCACATAAGTATTGCGGGGAAAAAATAAAAGAGTGAGGGGGTCATTTAGAGGAAAAGATGCATCTTATTACAATTGTGTTTTAAAGTCAGGTGAATGAAAATTGCTCTAGTATAGAATTCCCTTTTTAATATTTACTTTTATTTTTAGGCAACAATTATTCTTTTGTAGGTGTGAATACATTTCATGGGCTTAAAAGATTAGGAAATGTACTACAGTAGAGGGAAGGAGGTGAAGGGTTAGTAAATTGAGAATTAATTACAAAAAAAAAATCCTAGAAAGACTTTTATTGGTTCATTTATTTTGGCCCTTTTCCTTTTTATTTTGAGAAAGCCAATATGCTGCTTAACAACAAAAGAACAGGACACCTTAGGTATATTGAGAAGGAAAATCACAAAGAGTAATAGCACTGAGGCAGGCAGTACCTCTTTGCTGAGTATTTCCCTGCCTCTTAATGTCTGTCCTAGCTCTTTCTGATCATAGAGATGCTGCAGCAAAACCCTGGGGACGGCTGAAGATTTCTGGGTGTCAGCTTGTGAGCTTCATAAGTTACCTGGGAAAATTTTTGTTCTTGTGGTCTTGTTGATTACTAATATAAGTCTGAAAAATATAAGGTAATTTTATTATCTCTTATATCTGGTGCTAAGTTATATCCAAAAAGTGCCCTTGAAAACCAGGTTTAGGTACTCTTCTGCTAAAAAGTATTTCTGCTTCTCAACTCCTACTTACTGCAGTGTAGATACCTTCTAATTCCTATTGCCTTGTTACTCTTCTGAGTTGCTTGCCTGTAAAGCTGCTTGTAGCTTTACAGAACCTGGGTCTATAATCAGAAAAATGAGGGTATTAGGTCAGTGCCAGTGACATATCTTGGCCTATTTATGTGTACTGCATATGAGATGTCAGTGGTGCATAGGGCAAAGAATTGGTTACATGTCAGTTAAAATGCTTTTGTCTACTGCAACAAGTTTACCAATCTGCCATTGAGAAGATGGAGCAATAATAAAGGAGACTAGACACAGTTTTCATATTATTTGTCAAAAAGTTTTTTTTTTTGGCATTTTTTCCTCTATTTTTTACCTTTTTAAACTTCTGTCTTCAGTGTTGGTTAATTTATACTTGAAATGCCAGCAAGAAGACTGTGTTCTGAGCCATGCAATTCAAGCCACTGAGATGAAGCCAAATTGAAGGGGTAATGTTTTGTCTTTCCAATTTTTTTAAGTAGATTATTCTCGCAGTTAATATTTATCTCATCAGTAGATGATAGGGTAGCTAACCACATAATTTATTTGTCAAATATTGACGCAATTTAAAAGAAATTTAATCTCTTATAATCATTCTATGCAACTTTTTTTTTTTTTTTTTTGGCTGTGCTGATAAGTACATTATTTAAAAATTACAAAAGATAACCTATTTTAAGAAAAGCCTGGAACATCCTTAATGAGAAAAAGGCAGGCTTATCAATGCAATTGTATCCCTTCCCCTCCCTTACGGAGGAGAACACTCAGGTGTTCAAGGTTTCAAGAGAAACCGTGTTATATGTCTGGAGACACCAAGCACCAAGTACATTTCAGCAGCTTTTGGACTGAGGGTGGGAGAAAATCAGGCCATGCCACCTTATCAGGGATGGGAAGGGGACTTTAGAAATTTGAATCCTTTCTGATTTGAAAGAATATATGAGTTGGGAGGAAGTGTGGAATGAGTTAATCTATTCTGCCTCATCCAGTCCACCTTTCAGAGGATCCGAAGTCTGAAATACAAAAAAAAGCATCTTAATTTTAAGAGTTTGAGACTCAAAGCAGGTATAAAGTTCTTCTACCTGTTTAAATGAATTGCCCAATTTGCAAAAATGCAGAAAGTTCTCTGTACTCAATCTCAGACTCTTGCAAAACCAATCTCTAAAAAGTAAAAAAAAAAATAAATCACTGAATTCATTTTTCCTGTGCATGAAAATTACTGTTCCATGTGTGAACTTCATTACTTGTGCAATCATAAAAGCATAATTTAAATAATGATGCTCATTTTAAAGTGAACACAGATGACAAATGTCTTAAAGCCTGCTTTTGTTAACAGTTTTGAAACACTTCAGAAAAACAGAGTCTGTCTGCAATAGCTCACTTCATCTGTGATTAGGGTTAACTCTTAGACTTTTACTTTTCAGTTGCTGTTCCAATTTAAATCAATCAGGAGAGAAATAACAGCAAGTTCAGTTTAGAAACATAAATTGTTAAATGATACTTTCCTGTCTAGTTGTTAGAGAAGCTTAGCATAGTGCTTAAAATATTATGGTTTGTACTTTTAGTAGAAAATATTCCTCACTGCTGAAGGATGGGATTCCTGAAGAAGGTTAGGATATTTTCTTGTAATTTAGCTATCATGTGAGATGATTTACTCGTGAATTAGTACTAAGTTGAGTACAGCAATATTCATTTAATTTCATAATATCAAAACATTCCACTGTGCCAAGTACTTTGTGAGGAGACTTGAACTCTTATATTTGCAGCTGGAAATTGAAATAAGCAACTTCATGCATAGGAAACTGTTTAGGAAGAGGTACTTAAAAATGGTCTGCAATTGCAGTCCAAATCACAACGCAGATGTGCTCTGGAGTTTTTTCATTGTTGTTTGTTTGTTTGTTTTGTCGTTGGCATTTTTTTGTTTGGTGGTGGCGGTGGGGGAGGGGGTGTTATTCATTGGTTTTAAATTTTGTACAAGACAAATTTTAGTGATGGATTCAGAGAGCATGAGATGAAGTGTTGAAGTAATCCCAGAGGATTCTGTTAATATTATCAAACTTGAATTAATGAGGTTTGAGTTGTAAATGGCCAGATAAATAGAGATGTGTTGAGAAACTTCAGATTCCACTGACTTTAAAAGAAATTTGAAGCATTTAGCAGCTTTGAACATCAAACACTTCATTGAGGATGTAAAAACCCAACCTTTACAATCATATTTGACTCAGTCTTCATTCCTAAATTCAAGATAATTATTGGTCGTGTCTAGAATAAAAGAGAAGACAAGACCTCCTTTATACCATATGATCACTTACAGTTATCTATCTGTTTTGTCCTTTTCTCCAAGTTTGCTGATCTTGTCAGGAGTTCATGATGAGCTTTTTGGGGAGGCTATTTGTACATTTTCATGTATTCTGTATGGCTCTGAAAATGTGAGTCTGTATGAAAAGCATGTAGTGTTTGCCTTGTTCTTACATCAGAAGAATTTTTTCTTTTGTCCATTTTATGCTTGTTTCCAAAGGCTTAAAATGCAGGCTTTGTTTCTGCAATAATGGCTTAGTGTAGGCTTACATTGTTGATCCCCTCAGTAGATGCAATGTAATCCACTTTAGTAATGTGAATTTTTAAACAATCATCAGCCTTTGCTATTAACCCTTCTATACTAATGGTAATACCCTAGAAGAACTACAAAGGAATTTGGTGCTCAAGCTTAACATAAGACTTGAAGGACACTTAGCGGCATTTGCATTCCTTAGTCCAGTCACAATGAATTGCAGAACTGATGTTGAACTTGATTGGTACTGTATTCAATATAAAATAGTTGATTGTGAAGTTGATGCTGAAATAACAACTTTGCAGGAGATTTCTTTGGGAATATGAAAAATTCCTTAAAAGGTCCTGAATAATTAAATACTACTTGAAGAATCTTCTGTCCTTTGCTTTTGTTCACTATTTAACTAAGCCAGTGGTGTATTGTTTTTCAAAATGCTTGTTCTTTCTTTAAACTACGTATGCTTAAATAGCTGCTGAACAAAGATACGCAAGATGTATTCAGTAATGTTATTTGCCAAGCTGTTTGAGAATGAGTCTTTTTTCCTTTTAATTGGTCCTGTGACATCTTCGTAGCTGAACATCACACATTTTCTTGGTGCCTACTAGTGTGATTTTTTTTTGATAACATCTCGCTCTGTTTTTTCAATCCTACCTGTTGACTGTTCTCCCTCCCTCCCTACCTCAGTTCTTGTATGAGAATGCAGTTCAGCAAAATGAAAACTGGTTGATTGCAGATATGACCTTTATTGTGAAAAGAGGATGGATTATTGGATTCTGTGTCTAAGCACCCAGAATTACTGCCCTGGGTATCAATAGTCCTACTGCAAAGACCTATCCAAGTTAACCTGTGCTTACTGCCTCCCCTTGGAGTATTTTGGGTACCTCTTCTGTGATGCAGCAGAATGGAGAGCTCTCTTCTGATTCAGTGTACTGTGGGAAAACTGCTCCATGTTTCCTGAGGCCTGGGTTTCATGAGGAATCATTGAAGGACTATTAACCGTGTCAGTAATGTAGCTTACATCCTCACTGCAAAATTAGTAATTCAGTTCTGTGAGCTGAGTTGTCTCATAACCAAAAAAAAAAAAAAAAGGCACCTGGCTTTGATGAATATCTCAGATAAGTAGTAACTGTGTGTGTGTGTGTCTTAGAAGGTACGGGCAAGAGGTTAGGGCCAGTACTGTACAGGAGCAAAGGCTAATTCATCAAAGACCATAAATACATGTAGTACAGGTTTTCACTACAATCATATGGCATAGCAAGCAACTCAAAACATGTACCTTCAGAAACTTTATAAGAAAAAACGTTACATTACCATAGATACTGTTTTAGAAATGAACATAGTTTCTTAGCAAGGACAGTGCCAGCCCAAGCAGCTACAGTCTTACAGTACCTGAAAAGAATGAGACAACTGAGAGGATACACAAGATATGCACAAAATAAAGCTCATCCCCCTCAGCCCCGCCTCCTGGATTGCACTGAAAGGACAGTCACCTTGGGATAATCAAACAATTAAGGAGTTTACAACACAGTTAACTAATAAGCTTGATTTTACAGCCTATGTAAATGGAAGAGCTGAAGGCTGAAACAGGGAAGGTTATAAAACTGTGGTCTGTATTACATGAGCACTCATCCGGTTGGGGATTGCTGCCTGGAGGACAAGAAATTTCTTGTCCTCCAATAGCCATGTCTACACAAAGTGAGTTGATTATTTACTACTTTCAGTTATAAAAAACTCAAGTTCCGTTACAGTTTAGCCTTTAATTAAAAAAAAAAAAAGTACTCAGAATATGTTCTGTGGGAATTGGTTGGTTATACGTTCTGGTCTTGTTAGTCTGTCTACAAATGAGTTTGAGGACCAATATAGAATACTCATTTTAAAAGGAAATCTTTTCAACCTATGTGCGTTAAATTATTGAATGATTTTTTTTTTGAGCCTTGCTTAAATGTTTTGAAATTTTTGTTTTGAGTGAGAAATTAAACATTATGAAAGCATTTTGCTTCATAAATTTAACTTCTAAATCATATTAAGTCTTAGTATCTGTGAAAATATTGTACATAATTCCCCCTAATGTTCTGTAACTCAATTTCAGAAACAAAATAATGAAATGAGGAATGCTCTTTAAAAAAATGTTGGTACTAAAGCATAGGGTTTTTTGAAAATTCTGTTATCTACTTTTCTGTTATTGCACAATGAGCAATAATGCTAGTGTATTCCAAAATTGAGAAAAAAGAATTAAATGGAACAAAATAGGCACAAAAGTAGTTCAATTTAACCATTAAAATGTTCTTTAAAAGTTCTGAGTTGTTTGAATCTCATAATTTAACTTCAGAAGACAAGAGGATACTCTAAACATTCTTCTAGTGTTCATTTTTGATGCTTAAAACCTTTTTCTTAAAAAAAGTTAATTTCTGAAATAGGGAAGATTTTATATGAATAACAGTTTAAGATAGAGTTGCCACACCTGTTATATAATGCAACCTACAGGGACATAGACTATGGAAACCTTGTCAGTAGCTGGAAGAATAACTGTGGAACTTCAGAGTTGAGTGGCATTGATCCATAACAGCTTCAATCTAAGAAAGTTTGAAGCTTGGAATTGGTGGGTCTGTATGAATTTGTATGACAAATTTGTATTTCATTTTTAACTGTCCCCTTAAATATGGGTATTGTGCATGCTTTGTCTCTTGATGCTCCATTCTGTGTCTGTGAAGTCTGCTAATTCTGGATTAACATTTATGGACCGCCTCTCCAAATGGATTGTAGTCCATGTACTCTCACAGGCTGGTTCTACCTTTGGCAAAGGATTGAGATGATAGGAATACATCTGAAAATAATAGCCAAGTGGTGATGAGTTGTGAATCATTTCTGATTTTGTATGTATGTCAGAAACCCTGTGTGCAAAGGAGACTACAAATGAATATGATGTTTCTCTGCCTTGTTTAACCTCCATCTTATACTGTAATTCCCCAGAGCAGTCATCTAGAACTAATAATATAAATATTTAAACCTTGATGGTCTTAGCTACATGGATTTGACCTTGTGTGATTTGCTAGTTACTGCCTAGATGGATTATTAGTTGTCATCCCACACAAACAAAGGATTACTCATTGAGAAAACTTGATTATCTGAAAATGATGTTGTGATGTTACATACTGTCAAAATTATTGGGAGTTTTAAAAGAAAGGGATGATCACTGGCCATTTTAGGAGAAGAGGCCAGGAAGAGTGATCTAGCTGCAGGAGATGTTGTGTTTTTGAGTTGAATCCATGTAAAGGAGGGGTAAAATAAGAAGCGAAATGCTGGCATCTGAGAAATTTGTCTCAAAGCATTACGAAAAGTGAGATTTGATGGGAGTCAGAGAGCTACAAAATTACTATGCTGTTTAATAAAGACCTCTGCTTCTTCTGCTATTTAAAATTCTTCAGAAGACAATACTTACGTTCAAAATGATCTCATTAAATTGAAAGTATCAAAACTGTTTGTAAAAGGGGAAAAATAGCACTGTTAAGAACTGTATCCAACAAAAAAGTACTATGTTTAAGAGGAAAATGTCAAATACATTTAAAATAAGAGATAACAGCCTATGCAGCAGCAGAATCCAGGATATTAGTGCATTGCTGGATATTTGCTCAGTATTCAGTCAGGATATTATTCAACAATGCAATGATTTTTCTATAAACTACATTTTAATACTATACTGTATGTGCATTTGAGACATACAGCAGACACAGTAGGTGATTTATTCCAGTTAAGTTGATCGTGGGGAGATGTCAGTCAGAATACTGCAGCCAGATTCAGTGCACAACTCTTGCAGAAAGATGTGGACAGATTAAAAGATGGCCTGACACAGAACAAAATAAGCTGTAGGTTCAGTAAACACAGTGTGTGAGGTGAGTTGGAAAGGAATAGTTTTGTTTAATTTAGAAAAGAGAAGATTCAGTGGTTATATAGCAGTATTCAAATATGAATGCTTGAGGGAAGACTGGTCATTCAATTAGGAGAGGAAGTAGGAAGGATATTCGAGTTAAAGACACGAGCTTCTGAAGTAGGTGGTAGCTGATCACCAAAAAGCTGCTTGTGAGGAACAGTTGCTCAGGACTGCTGAAGGTGGCTGCAGCCCAGCTGAACTGAGTTTAGAAGAGAATTTAAGAGATCGGGAGTCCTAGAATGGGTAAGATATACCAGAATGCTTTTGAGTTCTTTATAAGACCTTTATTTGTATATTTTTCACATTGTATTTTAACTTGGAGTCATACAGAAGGATGCTGTTACAGTAATGTTTTCAGATTATGAATTTTAATTCTGTTAATATATATGATGTGCTTACGTAGTAAAGACTGAACTTTAAAGATATAGCGCAGAAAGAATCTGAGAGTTTTCAGAGAAAATTAGAAAGAGGCCCTGTTAGCTAGCACTGAAGAATTATGGTATTAGAAACATTTGTAAAGCTCTCTGCTACAGAACATATGGATTCAACATGCCTTGTGTTTGTCCAGCTGGGAGCTTGGCATACTTACCTCGAACTGCTCCCCCTCGCATGATCCAGAGGTCGGCAGACTGGTTGGAAGTGTCTGCTGATCTGCAGTGCCCTTTCTTTTTTGCTGAATGAAGCACTACAAACAAGAAGTGGAGGAATGCTGTCACCTCGAAGAATAGATGGAGACTGAAAGCTTGTGAAGCCATGTGATGATGTTTAAATCTGAGTGAATAGGAATCATCAGGACAAGTAATGGGCTGGATGATTTGGCCTTAGAATTTAGAAATTTCTCATTCATTGTCCTCTCAAATGCCTTTTGATCCCTTCAGCTTTTTAAATATCTCTCCTGTTCTTATTGTTGCTTCAGTCTTTGGCTACCATCAGATCCTATCTTCCATCCCTCTGCTTCTTTCCAAGTTTTATTTTGGAGTTCAGATGCTATGAATCTGGTTAAGTCCTGTTTATTCTGTGGTGCTACTCTGTTCATTAACTGACTATAGATTTTTTTTTTCTTCACGTGCTGTAGAGATCAATATTCCAGTAGACAGGATAGAGAACTGTAGCAGTTCAAAATATTTGCCCGTCATGGTATGCTACTGATAGGTTGGTTGGAAGTATTGATGTGCTGCTTTGTGTGAACATACATGATTGTATACCCAACGTGGTCATACAAAGTTAAATAACAAAAGGACCAAATGAGATTGCATCACTTAAAAATTTATTTGTAAAAAAATGTTTTATACATATACATACCACATAGCTTACTCAGTGCTTGAAGGACATATATGTTCTTTGTCAAAAGCTGGCAAGATGCATTTTTGTTTTACTTGGTTTTCTTTATCATGGGCTAGGTATGAGTGGAATGGAATGGGCATGGGGGAGAGGCGGTCGATTTTTGGTAAGGCGTTATAGTGAGAACTCTTGTGGTATTCCGTAGTTTGTAGAAAGTGTCAATATACTGAAGAAGTCTTTTTTTGATCACTCTTGTTTTATATATGTACCCTGACAAAAATAATATCTGTCAAGATTAAAAAGGATGTTTTTCTTTGTACCTCCTGTGCTGAAGTATCATGTGATAGTGATATTAATATGTTGAAATATGACAAATGTAATTGAATCAATAAAATGGAGTTCCCATACTTAACCAGAAGCCTGTTAAGGAAGGATGATTATCTTTTTGGTTCATATTTCCTGGACAAAAAGTATCACAGCAAACTTCTAATAAAGTTGAAAAGACCTTTTTTATGGTAGTATGGTAGATTAGTTCCTTCAGGTGGCAAAAATTCAACAAAGGAAAATGGCATCACATTGATTTATGCTTTAAAACATTAAATTAATTGCTACTCTTTCTTCTGGATCAGTGTGATTGTTTCCAGTAATGTCATGTGCCTACTCAACACTTCTTGTTTATTGGAAATTGAACCTTTTTGGAGGAGTCCCAAATTGCTTGGTATTCATTTTTCATCCAACAGGAACAGTGTTTGATCACTGTTCTAATCTCCGTCCAAACCAAGCTGGCTAATTTTAGACAAAGAATCAGTGCAGCTGATAAAGCAGTGATATAGTGTCGCAGAAACTTACAGCAGAATGAATGAGTCTGTATCAGCAGTTATTGTTCAGAGGATGAATACACAAAAGAGTTAAGTATTCAGTAAGAAAAAAAAAACCATGATAAAATTCAATGTCAGGTGATGTATGTTATGATTTTTCCTAAAGAAATAAATATTAGTAAACTACAGACTAACAACATGTTACTGCAGTTTCTCTTAGTATCCCTTATTCTTAATTAATCATTTTTGTGTTAAAAATGTCAAGGTGATTTTCTGAGTGCACAAATGAGGAAAAGCCTCAACAGATGTGTGTCATGTGTATCTGATGCACAGTGAAGAAACAGGCGTAAGCATCAAAGGCTTGCCAAAACTGATTTCCCTGTTAATGCTTCTAAACAAAAAATTAATTCTGTCTACTAAAGATATTTCAGAGAAATGGAAGAGAATGATTCTCTTAAATGTGCACGAGTTCTTGCATCTGCTAGGGGTGTGGGTGCATTTACAGGAATAATTGCATATCTGGGCCCTAAAAAGGACATCTTGTTTGCTTATAAACATTAACACTGAATCTACATTGGGACTGTTTATTAGAAAGTATAGATCTGTTAGACAGTAGTCTATTTGGTCTGTTTTATTTCTCTGATCTAGTTCTCTGGCCTACCTTTTGCAGTAAACATAAATAATGAGGTAGTTGTGGTGAAAGGTCTAAGAACATAATTTTCATAAGGCCATTTTCAAAGCAACGTTGTAAAGCTCTTTCATAATATAGGCCAGTTTGCTAGGAAGTTACTGTATATTTATATGAAGGGTTTCAGCTATGAATTGCTAGACAGTTTCTGTAATCTTCAGTTTTAAACTCTAATGTTTCAAAACAGAGAGGTGAAACCATAAAGCTTGTCCCACTAGCTAGCAGTGTTCCCAAAGAAAGAAACTCAGCTGCGACACCACTGTAACTGTAATAGCTGGATGATCTGGACACCACCCCAAAATGTTTCTGTCTTAGTGGCATACCAGAAAAGACTATGTGTCAGTGACCTGCATTTGAAAGAGTACTGCTTTGTCAGATGCAATTTATCTGGAGATACTGGGAAAAAATCTCCCTTGCACTGCAAGAATGCAACCCATTTCTTCCCTCTTTTAAGTAAGCACAAGTCATTATTATATTATTTGTATTACACTAGGGACTCCAGAGGGTTTTCAGATAAATCCACTTTTCTGAGCACTTGGCAAACATAGAGTAAGATAGTCCAGGATCTCAAGGGATACATAGGTGAAGTAAAAGCACAAGGAAATGTGTTGATTTTCTTTTTCAGTTTCATACTGCTCATTCAATGCTGGCCAGAAGAACTCATGTTCTTCACAATTTAGCACCCTGAGCACCCTGACCAGTTTGCTGTGTCATCAGGTTTTCAGGCTGAAAACAATTTACTTGAACCTGAACCGAAGTCCAGCTCTGCTGACACAATGAAACTTCACGGATTTAAAAAACATAAAAGATAAATTGGAAACTGAAACAGTAACACTATGCAGTTTATTTGTGTATAATTCAAAAAGTTGAAGGACTACATTCTCTTCAAGGAGAAGATGTTTTAGGAGTTGGGAATTTGTAATTTTTCAAGACACCTGGATGGTCACTAACAACTTATTCTCAGTTCTTGCTTCATACTCTCTGTAAAGACTAAAATGCATGAAAAATGTATATGTATATATTTTTGTTCTTAGATTAAAATGATAACTATAATCATTCTTTGGAAATATTGGAATATGATGGTGTTCTGAGATTGTTATCTGTCCTTTTGCAAGCTTTGTGTTTAGGCATGTTTTGTGAACTAGTAGTAACAACAGCATCTGTTGGAGGTGATCTTTATTGCAACTTGAAGAAAAGCCACTGACTTGCAGCAGATTTATCAGGTTGGTCTGATATTTGTCAAAAATACATTTAGGACCATATCCTGAGCTAACAGTAATAAAGACTTGGATGTAACAAGTATGTAGGTTAAGGAAAAGTAAAAGCAAGCAACCAAAACCACCTAGCTCAGTGGGATTTTCTAGATGTTTGGCATGTTTGAAATCCTTGCATTCTAATCGCATAATTTTACAGCGGCCTAATTTTAGGCTCCCACAGCTGATAAAATCTCAGTGACTGAGTTTGTGGAATGTGGATATTGTTAACACTTAATGAATATATTTCTTTCCTCTTCTTAATTATTTTCTTTATGATCATACTTTATTAATTTATTTATTTTTATTCCATCTCTGCAGGTGAGGGATATGACTTCTAGTCTTCATCTCCATTCTTATTTTGAATCTTTTATCCTGATTCACTGACCTGTCTGTTTTTTCATAATCTTTTATTTTGTCATACATATTGACCATCTGCTCTTTGTGTTAGTGCTTTCTTTCTTGTGTGGCAAGAGGAAACTCTGATTTTCTGTCTTCTTCCTGATTATCTTCTTGGATCTAACTCTTAGCAAATTTATTCAGGAAATAATTTAAATAATTTCCCACAGTATTTATGATCTGGACAACAAATTTGCAGGATCTTCTAAGGAACTAAAGAACAGGCTTGGTTATACCAGTGGTCTTGTCAGTGCAAGTTGGAAAATGCTAATATAGAAATTACTGGTGATAGTTAATATAATTTCATGTGTCTCTGAAACAGTCATATTTCTCTGTCTGACACTTAAAACATGTTAGCCTTTAATACCCATTTAAGGCTGATGTTCACCTTGAGTCTTACAACAATCCAAAGAAATTTTGGTTTACTGAGGTGAAATATGCTTTCAGTGTTAAGGATGGACTATATTATCACCTTCATTTTTTTAGAGATCCTAGTTGTGACAGGTGTCAAAATTCCATCCATTTAAAATCAGTGAAGCAACTAGGACATGAAAAAAGCTAGCCAGCGTAAAACTACGCATTGGTTCTTAGTACAATAGGCATTTCACCTGGTATGAACAAGACTTGTTTTGAACAAATATTTAGAAATTTATTAATTCTGGAAGTGAAGACATTTCTTAAGTATTTCTTTTCTTCTGAAAGAAAATTAATGAAACTTTCAGTGTATTACTCGGATAATAACTCATGGTTCTGACTGAGGATTAGTATCTAATAATTTTGTAGTTTTTACTGAAGTATTTGTATATTTGGGGACAATTTTTCTTTTCTAGCACATCATTTTTCTTGAGGAAACTTGCTTGAATAGTGTATGTCTTTGAGAAGGCTTTTATGTTTGGTATGCTTGCTATGAAGTTTCATGTAAAAAAAAGTGGTTGTAATTGGTCTTTTTTACAAGAAGACAAAAATGAATGCTGGAAAAAAGTTGGATTGGTTTATTTGTTTTCCAGTGAGTGCTAAATAAGCAGGGTTCTATTGAGAGGCACTATATGGCAGAGTTAACCCCTTTTTTAGTTACCTCTTTTGAGTACCAGATTAAAGAAAGTTTGTAACTGCCTTTTGAGTGGTTTGTATTTATCTTTACAGATAGTAATTCTGTACCTAACAGATAGATTTGCTATTCTTAACAGATCTCAATGTTTGCATTTTTTGAAGAAGGAAAAATGGTTAGGAGATGAAATAATAGTGTTTCTTAGTATCTGATTTTTTTTTGAAGTGCCCTCTTGAAGTTGGTGTCCAGAGATGAACAAAAACTTGACCGCTGTTGTTAAAATTAGATAAGTGCTAACAGTGCCATTGCTGCTTTCTGATTGCTGTTATGTAGGAAGCACCAAATCAAACTATAAATAATTTGTCTTGTTAATTGACAGTAATTGGTCAGAATGACCCTGCCAATACTGCCTTCCCACAGAGCTCCTGGGATTTCGAGACTGCCAGTAACAGGTGTTAAGATTACCTTTCCCTTTGGACTCTCAGGCAAACTGTGTCAGTTTGGTAATTGCCTGGTTTTATTTCCTGGGAAAGGCTGCATGGAAAATGGGCAAAATTATTAGCTTGTTCAGCTCAGATGATAGTCTTGTTTCTTGTATTGATCACAAGTTTGTGCTTTCAGACATTCCTTAGCTTCTGACATGGCTGTCTCGTAAGCCCAGTTTAAAGGATAGCAGAGCTCTATCTACAATATGAGCTCCTTGGGAATTGTATGGGGTAAACAGTTCTGGTGTTCATGGCTCGAACACAATTCCACCTTATGAAGCTTATCTTTGCCTTTAAAATACAAGAAAATCAATGAAGGTATAAAAATGCAATAAATAACAATATAAA
The DNA here is from genome assembly GCF_964034855.1 of Anser brachyrhynchus. Taxonomy (NCBI): domain Eukaryota; kingdom Metazoa; phylum Chordata; class Aves; order Anseriformes; family Anatidae; genus Anser; species Anser brachyrhynchus. The sequence goes on along the minus strand of NC_137698.1, from coordinate 61,869,052 downwards.
TAAGTCTTAAATAACTGCATTGTGGTGACTTGGTAATGGACCTGGAAGAAGGAAAGGGGCTAGTTTTAGCACCTACACTAATTCAGAATGTTCTTGATGAATTGCTTTCAACAGCTTCCTTTGTCAAATATTGTTTTAAACATCCTTCCTAAAGGCTGCCATCCAACATAGTCTTCTGCCTCCCATGGAAACTTTTAATTTTTATAACTTAATAAAGCTGTGTGTTGATTTCTTTTGCACAGGTGGACTTCAGTGCTGTATTTCATAGAACATTTTAAAAAATGTTTTCAGTGAAGGTTTTCTCCTTCTGACAGCCATTTGTACTCACGTAGCAACTTCTAGAATTACTGGTCACAGAACTGTTGTACTTTGATACTAACTTCTATAGAGATGTAGGACAAGAAGTAGATGCATCAACATAATTTGACAGGTATCAGTAATATATCAGATATAAATAAGTGGTAGAGATATCTATCTTTGCCCTTCTCATAATTGTCAGCCTACAGTTGACATTATATTTAGATTTTCCAACATTTTGATATCATATTTATAGTTTATACTCACAAAGCAACAGAATCAAAATCTGGTTATAGCTGTCTCTATGGTTCACGATCTTGCATTTTTTTTTCCTGGTTCCAAATGTTTAATTCTCTCCCACTCCCATCAATATATCACTAATTAAAATTCATTATTTACCTTCAGATTTAACTTTGTTAACTTTGGTGCAATTGATTATGACCTTCCCTTCCATGGATTTCTTTGTATTTTAATATACTTGTTTGTATGAGTGTGGAAAATAAGCAGTGGTCTTGATATTTGTCGTTCTTTATTCAGACAGAAATTAACTTCAGTAGAATAGCAAGTGGATAAAATGAGCTGTTTTCATCCAGCTGAAAGTTTAATCTTGCAGAACACTGCTGATTGTATTCACTTGACAGGGTTAGTAATTATACTTAGGGAATGCATATTGTTTCTTTCTGCCACGCTGCCATAAAATAAAGGTTTGTTGATTGTTGTTGCAACAATTGGGCCCTCTTTGTATTGTAATATTCTAAAAATAAGATTGAAGTTCCTAGTGGAACCTAATACTCTTTAGGCAACTGTTATACTTTATAGAAACTGGTGTTTTTAGTCTTTTTTCCATTTTAATCAGAACCAACTGTGTCATTACTCTGTTCCCTCTCCCTTTTCCAACCAATATTTGGTTTCTGTTGCATGATTTATGAGTACCTGTTATAGTCTTTTGTGTTGATAGTGTTTACCCATCTGGGCTGTCTTAATTTTAGCCCAGCGTAATGTGTCTTTTGGCCAGTTTGCTCTGTGCTGTCTGTCTCTGTTTCCTGAAATCAAAATGCACAAGGAATTTAGCACCTGTGAAGTGATTCCAGAAGGAGGTAACATCAGTGAATCCATTACTTACTTTGTTCTTGTTGCAATAAAGTAATGCTTAAAATCAAGAAAAAACCCAAACCCAACCATTTAATAGTCTGTAGGAGTAACTGAAAGGAACCAATATCCACTCTGTTTAACACACCTAAAGAAACAAAGCTTCATTCTTCTCATAATGTTAAAAGCATTTTCTCCATACATTTTTTGTATTTTCCTTTTTCAGTCTGTGAGGAAAATTATTTACGTTGAAGGGTGTTCGTCTACTCTGTGAAATTTCGATTTAGGGAGAAATTCTTACAAAGATGGAATGCTCTTTAGATTACAGAAGAAGCTTTTTATGTGTAGAGATGTGAATTCAGTCAGACAAATTGCATTTAGAAGAGATCTTTATATATATTCCTTTATTCACACGCTTATTCCTAGCTCAAAAATCATAAGGTAAAACATCCTTTTTTGTATTTGAGTGCCAATGCGTGTCAGAAGTAACCAACGATAATCTGGTTAAATGATGTTGGATAAAGATAATCTGGAATTTTTTGTTGGATGGAAAATTTTCCAGTGTTTCCTGGACCATGAGTTTTTTTCCCTCACATTTTACAGTTTTGATAAACAAAAAATGTACATTCAAGGAATGTGCAGAGGGTTACAGTAAAGAGTTGTATAAATACAGAAAACTATTTTTCTCTCTTTGAGGTGCTGATTATAGGATGTAGTATTTGGTCTATTGGTACATTTATGCACTATTTTTGTTTTATTTCTGTGTCCATATAGTTGTAAGCATGCTTATCCTCATTTGTCTTAATTGTTTATTTTTTAAACATTGTTTCTGTCTTCTTATAGGTAACTGTATCTTTAAATTGATATGTTTATTGATTTTCACTTAAGATGTATTCTGTAATTATATGTATTAATTATCCTAAATATTGAGATGTGTACTTTTATCATCTACTTAGTGTAGATTCTGTGAGAAAAGAAATAGCTCGTTCTGCCCCACAGAGCACATAAAGATTGTTCATCAGGCAGTATCATAAATTTATTCCAAATAGTGTGCATGGCTTGCAAAGAAGTAGCAGATACAGAGTTAGTATGAGTTAGCTGTCACTATTTGTGAAATGAGTGTTATTTGTCCTGTAACTTTCAATGAGATACTTAGAAGCTCAGGAATGCAAACACTGGAGATCAAGGATTCCACTTAAAATGGTAAAAGCTTAGATGACATAACAAATAAACTTAAGACATTTTTCAAAATTCCGATGGGTTTTGATCTTTTATCTTGGGTTATCATGATAATAAAACTCTGTATATTAAATTGCAAATAGACGCACAATTTGGAAGTGGCTGAAATTTTGGTAAAGAGATATCTTAATAGCAAACAAGTACTCTCCACTGCAGTTACAGGTAATCCCAGTGACACCTTAAGTAATCAGCCCTACTATTTGACCAATCCATTCTGGAGTTTAAACAATACCATGGCATCTGAATGAGTGATCATGAAAATGAACTGGTTAAGGATGCTGTTGACATGCATTTTGTAAGCAGTAACATGTTTACTTCTGAAAATTTCTTTTAAAGTAACTAATTAATGGGCTGAAAAGTCAAAATCTGGAGGGAGCCTTGTTATCTGGAAAAAAGTTCTTCCATCTCTGATGATTATCATGGGGAGTTCCCCACTTCTGTGAAGTTCCCCACTTCTGTGAAGTTCCCCACTTCTGTGAAGTTCCCCACTTCTGTGAAGTGTTTTCCTTAACTTTTGAACCATGAAATATAGTGCAGAGGAAAGGCAGGAACCAATGACAGGAATGCAAGACATCTTGACAAATGTAGCAAAAAAAAAATTATTTGGAGCAGAATTGTCTACAGTATCTATTTCTTATTTTTCTTACTGTTAACCTTCCATTTGAAAAAGCAAGTACAGGTAAGCACTTCTAAGTATTGAGTATAAAGTAAGTACAGCTGCAGATGTAGTTATTTAAAGAATGGGATGCAGCTGGCTTCCTAGTCTTGTCCATGCCAGATAAGGAAGTGGCTTTCTTTGGAGAAGAGGATTAGGAATGTGTCTCCTAAAAAAGAAAGGAAAACTAGATCCAGATTCCTTTCTTAAAGGCAGCAAGAGCTTACATTGGGTAAAAAAAACAAAGCTAAACAGACAAAAGAACCCTTAAGTGCTCTGAAGTGAAAGTTCTGAGCAAAGCTATAATGCTGCATAGTTTTATTCTTTGCCAGATTTCCACTTTCTAATAAAAGCTGTGATAAAGTTGCCATTATATTATTATAATATTATAATTTGATTAAGTAAATATGAGCTCCCTGTTACTTAACATATATTTGTCTTTTTAAGTCTGTTACAGTGAGTGTATGAGTGTCTCTGAGTTAAAAAGGAATAAAATTTGGAGTAAACAAGCTACAATTTCTTCCAAACATGGGATGTATCTTTCAAATATTTGACAAAGAACACATATCATGGGTCTCTAGTCCAAACAAGATGTTTATGTATTGTAAACATAGTTACAAACACTTAGGATGAGTCTTCATTGCAGTATTCTTGACATAGGTACCTTATCTGTTCTTCTTGCCTATAGTAACAAAAAGGACCTTTCAGTTGTTGAGTTGGCCTTCTATTTAGTTTAGTAGTTGTGGAGTTGTTCCGGATTTTGTTCAAGTTATCAAAAGTAGTTCTGGGGGCGTTCTTTTTTTGGTTTTAGGGGGCGTAAAGGGGTGAAAATATTTAGCATTGGCTTTGCTTTCAGTTGTCTTTTTCACCTTACAAATAATTTGTGGTCAGTGGAACCCAGCAAGGAGCCTCCTTTTCCTCCAGATGGTTGTGACATTTGAGTAAACCTTGGAGGATTAAAGGCACTCTAGCGAGCACTCACTATAAACTCCTGACGCAACATGACAGTCCTAATCTGGGTTCTGGGCTGATTAGGTGGCTTTGAGCTCAAAGAAAAAACAAAAAATCCAACTGTGCAATAACCATTTACAATGATTAGAGACCCCCCCCCCCCCCCCCGCAAAAAAAAAAAAAAAGGAAAGCCTTGTATCCTAAGTTTAGTCTAAAGATTAATATGCATACAATACAAATTTATGTAAGTTAATTTTTCAGATATAATAATTAACTGACCCTCTGTACAATAACTTCACTAGGCATAAAGCTTTTCTGTGTGTGCCTGAATGAGCACAGCTTGATACAAATGTCTTTTCTATATATTAAAGATGGTTTGCAAACAATCTAAATGGTTAAATGATAATAGAAAATAAAGAAATTGATCTTAATGAGACTCTTAAATCTAATTATGCATTGTCACCATCTGCTGTAATAGGGTATTAGAAAGATGTGGAAAGATATACTCTACCTTTGATTGGAATAGGGCAAAAAAATCACTATTTTACTTTTGTTATGCAAGAAGAATTCGTTTGCTTAATGGCAAACTCATCAGAAATTATGCTTTTTATTGTTCAATGTGACTATAAATATTTAAGACAAATATTTGGTAAAATATTATTTTGATTTGATTAAAATAAGAATATATGGGTGATTGTGACTTTTTTTTTCCCTGGAATTATAAGAAAAGTAATAAAATTTCAGAAAATTGTATGGCAACAGGTGTAATTATTCAGCATTACACATTTTAAAGGTAATTTATTTGTTTTGGCTGAATGAATGCGAAGTTGTATTGCTCAACACCTCTCCTGGTACAAGAACAATGCTTCAACCATGGCTTGTAAACGGTCTCACTTATCTATAGATTATTTTTACTGCACAGCAACTGAGTAATTTGTTCCTTTATATTTTTTCTAAGTCTATCAGAGCATGACAGTCCAGTATTTTATTTTCAAAGGAGAGCCAGTGATATTTTTAGTTTTACAGCCTCTGCCTTTCCCAACTCTTTCTTGTCTTCCATGGTATTTTAGCACTCAAGTAACATGTGTCACAGAAATATCAGCCGAAATATATGTTGTGATTTATTCTAGCAAATGTAATTCCACTGACATTTCAGAAAATAAACTACACTGTTTAAAGACCAATTCAAAACTAATGGTAGCACCTAACATATTGCAAATGTTCAGGTATTTGGTAGTACAAGATTCTGTGTTTTTTTGCAAAGCTCAAAAAATCCTTAACTATGTTGCGTATTTGCTGAAAAGAAAACCATTGCATAGAATCTGCGAGAGTTCAAAGAAAGTCTGGGTAGATTAAGTTATTTAGTGAAATCTTCTAAATTATTTCTTTGCGTTCTGAATTTCCTTTATAAACATTTCAATTAAAACATCAGGCTACTTTTAGAAACAAGCTTTAAGGCTTATGCAGATTTATCATAGATGTTAATGGTAGAAAGCTGTGGGATTTCATATCAGGTTGCCCTATAAATTACTGGAATGCATTGATTAAAAGGAAACACTTTTTAAACAGCTTCGTTAAAAACATGCTGTAAGAAATAAGGAAAAGAAAACCAAAACAAAATAGAAATGTTACTTCACCATATATTTGATTCTTCTACCTATCTTTTAACTTGCAGTCTAATACCACTAAGTAGCTGTCTGGCATCTGAGTTACATCTCTTCCAAACCACCACCAATTCACTCAAATGTGTGGCCTGGATTTCTTAGATTTTGCCAAATCCTCTGTAAGCATGAAATAAGAATGTGAAAAGTCCAAGTCTGACCACACTCAAATGTCTAGCAAGGATCCAAATTACAGTTTTAAGGGGCTGAGCTGGTAACTGGTTATGAGAGTACCTGGCAATTTCACAACACCTACTTATCTTTGTTTTAAGTCAGGACTGGGCTTAGATCAAAATTCCAAATGTATTTAAAATATTGCAGTACAATTTTTTGTGTTTTAAGTATTTTTTTAATCCTTTTGCTATATTCTGCAAGAAGGGGAGTTAAAACAATGCCAAAATTATTCCATTTGCAGATGCCTCTGCTCACTCTCATCCTCAGGTTTGTTTTTCTTTTATTTCTTATTCTATTTAATGTAGCCTGTATTTATAGCCACTCATGGTGGGAATACAATGGTGTTGCTGCAGGCTTCCATTTAATGGCTCCTAGCCAAAGATAGTCATTGTTCCCATTGCTTGAGGCTGTTCAACAGTGCAAGGTTGCTTGGAAACCTTCAGCTGAGTAAAATCTTCCAGTCACTCTCCTTTACCTCCCAAGTCATACCATTTGAGTGCTTAGGGATTCAGAAGAGGATCACAGTCAATGTGGTTGCTTTTTATGACCTTTTTGATGCTAAACCAATGACCTCTTAAATGCAGCAGTGTAGCCTCATATTGTAGCGTGCGTGAAGATCTAGCGAAAAAACAAACACCATGCCAACCAGGAGGGAATGACATTGGGTGCCCTCAAAGACCGTTAGCTGATGATTTAAGTAAAAAACATACCTGGTAGCTTCAGCTTTAGATACCATTGAGAAAATTACCTTTAACTTGTGTTGAGACAGTTTGTCTTACATGGTCTGTAATTAATACTAAAACAATGTAGTCTGGCCCCGATGCTCAATATACCTATGTTTTCCCTAATCATGCTGTTTCTTTTTCTTGAGTTGCAGATATCATATTTTACTTGATACAGAATTTGAGTGAATTGTTTCTTATTATTTTGAGAAAGTTAGTCAACAGGACAAATAAAATCCAATGCTAATTTCGAACATTTAATTTGACCCATCTTTCTACATAAAAATCTAAATAATGTTGCTTGCTGTTGGTCTGCTATGTTAAACCAACGACTATTTCAAGCAGCAAGTATTCTAGATGTTTTCAATTGGTTTATAACATGTTATTTATATGTATGATAAATGCAGAGGCATGCTGTCGGAGTGTGGATCGCATGGTGTCTTGGTAGTAGATATCCATTTAATATAAAGAATACAATCAAAACAGTCTGTTATAACACTGTTAGGAGAAAGATTGTCTGAAACATAGGAGAAACATTATCTTCTTCCTGGAGAACTGAATATGGCCATCACTGTTCTCCAAGTAGCACATGCCAAAGATTTGTGGAAACAGATACTGCTACATGATAACTTTAATCAGTCTTCCATTCTGGTGGTTTTCAATTGTCTTCTGCCACTGTTTTGAGTTAGGGATTTAAGTATGAGATTATCACAATATCACAGTATCACAGATTTCTAGGTTGGAAGAGACCTCAAGATCATCGAGTCCAACCTCCGACCTAACACTAAGTACTCCACTAAACCATATCGCTAAGCTCTACATCTAAATGTCTTTTAAAGACCTCCAGGGATGGTGACTCCACCACCTCCCTGGGCAGCCCGTTCCAATGCTTAATAACCCTTTCGGTAAAGAAGTACTTCCTAACATCCAACCTAAAACTCCCCTGTCGCAACTTTCGCCCATTCCCCCTCGTCCTGTCACCAGGCACGTGGGAGAACAGACCAACCCCCACCTCTCTACAGCCTCCTTTAAGGTACCTATAGAGAGCGATAAGGTCGCCCCTGAGCCTCCTCTTCTCCAGGCTGAAATATACATTATACATTATAAATGTATATATAAATATACATTATAAATATACATTATGCTGTGGATCAGGATGTCACTGCTGACTTGGCCCTGTGAGGCTTCAGGAGTAGATTCATGTTGGCACAGACCTAGGGACATTCCTATTTTATTTTTTATTTTATTTTTTATTTTATTTTTTATTTTATTTTTTATTTTATTTTTTATTTTATTTTTTATTTTATTTTTTATTTTATTTTATTTTATTATATAGTTTATTTACCCTTTGCCTTTTGCTTCTACCCAACCTCCTTCTTTCCTGTTAAGGCTAAATCTATACTGAACTAACTGTCAAATACATCTTTATTGTGTATCCCTCCTCTTAGTATTTGAAGAACACTGTGTGATACCATCTGGTTTGTGGCCTGGTTGTACTGTGTGTGTTCTGCTCCTGCATCAAGTTCTGAAATTATGAAAAGATAACTGAATAACACTTGAAGGGTTGGAACTAAAGGATAAATTACATGTATTGCCTCTCTTCTCCTGCACCCAAATGTTTTAATTAGTCCACAGAAGCAAAGAGAGTAGGTCTTTTTCCCAAAAGAAACTAGGTCCAGTTATGAATACAAAATAGCAAGTTGGATTGAAAGAGCAGGACTCTTCTTTCATATTCTAGATGAGAGAACACAATGACTCTGAATTTTGCTAGCCTGGTTGTGATCACTATGTGACATGAAAGAGACACACAATTTTATGACATGCTTCTTTCTTTCCCTCATCCCTAATAGAAGCTGAGATAATTGGCTGTGACTTGGGGTTGCTAACTGGTACTTTATATGCTCATATGTAAAGTCTAGTTATAATTAAGCCAATAACTATGACAAAGAAACAAAATATATATATTCTTTAATAAAATAGATAAACTGTAACTACCTGTCCTGCTGCTAGCATGCTGAAACTGTCCTGCAGCTCTCATCAATGCAATTTATTAAGATACATGGGCATCCCTAGCATGCTGAAACTATGTCCTGCAGCTCTCATCAATGCAATTTATTAAGATACATGGGCATCCATAAGCAGAGCAGACTTCAGTCTTGCTACAGAATGAGGTTCACAGTTACCGCAGTAAATAACTTCTAACTTCTCAAATCAAAAGTCTGTGTTATGAGAACATCGTCTGCGTCAATAAGAATCCCAAAGTGATTTTGTTATCTACTGCCTAGGAGATTGCCTAGAGCATAGTTCCAGGTTACCAGGATAACCAGCAATTTCTGTAAATGTGTATGGACGTAATGCTACTTTTTTTTACTTATTCTGCTAACTTTATAGATTTTAATGATGTTAGTTCATAATTGCAGTAGCAGCTTAGTGCATTACTTTGCTATAGACAAAACCATAGTTTAAAAAAAAAAAAGCCCTTACACTGTTTTAGGCTCCGTGAAAATAATAACTTCTCAGGGTAGCAAAAAACTTTGGGAATAGAGCAAGTTTTACATAGCTGGAAAGAGCAACTATCACATAATAAAACTTAGGACCTTTTTGTTGAAGTGTCTGTTAGTCACCTATTTCTTTGTTTTGTTTATTTACAGGATTTAGCGTACCTAAGTATCTAAATAAACCTCTTTTTATTTATTTATTTTTTATTCCCTTTAATTAGTTGAATAATGTCTTCAGTGCAGGAAAATAGTGAGGGACAGCATGAGCAAACTCAGAAGGATTCAGTCACTCCATATTCGTGGGCCCATGGATGCCAAATGTGGTTTACTTTGAAAAATGTAAAACAGTAGTTCTAGGGTCCCAGAAACTGTCATGGAGAAGCCAGGCTAACTGGGGGAAAAATCCACTCCATTACTGGGAATTAGGGGCTTACTCTTGAGGGGAAAAAGAAAACCACACATGAAATGTAGACGCAGCAGGGCTTATTGGGGGTGTGAAATACGAGTTGCAGGCACCTTATGGTAGCTCCATTTGCTGTATTTCTATCCTCGTCTTGGAGGTCATGCAGAGAAAGACTGTAGTGACTATAATATAGTCCTAAAACTGTAGCATAATCCTATCAGTCCTATAGGATTAGTCGTTCAGTGAAGTTACAGAGGTTGGAACATTAGTTGCCTTGAAAACTGAGTGGAGAATGAGCAAGGAGTTCGGAAAGACTGTCAAGGAACAGTGAAGATAATGCATGTGGAGTGTTTACACTACTAAAGTGACATAATGCTGTAACATAAATCTACACAGAAGACATGAAACTAGGGGAAATAATCACTGCAGAGCATTACATGATTCAGTAAGGGAGCCAGTGAAGACTTATTGATCTGAAAACATAGCTAAATATGCCTCTACATTTGGGGGAGTTGAGAGATTTTAGGGAAAAGCTGAAGTAGAAAATAATTTTCAATTTCTAGCAAATAGATATTTATTGTGATATAGATGATTACCTTGCAAAACATTTTTTTCTCAGAAATGTATTCTTGTATTAAATCCATCTTGATTAAAGTGGAATTCGTTTTCACAACAATCTGTCATCTTTAATTCTGATTTTAAGAGTCTTCAATTTCTTGTAGCAACTTTTTCTTAGTATTTGTCTCTTTCAGCTTTTCTAAGCACTTTTTTTTCAAAAAAAAAAAAAAGCAGATTGTGAGAAGAGTCGAGCTGTATACCTGATTTTTCACAGCAAAATTAACTTTTGGAATGGATGCAGTAAAGGAAACCATCTATACTTGGACTTTTGTATAAAAAGAACAATTGTGTTATTTCATATCAAACTAGCATTTTGTCCCCTCCAGAGCTGCTCAGAACATTGTAGGCTACATACATAAAGCATCTTTGTTCAAGAGAATTCACCCCCGCAAACATGCAAGAACTGAAAGAGGGGGAGAAGATCCCCAAACTTTTAATCAGCCCACCCGTTATGTACACTGTCCTTCTTGAAATAATTGTCAGGGTTCTGGATCTTTCTTCATTAATAGTAATTACTAAAAGAGTACCTGGGAGGACTCAAGCAGACTAATACATTCTTTATCAAAGACTTCACCCTGGAGTTCAGTGATACCCTGAAGTGAGAAAATAGTATTCCTTGTGCACTCGCCAGAGAGGCAGCACAGGGCAGTGAGACCAGGGTGCAACAGAGAGGGATGGCGCAGGAGAAAATCCGACAAGGACATTTGTATATATAAATATAGGAGAAAATAATGAAGGAGGTCTGAGTCGTAAAAAGAATGGCAGTGTATATAAGAGGAAGGATATTAATGAACTGGGTGGATTAGAAAAAGGAGGTAATATAGCTGACCCCTGTGAGTGCTGCTCCATTTCTGTATGGGGAGGTGAGTCACTCATTGTGACTTCCCAAAGAAGGAAACTATAGTTTCCAGTGCCCAGACTCACACTTTGAACATTGAACGTTATTCTTTATTGCTATGTATGCACACATATACATACAAAAGAATGAAATGGTACATCTTTATAAAAATACAGGAAAATCTGTCTTTTGCCGCACTGTGTGGTATATGAATGAAGTCCTGTTTACACGATGAAACTGTTTTAAGGTGGTCATTTTCAGTCATAACTTTTTTGTAATAACCCTAAAAACTTCTTGGCATAGGGTGATATGTTTTCGGCTATGATCTCATACACATTAGGTCTTATTTTAAAAATTTGCTTCTATAATTCTCACGGTAGTGTGTAATGTATTATATGATCATATATATGTGTGTTCCTGAGTTTCCTTAAGAATTTCCTGTCATAAAGGTTCTTTAGTTTTCTGGCATTAGGTCTTAAATGACATATAGTCCCTAGATGAATTTACTTTTATTGTCAAATACAACCTTTAAGCAGTACTGTAATCAAATATATACAAGCCACCTTTATTTCTGATCATCTATCAAGACACAGTGGGAAAGTTTTAACAATGTGCAAGGAGGCTTCAATCACACTTTATTAACACTTGTGAATTTCTCATGTGGTATGTGCTTCATGGCATCCACAGAGATGCTTGAAGTCCAACAGGAATAGGTATGTAATGCTTTTCAGTTAAAGAAGTACAAGTAGACATGAGCAGATTTCAGTCCTTCAGCAAAGATTGGAACAAGCATCAGAGTCACAGCCCCGAGCACGAAAAGGTCTGTCAGTAGGAATCTAACATTTCAGTGAATGTCCTGTTGCACTGATGTTGCACAATGTCTTATTCCTCTAGGATTACCTGAGCATGCCAAGATATTACCTGGAATAAATTAAAAATGAAAAAAAAATAAATCTGACAAGAATAAATACAGAAATACTTTGCAGAAAGCATTTAGTAATTTTCAAAACTAAAACACTTTTGAAAATGCAAGTGAAATCAGTGATTGTACATTTGACAAAAATGAGCAAAGCTTTATTTGTTAGAAGGAAATGTGGATATATTTTAGCCCTGAAAGTAGAGAATTGTGGCTAGTGCATTTTTTTTCCTCCCATACACACACATCCTTGGAAATATTTAACTCTGACAAGGGAAGGAGAGAATGCCTCTGTTTTTCTTTGCTTTTGAACTTACTAGTGAGCTTGAACAGCACTACTAGTTTCAATTATAAAGGGATACAGTTCACATCCTTGGAAGATAGAATCTAATTTGTATAAGCACCTTCATCAGTGGAAACAAAGTGACATATGAAGGTATCAAACTATCACAATGAAAAGAAATCAAATAGAATAATATATGGATCTCACTTCAGAAATCAAACCTGCTAAACCATATAGGTTGTTTATTATGAATTTTACATCTTTGCAGAAGAAAAAATGAGACAGTCCAAACCCAAAAACTAGAGTTTCTGAACTTTTACGAGTAGAGTTTAAAGAAAGCTGCTAACAGCTTTGTGTGTATATGAATGAAGTTACGTTACAGCTCCATTTTTAAAACAGGACTGCAGTTAGTGATTCATTGTAGCTCTAATTAAAAGGTCTGTTTTCAACAAATGCAATAGATTGTGAAGGCCAGATCAAAGAATTATCGTTAAGTCTAATTGTACACAGAATTTTATGAAGTGATTCCTGCATTAAACTCAGTTTTGTACTTAACTGAGATAAAGCAATAGAAATGGGTCAAGATAAGGGTTTTCAATTAGCCTCCTTGTCTTTTTGTCCAAATGAAGAAAAAAGCCAGTGTGTACTTTTAGGGCTGGGAAGTAGATTTAATGTGCACCACCCCTTGAAACTGTTTCTGCTCTCTAAGCCTTCATTGTCTGAAACAGTGGGAAGCAAGTTTCTTAGCAATAGTAAGATGTAAGGAAAAAAAATACATTAATATAGATTCTAAATAGTAATGAATAAAAACCAAGCCATGGATTTTGCTCTTGGATTTAGATTCCATTAGCTGGAGCCTATTTAAAATTTTTTTAAATCTCATACTTCTGTTTTTATTGTCAGCCTTGGTGTGGTGATGAAGCTTTCCAATGGAGATTAATACAAGCAGTGTAGATTTGCTGAAATAAAAATCTTTAAATCTATGTGAATGTAAGACAACTAGAAAATTGATATTATGAACACTGAAATGAAGTGAAACTTTGTGGATTAGCAGTGCTCAAATGTCTCATATGAATATGAAATGTTCTGCTTAAAAATAAAGGGAAATCTTTAGGATTAAGTTTTTTATTAAGTGAGAGAAAAATATTAGAGAACTATTAGCTGTACAGACTAAACAATCATGATACTATAAAACAGAATCCAATATGTGTGGTAATTTTTTTATAATGTGAAACACTTGCATAATGTATAGCATACTCCGTAGATTTAAAAAAAAAAAAGGGGGCGGGGGTGCAGATATATGTAATATACAAGTCTGTAAAAAGAAAATGAGCAAAGAATTGGGGAACATAATATGTATCATCATTGCTTTATATTTTACACTGGCAAAGAAAATAAATTTGGGAAAAAATTGTATCTGCTTTTCTTAATTTTGTTTTGTTTTGTTTTGTTTTCTCCTGAGTTTTAGTTGTGTCCCATTGTGATGAGTAAAATTGGGGCCACCTGTTTTCCACTGGGCCTTTTTCAGTTTTTGTAAGTTTGTAATACAACATGCAAGTATTCCTATCAGAGTTGTTTGGGAAATCTGTTGTGAATTAATAAAACTCAAATAAATAAAATAACAAACTGCTGTTCTTTCTAAATGGTAGAGAAAATAGCACGAAATGGCTGCTTTGTGGTGGAAACCAGTGAACTTGTTCAGTGGCGTATAAAAGATTTGGGTATTTTAAAAACTATCCAACTATAGTCCCCCATCCAACACCTCACAATGGATATTTGAGTTGCTGAAGACAATGGGGTATATTTTGGGGTGACACTGGGGAGAAATAGTTAGGCTGTATAGAATCCTGTTGGGCTGGATAAATAACATTGAAAGGATTCCTCGTATGTCCTGTGGCAGTTTTAGTGTTTCCTGTCCACAGGGTTAGTTCTGATCCATCTGAGCTGCAAGTGGATGCAGAAGGCTTTCCTTGGCCCTCTGCAGAATGGGGGCGTAGACTTCTCCTGTCAAACCCACTGAAGAAACAACCTTCTTGTCTCCCAAAGTGTCCATAAATAAAAGGCCATCTACTACAAAATCACTTGTGAAAAGGAAGAACTTGATCTGCTTCTGGTCGAGATGACCTATGTAAGAATTTGCATGGGACAAACCTTTACTGAAAAATTTAAGGCTGTATAAATCAAAACACTTGTGGTAGTCTGAAACACAAACCTTTCTCTTGAAGAAATAAAAGAAAGGAATTATGTCCGTGCAGTGTTTATGAGAGAAATAATCTATATCTCAAGTTAACTGCATATATGTCTCTTGCTTTGGTTTTGGTTTCTTTTTTTTTTGTGTGTGTGTGTTTGTTGTTTGTTTTTTTTTTTTTTTTGGGGGGGGGGGAGGGTGGAGGTGGGCAGGAGGCAGTTCTATATGTTGAGCATCACTTTCAAATGAAAGTAAGAAGCTCAAAGAGCCATGTGGAACCTGACCAGCAAGGCGGGTGCAGGGAGGAAGAATTAAAAGTAAAAAAAAGACATTTATGTATTGAGAGAGAATGTTTTGAAGAATAATGCCATTTTCAAAGTGTTGTTCTTACTGTGCTTAGAAAGACTGATAATCATATTACATACAAACCAGAACTTTGAAGTCCATCAGCAGTACTATAAACTTTCCTCCATTTCATTACAGCAGTTACATGTAGATTGTATGTAAGCAGTAAGCACAACTTTGCTGTCTCATACTGTGCAGTCAGTGCTGTGTTCCCTGAAGTCAGGCATTTTGGAATGTCTTCCTTGGTCTAATATAAATGGTATAAGATAGACCTGTCTATATATGCTTGTTTTCTACCTAAGAGAATACACATCTACTAGAAACATGCCAAGGTGGCTTCTCTTCTGTCCACGCTGCAGGTTCTGAAAAGAACTATGGGAAGGAAGATTTTTTTCTCAGGAAGGAACTCTTCTCCAAGGCCCACCGCTTTCCTCACAGTGCTCACCAGCATTGTGTAGAGAGAAAAAGTAGATCTGTAAACCAGGTACGCTGAGAGGATCTGGTTCTATGTTTACATTCATACCTGGTACACAATGCAACATCCCAGTCATTGTAGTGCTGGGCAAGAGCCTCCAGATCACTGCAGGAGGAGGAGTAGCTAGAAATAATGCTGTACATCATTATTTTCCAAATTTCTTCTGAAAGCAAAATAAAAACTCTTCACAAAGAAATTTGTGAAAAAAAAAATAAAATACGAATTTCACTGAAAATCTGATTTTTCAAAAACATTCAATTAAATGTTGTTTAACATAAAGCTGTTTTAGTATTAAGATAATACTCAATTTGTTTCAACTGAAAATATTGGTTCAGCTCTATAACAAAACATTACTTAAATTTGTAAATTCAAACTTTGCCTTATATTGTTTTTTGCAGTTTTTGTTCTCATCCTCTCCTGCAGTTATTCTTTTCTGGAAGATCATAATTTCTATAACACTGTAGAAATTTCCTCTTGATCAGATGAGACATAGGGCATTTTAACATCTGCAGCCTAGCTGATAGGCATTTCCAAGGTATCACAGAATCACAGAATCGTCTAGGTCGGAAGAGACCTCCAAGATCATCTAGTCCAACCTCTGCCCTAACACTAACAAGTCCTCCACTAAACCATATCACTAAGGGCTACATCTAAACATCTTTTAAAGACCTCCAGGGATGGCGACTCAACCACCTCCCTGGGCAGCCCATTCCAATGCCTAACAACCCTTTCGGTAAAGAAGTTCTTCCTAACATCCAACCTAAACCTCCCCTGGCGCAACTTTAGCCCATTCCCCCTCGTCCTGTCACCAGGCATGTGGGAGAATAGACCAACCCCCACCTCTCTACAGCCTCCTTTAAGGTACCTATAGAGAGCGACGAGGTCTCCCCTGAGCCTCCTCTTCTCCAGGCTGAACAACCCCAGCTCCCTCAGCCGCTCCTCATAAGACTTGTTCTCCAGACCCCTCACCAGCTTGGTCGCCCTTCTCTGGACTCTCTCGAGCACGTCCATGTCCTTCCTGTAGCGAGGGGCCCAAAACTGAACACAGTACTCGAGGTGCGGCCTCACCAGAGCCGAGTACAGGGAGACAATCACCTCCCTAGACCTGCTGGCCACACTGCTTCTTATGCAAGCCAGGATGCTGTTGGCCTTCTTGGCCACCTGAGCACACTGCTGGCTCATATTCAGCCGACTATCAACCAGTACTCCCAGGTCCTTCTCCGCCAGGCAGCTTTCCATCCACTCATCTCCCAGCCTGTAGCGCTGCTTGGGGTTGTTATGCCCCAGGTGGAGGACCCGGCACTTGGCCTTGTTGAACTTCATGCAGTTGACCTCAGCCCATCGCTCCAGCCTATCCAGATCCTCCTGCAGAGCCTTCCTTCCCTCGAGCAGATCGACACACACACCTAACTTGGTGTCATCTGCAAACTTACTGAGGGTGCACTCGATCCCCTCATCCAGGTCATCGATAAAGATATTAAAGAGGACTGGCCCCAGTACCGAGCCCTGGGGGACTCCACTAGTGACCGGCCTCCAACTGGATTTGGCTCCATTCACCACAACTCTCTGGGCCCGGCCATCCAGCCAGTTTTTAACCCAACAAAGCGTACGCCAGTCCAAGCCACGAGCAGCCAGTTTCTCGAGGAGAACGTCGTGGGAAACGGTGTCAAAAGCCTTACTGAAGTCAAGGTAGACCACATCCACAGCCTTTCCCTCATCCACCGCGTCACTTTGTCATAGAAGGAGATCAGGTTCGTCAAGCAGGACCTGCCTTTCATAAACCCATGCTGACTGGGCCTGATCGCCTGGTTGCCCTGCAAGTGCCGCGTGATGACACTCAAGATAATCTGCTCCATGAGCTTTCCTGGCACCGAGGTCAAACTAACAGGCCTATAGTTCCCCGGGTCTACCCTCCGGCCCTTCTTGTAGATGGGCGTCACGTTTGCTAGCCGCCAGTCGACTGGAACCTCCCCTGATAGCCAGGACTGCCGATAAATAATGGAAAGCGGCTTGGCCAGCTCCTCCGCCAGTTCGCTCAGTACCCTCGGGTGGATCCCATCCGGCCCCATCGACTTGCGTACATCCAAGTGTCATAGCAGGTCGCCAACCATTTCCTCATGGATAGCGAGGGCCACATCCTGCTCCCCATCCCCTTCCACCAGCTCAGGGTACCAGGTATCCAGAGAACAACCGGTATTGCCACTAAAGACTGAGGCAAAGAAAGCATTGAGCACCTCAGCCTTTTCCTCATCTTTTGTAACTAAGTTTCCCCCCGCATCCAGTAAAGGATGGAGATTCTCCTTAGTCCTCCTTTTTGCGTTGATGTATTTGTAAAAACGTTTTTTGTTATCTTTAACGGCAGTAGCCAGATTGAGCTCCAGGTGAGCTTTGGCCTTTCTAATTTTGTCCCTGCACAGCCTCGCAACATCCTTATAGTCCTCCTGAGTAGCCCGCCCTCTTTTCCAAAGATTATAAACCCTCCTTTTTCTCCTAAGCTCGAGCCACAACTCTCTGCTCAGCCAGGCCGGTCTAGTTCCATGTCGGCTCGTCTTTGGGCACATGGGGACAGACCACTCCTGAGCCGTTAAGATTTCCTTCTTGAGGAGTGCCCAGCCTTCCTGGACTCCTTTGCCCTTCAGAACCACGTCCCAAGGGACTCTGCCAACCAGTGTCCTGAACAGCTCAAAGTCAGCCCTCCGGAAGTCCAAGACAGCGGTTTTACTGGTCCCCTTCCTGACTTCGCCAAGAATAGAGAACTGAACCATTTCGTGGTCACTCTGCCCAAGACAGCTCCGACCACCACATCTCCCACCAGTCCGTCACTGTTCGTGAACAGAAGGTCTAGCGGGGCACCTCCCCTGGTAGGCTCTCTAACCACCTGCATCAGGAAGCTATCTTCCACGCTCTCCAGAAACCTCCTAGACTGCTTTCTCTGGGCTGTGTTGTGCTTCCAGGATATGTCTGGGAAGTTGAAGTCCCCCACGAGAACAAGCGCTGACGATTTCGCGGCTTCTGCCAGCTGCCTGTAGAACTCCTCATCCGTCTCCTCATCCTGGTTCGGCGGTCTATAACAGACCCCCACCAGGATGCTTGCCTTGTTGGCCTTCCCTCTGATCCTAACCCACAGGGACTCAACCTTATCATTCCCAGCCTCAAGTTCCTCAACACCTAAACACTCTCTAATATAGAGAGCCACACCACCACCCCTTCTGTGCTGCCTGTCCCTTCTGAAGAGCCTATAGCCACACATTGCAGCACTCCAGTCATGAGAGTGGTCCCACCACGTTTCCGTGATGGCAACCAAGTCATAGCCTTCCCGCTGCACGATGGCTTCCAGCTCGTCCTGTTTGTTGCCCATGCTGCGTGCATTAGTGTAGATGCACTTCAGCTGGGCCATTGCCATCTTCCCCGGCTCTGCCATTGTTCCCCCTGGCACAGCTCCAACAGGCCTTCTTTCAGCCCCATCCCCCTTCTTTCCTAGTTTAAAGCCCTCTCAACGAGCCCTGCTAGCTCCTGGGCTAGGATCCGTTTTCCCCTTAGAGATAGGGACCCGTCTGCGGCCATCAGGCCGGGTGCTGAGTAAAGCGCCCCATGGTCAAAAAACCCAAAATTTCTGTGTTGGCACCAGCCTCTGAGCCACGTGTTAATCAGGTGGGCTTTCCGTGTCCTCTCGGTACCCCTCCCTGCTACTGCAGAGATAGATGAAAACACCACTTGTATTCCCGCTCCAGCCACTAACTGTCCCAGTCCCCTAAAGTCCCATTTGATAGCCTTCAGGCTTCTCTCATCAATATCATCACTGCCAGCCTGGACTATCAAAAGAGGGTAGTAGTCAGAGGGGCGGACCAGGTTGGGAAGCTTCCTGGCAACATCCCTGACCCTGGCCCCAGGGAGGCAGCAGACTTCCCTATGGGTAGGGTCAGGTCAACAAATAGGGCCCTCCGTTCCCCTGAGAAGGGAGTCGCCTACTACGATCACCCTTCTGTCTTTCTTGGTGGAGGCAGTCTTGAGGCGTGGGGTCGGCTTCCTCGCCCTAGGCATCCTCCTGGGTAGACTTTCTACCTCGTCCTCACCCACCGGTCTCTCAAGCTCCAGGGCCTCAAATCTGTTGCGTAAGGGCACCTGGGAAGGTGGGGCCGGTAGGGGGGGCCGTTGCCTGAAAGGTCGAGCAGGGACCTGTCTCCATCCCTCCTCAACTTCTAGGTCGCCTCCCTCTGCCCGACAGCGACAGGGCAGGGGGTCCATCCCCATTTGGGGTGTCTCACGCCGGTACCTCTCCTTCAGGCCCTGCAGGGAGTCACTCCACCAGTCTGTCTCCTGCTCACACTCCCTAACAGCCCTCAACCTCTCCACCTCCTCTTTGAGTTCTGCCACCAGGCGGACCAGGTCGTCCACCTGCTCGCACCTCACACACACGGCGACCAGGTACCAGCTTCAGTCAAATGATAATACATTTTTTACAGTCCGTGAGTAATGGTCCATGAGTAAACTGTTGAAAGAAAAGATTAAAAGATTTTTTCCCTCAGCACTGGATGTTGCAATTAGCCATTTGTGGAAAAAAAAAAATAAATCACAAAATGGGAAGAAATGCAGTTCTTCATGTTGAAATATGGACCATGAAAATGATCAATCACTCAGAATACTTGTAAATATTTTTCATTTTATTTTATTTTTTTTAACTCTGAAATTCTACCTAAACATGAATGTGAATGTGTAAAGCATGTTGAAATGTCAGAATTTTCCATAACATAAAAAACTTCATTTTTGTTCTGTTTTGTACACCACTGTTCTATTTGTTTTTCTTTTAGATATATTTTTGCATTTGAAAATGACAGTGAAATATATATTTTAAAAAAAGTCATCTTTAAAATCTTGTAGCCAAGCACACTAATTCTTATCTAGGGTAATATATTTACATAGCTTTTAAAAATTAGAAGCTTGCGTGAATGTTAAAAATTGGTAAATCCGTTTTCACTGATGCTTCTGATAACACTTTTGCTAAAAATTTTGCTTATGGCTTTACTTAAGTTTTAATTTGACATGGAGGTGGATTTTTGTTTGTTTGTTCTGATGGGCAGAATTGGTCAATTTATGTTGTGGATTACTGGAATTTTTGCAAGGAATTTGCATAGCATTGGTAAAGAGGGATTTCTACTTTCACTAATCCTTACAGATGTGTGGCTGGTGACTAGAAATTCTTGAGTTTCTCTGTGAAATATTGTCACTTCCCACAGTTTTCCTCAACTGTTCTGATGAATTTCCAGAGAGATTTCACAGAATTATTTGAGGTAATGCAGTATGAGATACAGTTGCCTGTGCCATACTGTATTTAGACAATGAAATGTCTTTATCTACTCTTGGGCAATAAATTATTATTTTTACTGAAGGTTGTGCATGACAGGAGTTTATGTACCTCCTGTGAAAGTAATGAGGGAGGTAATGACCTGCTATGTCAGTTATACTGATTTTTATATGAACTGGAGTTAACTTTAACCAAGAAATTATGTAGGACTATCATCTCCCTATACTCTTGAAATCTGCTAAGGTTTGTGCTTCTACTGTCTTAGAAACTGTTTGTGGTAGGCAGATTCCTATTGTAAAACTTGCTTCTTAACTACGTTTGTTTGAAGGAATTATGATGATAATATATTTGGGGAGGGTGTATGTGTATATTCCTGTATTTTTTGTGTATATTTTTTTTTGCTTTTGTAATTTATTTTTCCATGTGGGAGATAACAGAAAACACCTCTTGAGAGAGTTTTAGGGCATTTTGTGTTTTTTAAATTCTCTGGCTCCTTCTCAGATTTGGCTGATGCTAAAACGTCTGTGAGAATTTACTGCAATAAGACCTAACTTTCTTTATTGATCTAAAAAATGACAGCAATAAATTTCCTTTAGGTTATGTCTGTTAAACTTCTTTGGGATTTCAATAGGATTAGTGCATCAGAAGAGGAATATTTAAGGAATTTCTGTATCTGCACGTTATAAACAAGAACTCTGGTCATGAATGCACTGTAGGTATATCCCTTTTTTTACCCTTAGGAGAAGCTGTAGAGTATAATTATCTGTTTAGTCCAGATGAACAGAGTAGATAACACCTGATATAGATGTCTTTTTTTTTTTTTTTTTTTTTTCCTAATACCACTTGTTCTCTAGCTGAATAAGCACTGTCTTTGTTTCTGTATGTGTAAGGCCCTGAACAGATCCTGGAGCTGATAAAGTCAGTGGTTATGAAGTGCAGTTGCACTAAAACCTATAGATGTCAAAGTCCTATTGAAATAGAAGAAAAGTTCCATAACTAAGTGGTTTTTGTGCTTTGCAAATGAATTTCATTGCTGGATTGGAAAGGCAAGCTCCCGTGAAGACGAAGGAAAAGAGTTGTTCTCCACAATGAAGACATCTGATTTAGAGCTATTCAAAGCTCCCAAGCTCCCTTTAAGTCAATTCAGAGAAAAGTAAGTCAAAGGTATAAATGAATAATGGGTGCAAGTTGCTTGATGCAGAGAAAATCTTAAATTGTTTTGATTATTTGCATCCTATAAATGTCTCTAACTAAAGGGAGCATAGATTAGTTCCCCTGTGCAAGTCTGCCTTATAGACTTCAGAAGGTTAGTGAGATGAATCTAGCTTTGCCACACCCATGTTTTTGTAATTTAATATCCTATTGAACTTTAATGTCATATTTGTCTCTACAAATATTTGTTGGTGGTTGGTAGTTTGTAGATTATTTTTTTTCTCATCTGACAGGCAACTTTTCAGTTTTTCAGTTCCAGTATTAAGGTTTTTTGTTTTGTTTTAAACTTTTCTCTTTGGAATGTAGAAAAAGTGTACACCCTTAATACTTCCTTGTTTTACTTCCTGAAGAGAATAAAAAACATTTTAGAAAAAATGGGCTCACAGATTAATCTGCATTGAGTACAGAAAATGAGAGTCCACCTAGGAAGAGAAAAGGAGGGATGATATATAGTTGTTGATGTCGTGGTAAAAATGCCATCTAGCATGGCATACACAAAGAGCTCACTGGAGCATTCAGGTATAAAGAGCTGGGCTGAATGCCTGCTAGGGGACTAAGTACTGCTGCCTCTGGGATATTTAATACATGCCTTGCATTTTCTCATTTCAGCAGTTCATATGAGCTATATCTAACCCCTAGGGTTTAAAGAGGGGAGGTTCATTCTAACTATCAAGTTTGAAGATTAACAGTCTTTTGAATTAGTGGATATCCCAAATGCCTTTGCCTTTATATGTGTTTTTATTGCTCTATAGTTGAAGTTCCACTTGGTTGCATAAGTGATTAATTTACTTAATCAGCTCTTAGTTCTGTATTCTATACATCGTGCCAGCAAAATCCAGTTTTCCTTAGCCATGATGTCATTTCTGTTTTATCTTATGGCCATTGTATGTTAAATTTTCTTACTTATATTTTCAAAAACAGCTTTGTTAGGAGATTGATGCCTATTAACTAGCAACACCCTTTGACAGAAAGTCTGTGGAGGGTGGAGGGTTTTGGAGTGATGATTGACTTTTTGTTATATCTTTACCTAGTCATCATCGACCTGCTTCACAGTGAGTAGGTCGATGCTGTCGATAAAGAGCTTACAGAGGCTAGACACGTTCATTTAATCCTTTTGCACTTCTAACACTGTAACAGGACTAGAAGCCTATTTCATAGGAGCTTGCTCTGCCAGAGTTTTTGACTAATACTGCTTTTGAAGACTGGTCTGGGAAGAACCAAAAAGGGAAGATGACCTCTTTCCCCCATCCCACTCTTTCCTAGATGATCTTTCTGTTCTGGCAAAACTCAATGTTCATGCTTCACAGAGACCCAGAATAGAGTCAGCCAATGAGACAGCAAGTAGTTTTGCACATCTAAAATGGCATTGTGTGTTTACAGGTCACTGGCAGTTCAGAAGCAAATGATCACAAAAGTGTAAGAATATATGCTTTAAACAGTTATGTATAATGTTAGACAGTGGCCAAAGGTTACTACCACCTACCAAATCACAATTGAGAACAGCTTGCCCTGTTCATTAAACACCAAAAAGACAGTGATGATCACAACTTGGTTTTTATTCCATTGATAACTGGGGATACCAGTGAGCTGCTAAAAGTAGGCTTTTTTATTCTGCAAGTGCATATACTACTTGTCTCTGAGTTTTCTAGTACTTTGCTGAGGAGCTCTGTTGCTTTCAGGTAGATTGTAGTAAGTGAACTAATTTTTAAAAGGATAAGTGGATTTGCACTTAAGATCAGTCTTAAAGAGGCATTTCTCCTTAAGGCTATGTAGTTTGCAAATAAGTCCTGGAGAAAGGAATGAGAGATGAGAAGTGTGGACCTTCTGTCTTTATAATCTGAGAAGCTGTGTTTCAGGATCACAGAATGAACATGGAAGACTTCTCTTTTGATAAAAGCACTTAAACTAATTATTAACTTCTTTCATTTTGATCAAGAGTGAACAGGAGAATTAAAAAGGGTCTGTGTATGATACCTGAAACTACCTTGCTAATAATTTGTGAATCTTGGTCCTATAGTTATCTCAAAGTCAATTAAAGTTAATTTATTTAATGATATTTCAAAGAATGCTTAATTGTCTGAAGGTTGTCTGATCTTCATCTTTGTGTGGATCTGGCAGCCTAACAAAACATTATAACAATGTGATGAAAAGTTTGGCAGAAGAGATAAGCTTTACCCCAAAAAATAACATTTTGAGTTAAAAGCAATTTTGTATCGAAAACTCTTTCACCACAGGTAAAAAATAAAAAAATAAAAAGCAGATCATTAGATTGCATGAATTGACATAGCCGTAGCAACATCTCTGAGATGAAGACAATTCTTACTGTAGGAGCTGAGCTTCTTGCCTGACCTAAGGGGGAAAAAAAAACAACACATTTTCACCCATGAAAATTTCATTAGCTGCAATACACCTGAGAGCAACAGCAGTTAAATTGTTTAAAACATAATACAAGTCCTCTTCACCTAGCATCTACTGCCTTTATGTTATCAGCAAACTGTATTGACAAAACATCCTCAAATTTAATAATGTGAAGAATTCCTCAGATAGCCAGGAGGCTTCTTCAGCATCATGGTAACATGAGATGCAATTTGGTTGTTTCCTGCCTCATGCTTTGCTTTAGCTCTCCTCAGATCATCTGCTACCTTACATACATCATTTATGTATTCACAAACACTATGGAGCATTTTGAGACACTTATAAGCTCCTTTATAATGGTGCAAGGGAGTTCTTAAGAAAAAACACATCATTTTGTTTTACCCCTCGCTGCTCCATTTCATAAGTCACTTTGACTTCTATTACAATTTTCAAACCCATGCCACCACAATTTCAGGAAAGAGGGCAGAATTACAATAGAGAATCTTAATCAAAATACCTTGCAGAATATAATTGGAGATGTTTTTTCTTTATCTTTTCTCCTGAAGGCATTCACTTGTGCTATATAAACACACCCTTCTCCTTGCCAAAGGTTCTTGAAACTTGTACTAACTTCTCTGTTCTCTGATACTTTTTTTTTTTTTTTCTTCAAGAAAGCAATTTCTTGTTCGTCTCTAAAGGGGGTCCCTTTAGGTACAGTCACTCATTAGTCAGTCAGTAGGAGTCACTGGCACATTATAGGCACCTCACATTTGGTCTATCTATATCCTGTACTAGGAGAAGATTGGGAAGGAGAAGCATTTCAGTTAGCAAATTGAAGACTTTAAATGCATGCTTCTATAATGCATTTTTTTTCATTATGAAAGTGATTTCCAAATGCAAATTCAGGTTTTATTTATTTATTAAGGACCCAATTCTTGCTGCTGGCAAAGGAATTTCCTGGCACTGTGGAAAAAACCCTCAAGCCGCTTATATTTAGGAACCTATAAATATGCTGATGGACACACACAAAACATCCTTCACCACTATAAGCTAAAATTCCATATTAATAAATGTAAAATATTAAGATACTAGAGTGGCTATTTAAACTGGTTTTTGTACAGCTTTTGGATTTTAATCAGAGACAACCACAAGAAAAATCATGGCTAAGACAAGGTGTAGCATTTGTAATTTGGGGTAACACATGTAAACAAAAAAACAGATTGCAATTATTAGACACTTTTGTATATGTACAGTACAATAATATTTTTTTCTGGCATTTTATGCCAAGTAAGTTATTTCACTACTAACATCTTTTTTCTCATATTGCATCATCTATGACTGCATTTGGTGCACACATACACAACTCAAAGTCAAGTAGTGGAGATACAACAATTTATGTTTACAAATATGCTCGTTTTGTCTGTCTGTAACTGTACTATGTACACATTTATATGGTTGCTTAATACCGCTCCCCTGGGCATTTCATATAAAAATGTTTCAGATTGCCAGTTTTATACATTCACTCTGACAGTCTTGCATTTTCAGGGCATAAGCTTGTGGAGAAAACACTTTCTGGAGATAAGAATCAGTTGACTGCTTTTTCCATTCCCCCATTTGCTTCAAAAAGCAGCCCGGCAGAGCTACTACACATGCTGATGTGCCGTCTGGTCTCCCAAAGTATTTAGAAGGCTTCTGCTGCAAGCTGCTAGTCTCCAGCAT
The DNA here is from genome assembly GCF_964034855.1 of Anser brachyrhynchus. Classification (NCBI taxonomy): domain Eukaryota; kingdom Metazoa; phylum Chordata; class Aves; order Anseriformes; family Anatidae; genus Anser; species Anser brachyrhynchus. The sequence goes on along the minus strand of NC_137698.1, from coordinate 61,843,112 downwards.
AGTGATGTTTCTTTAGTACAAGTTGCTCCTGAGTTGCTGTTGACAGTGATGAAGACTGTTGTGCATTAGAACTATCTTTTGATTGATCTTTTTGAAAAATCAGAAAATAGAAAGATTAGTAAAGCCATTGGACATATCTACCTTTTTTTTTGTTGTTGTTCTAACACGGGGCTTTCAAATGAAGCCTTGAAAAGACCATTTCCACTGGAATTAAATAAAGAAAAGAATAAAAAATATTTGTGGTGTATGCTATACTCCTATTCCCTGCAGACTGAGCATTTGAACTCAGCTACCATTGTTATGATAGCTGTGTCCCTCATCTGATTTCTAAAGGTTAGTTTGTGTTATCTTTATCTCTGCAGAGATTTCCTAGGAAGGATCATGACACGGTTCAATGATCACAGTAGGGTTTTTCCTTCTACAATTTGTAATATTAAAAAATACCAGAAGATTACTGTATAGACTATCTATGTCCTTTACTATGTACAAAGAATAGCACAATTGTGGTTGTGCATTGGTGTGCAGTGATATGAAACATGAGCAGGATTTGAAAAGGTAGCACTGCCACAAGGAATCTATGAAAAAAATGATGCATATGCATCAGATATAGTGTTCTGGTAATGTCCTGTGGCACTGGTTTTCATCTCTGAATACAATGATTAATTAGCAAATAACTGTGAAAAACTCCGTTAATAATGTTATTTTGTTTGTTCATTGTACTGGGACCTCAAATCATTGAAATACAGTTTGTTAAATACTTATTTGAGTGATGATTACATTTGAGTACTGAGTATTTTCATTGTACCTCCTCAGAACTTTAGATCTTTAAGTGACTAAAATTGGTAATGATTGCTTAAACATATGGCCAGAAAAGTAAGTATTGGGTGTTTTTTTTTTTTTCCTAGTTCATGAGATTTGTGTAGGTGTTGCATGCACTGAAAGCTTAACTGTAGAGAAACTATATTGAAGTACACATGGACTGCAACATCTTGTTGTTGCATTTATATTTAGCGTTGGGTTCTCCTTGAATAATTTCTGATGTAGGTTTAAATACTACAGAATATTTTCAGTATGTAAGACTTTCATTTAAAAAAAAAAATGCATAGGAAAATTATAACAAAGTTTCTTGATCTTTGTAGAGACTTCTCAAGAGGAGTATAGCTCGAAGAGTAGATATATACACATAGAAGGTGTCCCAGAAAAATCCATTACTGTGGAGAGGAGGGCTTCTGGCATTAGTGAAGGGGACATCAGCTTTTTGCTTCAAGCAGAGCAACTGAGTTCTGATTTGGGTCACTGGTGACAGAAACTCTTACCAGGATCCCATCCTGAGCCCATTAAAATCAATGTCGTCGTGTCACAACTTAATTGGAGAACGGATGAAGCTTCTGGTGCCGTACTCCAGTGCCTATGTGGTGTTAGGTCTGACAGCTCATCACAATTTTCCTTTTTTCAACTCTGCAAGTGCAAAACAGAATAAGCTTGCTACAGTATGTGTTAACAAGCCTAACATTCTTAAGTTAGTTATTTCACTGCAGTGTGATCCTCTCTATATTTAGAAATCTTTAATGACTATTACCATCTTTGTGTATTTCTGTAATCAGAATAATTTGATAAGCTTTAGTGTCATTCTGCCAGTTTGTTTTGTGTGCACATTACATGAGTAACTTCACGACTTGTTTTTGAGAGGTAAAGTAGTAGTGGTAATGTAATTGTCTTCCTGTGCAGACATCGTCAGTGCCTTCAGTGTGGGCAGCAGTTAGAGCTGGGAGCAGCCAGTTTTAAGAAGATCACAGTTTGTGAGAGAGAAAACTTATGAATTCCTATGCAATTTGTCAAGAGGGGCGAAAGCAGTATTTTGCTTTTAGGTCAGGAATATCCTGCTCCTTCCTTCCACAGAACAGGCTGGTAGGTGACCAAATTACAGGCTGCTGGATGCTTGGTTACTATCCACTTGGTGTCCCTGGGCTTGTTTTGACCAGCTGGGTTTGTTCTGTGTGAGGCTGATGGGCAGCGTGGAGCACTAGGAGTGAGCTTTTTACTGCACCTCAGCTTGATACCAAAAATTAGGCTTTGTAGATTTGTCTTCAACCCCACCGGGAGCTCTGTTGGGAGAATGTGTTTTTGGTTTCCTTTTACGCTTTAGTTTTTCCTTTCTTGTTATTGGCATGGTTTTTAAATTGTTCTGTGCCCTCTCTTTTTCCTCAGGAGGAGATGCTGTGCTGTCTTTTACTCCTATATTGATTATTCCATAAAGTCTTCCCCATGAGTATACTGGCTTAAATCCAGACACTCAGGGGTCGAAGATAATGTGGTATTTTGTTCTAGCCTATTGATAATAACAGCTCACAGCATATATTTTAGGTACTCATGGGAAAAAAAAATGTAAAAATCATTCTAAAAAATATTCTGACAGCAAGGCATAACCAGGGGAAGAGCTGGATGAAGTTAGGCAGTAACTGGAGAATTGATTCTACTACTGTTAGCTGAATACTATGCTTTAGAGTAGATGTCAGAAAGGGATGTATGTTTGTATGGTCCTGAAGCAGAGAGGATGACATTCTAATGACAGTGTATATGAGTAACATTTCAGTGGATAATATTATTAGCACCGTATGCAATAGCACATCATTGTAGCTGATCCTGTGTTTGTGTGATTTACTGCCCTGTTTTACCGTGGTGAGATTTGGCCTGCTGGGGCTGTAGTTTTCTGTGGTGGTAGATCTGAACTAAAGGTACCTTACTTCGAAAAGGTGGTGCTCTTCTCCCTTCCCCAGCCTGTGGCACAGACTGAGCTGGATCTGCAGACAATCAAAAAAGAAAACATGGTTAAATTTTCTCTAGGTCAGCAGCCTGATCTGATTGACTACAGGCTTGCTAGATCTGGCACAGGGAAGATGGCTGTGCAGACGGACATGGGTGGCCACTGCAGGGAAGTCTCCTTTTGGCAGTCCACAGTGAGACTGGAATAAGTGTAGAATGAAACTTCGCTCTCTGTTTGTTATTAAACAAAACCTGCAAATAATTAGATCCCAGTGTAACAATTACTATCTCTATTAGTATTCTGTAAACATACAGATAAGCTATTTTTGTGTACCCATGTGTCTCTTTCTGTGGTTTTACATTAATGATATAAAACCTTAACTGATAGTGACTGTGGATATCTATTTAAACAGCTGTAAATCTAGGCCATATCTATATGTTTCTGTTGATTGAAGTAAAAATAGTGTTTCAAGATTGATAAGAAAACTGCATAGCTATGAAATTTGTCCTATACAGAGAATCCAAGTAAGCATGACTTTTTTTTAAATGAAAATAAAGATCTGGTATATGCGCAAGTCTAAAAAATGATCTTAGGGTCTTTTGCTCTCTTGGACTAGAGGGGAATATAATTCTGCCAGTATTATTTTGCATACTCCACTTTTCATTGTAGGTGTATGTGGATTTCTGCAGTCTGTTGTGGTTTAATAGTGAAACGTAAATATTGAAAGATTGTTTTTTCAACAACTTTCTTTCTACATTAAGAACATTTAATTTGCCTGTTTTGTTCTTAAGACTTCCCAAAGAGCAATGTAAAGAGTATTATACGTTTGGAAAGAGATGATCCTGAACCACTTCTAATTGGATCTGAATGTTAATTAGTATTGCATATTTAGAGGTTGATGTATTAGCAAAGAGGAGTGTGATGCATCATTTTCCACCTCTAGTTTTACAGCAGGTTTGAAGTGTGTATGTGTGCTGCCTTTTGTGTTATTTTTAATTTTTGTGGAATTGTTTCAAAGCATTCATTCCACAGGGTATAGTGTAGTATTTGAGCTAAATAGTTTCTTGGGGAAGTGCCCATCAGAGTTGGTGTTAAGCTAGGTGGAACTGTAAGGTGGAGAGGCTGCAGTAATGCCATAGGTACTATATAGCTGCGCTTCTGAATTACTGTGGGGCATATGATTGCTTTCATGAAGAAGCACCATCAAAAAGTCCATTCCTGTTCCAGAAAGCTTGCTTAATTATATGGTGTCTCCTTTTTGAAGACTCACATTGAGTTCACTTTTGTAGCCTGTGGTATATAGGTATATAGTTGTATACTTTCTCTTCTCAAATAAATTTGCTGCTAAAAATTAAGAAAAAAATCTTCCTGCTTCTGTCCCATTATAAATTTAAATTAACCAGTATCATTTCTGACTTAATCCTATTTGAGCAGTTTTGTATGTGCTTTTATACTTTGAGATACTTACTAGTCCAGGCAATCTGAATCAAAATCAAATTTTGATTTTGTATTTCTCCCTACATTTCCCCATAAAGTTTTGGAGTGCTTTCAACTAACCATAGTTAGAATTTCCTTTCTTAAAAATTGTATTAGTCATGGCTTGCATTAGATTTTTTCCATTTTTCTGTTTGTTGCTGCTTTATAAGCCACAATGATTGTGTACAGATAAGAACACTGAGAACAGGCCTAAAGGAGGTTATTTTGTGGGGTCTAATTACCCATCCTGGCTCTGGAGTGCACACTCATGTACCAGAAATTTTTTTCTAGTCAGAAACCTTAACTCTTACACAAAGTATGGCCTCAAATTTGCAGCTTTTATGAGCTGATTACAGGCAGAAAACAAAAAGAAAGAAAGAAACGAACAAAAAACATTGATAGTGCAAGGAGAATTTCTGCATGTGCTAGAAGTAGAGATTCCCCTAAGTCAGTCACAGGTACCTACAGCAACCCACAAACAGTTTTCAGGAAGTTTTTGTCATTAATGTGAAATTACAATGTATTGGACAGTGGTGGAATAAAATCCTTGGAGACAAATAGTGAATTTTGGAAAGAGGTATAGTACATATTGGCAATTGCCAGAAACAGCAGAAGGTCCGACTGACAGATGAATGGGATTGAGAGGTGTTATTCCACATTGATAGGTATAGGCTTTATTCTCTAGCATGTGTTCTATATCTGTCTCCCTTCAAACCACTTGCTGGTAGTTGTTCAAACCTGTTGACTGGAAATTAAGTATTGAATTTAATTTTTGTTCTTTCACATATTTTGTCAAAAATGATATGTTAACTCTGCAAACATTAACTAGTAAGATATATCTGAATGTAAGACCTCTGATAAAACTTCTACTTGCATTAAAATGCAGAGAACTAGCTTTCTAAAATTGTATTTATTGATAAAACCTTGTAAAGTATCTCTACAAAGAAAAATAGAATTCTTTTAAAGGTGTTTTATTGAGAGTGGTTTGGATTCTGAATAATCTGCCCTGTCACCTCTTGGAGCTTGGAGTAAATGTTAATCCTGTATGCTTAACCATATTCGTCAACAATTAAAACTTCAGGTGCAAGCACAGAATAAATACATCACTGCATAACAGAGTACCACTGCAGCTAAGGCAGGGCGAGCTTTGGTTAGCAGTGTGTTGGTCATTTCTCAGTGCTCTAGAACTTTCTTCACTAAGAGTTGTGTTCTCTAAGAAACTCGGAAGAGTTGAGTTTATCTTTATGCTGGAGAAAGACTTTCCAGAAAGCTGCCTGGTCTACTTGTTGCCTCTTGTAGGAGCAGTGTTCTCTACTACAGGTTTCAGTATTATGGGATTTGACCAAAGGTTTTCAATTTCTTGACTCTGTGGAGGGTGAGCAAGAAGAATCTTCACAACCTTCACTACCGTGGTGTGACATCATGAAGCTTTTCCCCAGCCCTATTCCTATTCAGATTGAAATCGAGCAGAGTTGAGTAGTTGTTGTAGGAGATCTGATTGTTGGCTGTAACTGGATATTGCAACCCGTTACAAGTAGGATATAATAATTACTGTCTGTAACTTGATCTGTATCCAGTGGGAAAGCATAGAGAGTCCAAGGTTTCTTTTAATGTTTAGTCTGTAAATGCATTTATTTGAAGAAAATATTATTTAATATATTGAAGAAAACTGAGGTAACCTCTTGAACTCAAGAATAGAGTGCTCGACTAAGTAATGGTTTTCTTATAATAATTTAAATAAGGATACAATGAAGGCTTAGTTAATAAAATGTATGTTTCTCTTACTCTATGTTATAACTTGTTTTGTACTATATATGAATTTTGCTGATAAGTATATCCTGTTTTGGATTTGGGGAAATTTCTGTTTGGGGATTCTCACTAAGCCCAGGTTAGACCCATTTTCTGTACATCTCAAGACATCTTCTAGTATGGAACACTGGTTTGCCTCTCACACTACCCTACTGTGACTGTATGTAATGACCACCTGATTCAAATAAATGCTAGGATTTTTTCTTTTAAACAAAGAACACTCAGTAAACATTTGCTACAAAGACTACTTTAGATAGAAAGAAAGAAAAGATTAAACTGTATATTTTTTTTCTGTTTAAGAACAGAATATCTAAAGCAAGAGCACAGGGAATCCTTCAGCCACTTCCCATGCAGGAGGAAAGCAGTTTAGGATTTTTTCTTGCTCCCTTTTCCATTCCTTGACAGAAAGAAAAGCCAGCCAGTGTTAGAGAACCTTGTGTAATTTCTGTACACAAATATTCATGGCTGCTGGCACTTTTCTTAATAAATCACATACCTGAAGTAAATAAATATTTAACTTAGTCAAAGCCCCTGTGGTGGAAAAGGAAACCTGAAACAATTATTCTGTTTAGCCATATGAACTGATTGTTTTATCGTTAAACCGAACTTTATATCTCTTTTGGAGAAAGCATATATTATTAGAACAGTAGAAACTGAAAAGTCGGCTTTTCAAACTGTTCTAATGAATTCAGTTCATGTTTTTCCTTGAAAAGCTTCAGTCAGTGAGACACTGCTATGTACACAAATGTAGTAAAATACTACACTATTTTATTTGCAGTGTTGCAAGATTTGGACCATGAATGTGAAAATACACATACATATGCACACAAACACAGGAACAGACTGATCACACAGTAAAAATATTAGGATGCATGCCACGCATTCTTTGATAACTGCTGGCACACGGCTTCAGCACATGAATTTGAGTTCCTAAAACCACCTGGTAGGTTGAGTTGAAAAACCTTTTGAAAAATACATCAAAAAGTTGCTATGGCACTGCAGGGGATACTTATGCATAGAATAAAGGAACTAGTGTAGTGTTCTGTTCAGCAATTCTTCACCAACACACAGTTCTGAATTCTAAAAGTATTTTGACACTTCTATGTTAAAACACTACTTAGTGTTGTTTAGTGTTAGCATTTTGGTCTATCTTTTTTAAAGCAAAATCAAAGTCAAGCACTTAGTATAGATTTCTTTCCTTTGTCTTCTGCTTCTTTAAAAATATGTGAAAAGTTTTAGGTAAATTATCTGGTTCCACTCCTGGAAGGCAGTGTGACCAAAAGGCAGTGTGCATGCTTCTGAAAAGTATTCATCTTCTGCAGTCTTTAACAGAATTCTGATTATTTTGTTGGGAAACTCCATATACATATAGTAAGGCTGTTTCGAGACCGAAAGGAACAGAATTACATGGCTGTCCCTGTGGGACTGTATATTTCTATCATTGACTGTACATAGACTTTTCATAAGTCCAGTTTGACACTGACATGAGGAAGAACTATGGGATTTAGATGTGGCCTATCTGTTAGCTGAGATTATTTGCACTGAAATTGTAAAAAAAGAATGTCAGTTGTTTCTGTGCTTCATTGATAGCTGCAGAAAGTATAGTATTATTGAGGTTTTACATTGTTCTATGTCTGTTCAAATTGCTGGTTTTGCTTCTATTCTGACATACCTAATTTTTTTGGAGGTTACATTTGACTCAAAATTGAAAATACAAATACAAAAAGTAAAAAATCAAATCTGCTTGAAATTTCTTTTGCGAACATAAATAACATGATAATCAGGTAATTTGAAACTGCCTAGTAACAAAGGCAGATATGTTCTATAATATTATGAGATCATATCTGTATTCCAAGCTGTCATTTATGTCAATGTTTCAGTCCTTTCTTAGCGTAAATCAGTATAATGTACTGACTCATCCAAGAACCATCACAATATTCTTGATGCATGAAACGACTTCTGTGAACAATGGGAACACTGTGTGATATGGCCATGTAGCAGACAAGAAAATAGAGAGGAGCTGAGACCACCTAGTGAAATCCCACTAGCCTCATTCTTCCAAAAATTCATAAACATGACAAATAATACATTTTGGCATAATGCTTATTTTTTTGAAGAAGTCAAATGCATTTTTTTAATTATATGTCAGCTGCTGGTTGTTTATAGAAGACAATTTTACTGGACATTTTAAGCAAGAATCATAAAATTTCAGCATCAGGTAGTATACTGTTCTTAACGTTAGGGAACCTAAGTAGTTGCCAACATGTTTTCAAAAGGGATGGTGAAAAGGAAATTTTGTAAAAAGGCAAGCATTTTTTATGAAAGACTTCTTGAAACGCTTTTCCCCCAGTAGACTTTTCCAATTTCTATTTATTCTTTTCTGTTAATGTACCATGCTTTGTATAGGTTCCAAGTGTAGTACCTTCTTTTAAATTTTCTTGAGCTGCTGAGTGCACAGTTTGAACATGTGAAGTATTGTCACCACAGAGCCGGCTTTCTAGATCTCACTTCATTTAGTTGTCTCTTTTCCAGTTTTTCATCATGGTATTTAGTAATGTCGGAATCAGAAAAAATAGTGTGTTTATAGAATTACGTTAATGCTCCAGGTCAAAATAATATTACAGACCTGTGTTACACAGTTTACAGAACTCTGTTTTATCAATGCTTTTATCTTTGTCAACTGATCTATATGTCCATCAAACAGGCTGTTTGGCAAGACCCATTTTCCAGATGAGTCCATTGATAGTGTTCATCATGTTTGCATTCTTTACTTGCTATTTCTGTGTGTGTTAGAGTGAACTTGAAATCCACAATCAGGTGAAATTACGCTTCTTGTTAATCAGAAGAGAATCTAGGACCTAAAGCTTTTTCTATTTAAGTAGCCAACATCACACAGCTATCTCATTATTTAGAGCATCTACCCACTTGCATGGTTTAACTGTCTTTTAAAATGATGCCAAATGCAATTGAATGATGGTCTGAAATTTGAGAGAGATGTTTTCAAACCATTGTTTAAGGGGTTCTCAGACCAAGGTTTTGAGTGTGGAATCCATTGTAGGTATAAATAAAGCAATCATCCGAAGTTCAGTGAGCTAGTAATTGTTAATAGGGACACAAATGTGAAGACTGTAGGGCAATAATTAGTGCCCCTGACAGCTGTCATATGGAAGTATCATCAGTTGTAAAGGACACTTGCATGTTCCTCCAATAATGACAGCAGGCTTTCCATGGTTCCTGGAATCTCTCCTCCTCCTTGCAAGAAAATTTATGAGGATTAGTAAAGAAAAGAATTTGTGGTTGTGTATATTTATTTTTTATTTTTTTTTTAGTAGAGAGAATAATAGATTCTATCAGGATGAATGCAATCAACCTAAAGTTACTGCACCACTTTACATCCTTACAACTCTGGTGTACAAAAAAAGAATGAATATTAGTATTTACATGTGTAAACCAAACTGTCATCTTGATATGAATTATTGGTATAACCTGCTATTAACAAGATGTTTCACACAAGTTGCAATGACATTTCTGCTTCCTTGCTGGCATCTGGAAAACTTTAGGACTGTGATTATTATGTTTGTATTATATTTACATACTCTCTGTTGATCCACATGAGGCACTACTGACTCATATTTTCAGTCCCTCCTGACACAGTTTCTTACAGCTGACAGCGAAGCATGGTGCCTAGAAATGTAAAAGAAATCATTATGACATATAAGTTTATGCACTAACCTTGTAGTCTAGCTCAATTTTACATTCTGTGCATCATCTTGTCACACCAGTCCTTCTGCCGGAGCACCCTACAAAGGGATTGAAGTCAGCATAATTTCCTCTTCACAAGGTAAGAGTTGTGCTGAACAGCAAACGTCTTCACAGAGCCTAGCTTTTCATGGAGCATGATCATTAGCAGTTGTTCCCATTAAGTTATCTTATTTTCTACTTCCAGTTTTATATCAGAACAGACATGTAATTGATCAGATCTGTGTGGTGATGTTCTGGTGGCGTTTGGATCAAAATACAGATTTCCTGAGTAAAATGAGACTCACAGGTCTGAAGGTGATGCTTGATATCTTCTACATGGCAATTGTACTGACAACAGCATTACCATTAACGCTCTAACTGCTAGCGCAGAGTTTAAGTTGCATCATCTTTCTTTAAAGTCACATATTTATTCTGTGGAAATGTTCAAATTATTTCAGGATGCTGTAAGTAAATAATGGCTTTTTGAATTCTAATAAGCTAATTAAATAAAACAGAAATTCTGAAACCTCCACAGGACTGATAAACAAGGAAAGTGGTATTTCTAGACAGGCATCACATAGCCTTCACTTAATTTCTGTGCATACTTTTAAATTGAAATTGAATACAATTTCTTTTTAAAGACAGAAAATTAAATATAATAATCTTAAAAAAAAAGTAGAAATCAGCTTTAATCATTCTTTCAAAAGAAACAAGAATGCATTCTCTCATACATAGACTGTACTATTGTTCTGTCCTATTTCAACCCACATGGCCAGAGAGAGAGTGCACGATCAGAGTTTCATGAAAAGGTAAAGCTTAAATTTTCTTCAGTCTCTCTCCTTTTAATGCTCTTCGGGATTGAATCCATTAGGAGCCAAACAAAGCACATCTGTGTTGTTGTCCCTACTGACTGTCAGCATACAGTACATTCAAATATTGCAGCCAGAAGGCGCTTTACAAAAACAGCTTTCAAGATGTGCTCTTGAACTGCATTTGTGTACTCATTATGCAGTGCTATCTTTTGTCAGTGGGGAGTTCTGTAAATAAAGCACCAAGGTCTAATATTGCAGTAGCTGACAGCAGTAAAGTAAACTAGAACAGAATAATCTTTTTTTTTTTTTTTTTTTTTAATGCAACCTCCTAGTTTACAACTGTGACCAGTGTAAAAAAAAAAAAAAAGTATAGAAGTCTTTTGTTATTTTTGCAAAACCTTGGAATATTTAAAGAGGCTCTGCAGGAGGAAACACAGTAATTTGTTGTCAAACCTTTTAAGTTTATAATCTGCTGCTTTAACTACCCTATGTTTGACCTGTTTGAGTAAAACAACTATTTTTCATCAGTATATGCAGTTGGAAAGAGTACAGCTGAGTGGAATTTATAGTCCTTTCTGTTCCCAAACACGAAAGAATTGTTAATCCCAGAGTCTCACTGCGAGGTTGGTATAACTGAGTTTTGTAATTCAGATTCAACGTTTTAGTGACTCGGTGAAATTTTGGGGTTTAAGCAGTCAACTAGACCATCCTTGCTTTTGAAACATTTTCTTCTGGCATCAGAAGCAATGGTTGCCATTTATAAAATGATTGAAGTATCATGGTTTTATTCCAAATACAATGAAAAAATAAATAAATGAATAAAAAAAAATGAATAAAACTTAGCACAGGTGCATATATTTGTTTTAGCTACTGCTTTAAAAATGAAATTTGAATGTTGGCTGTTACATTCCAGTATTATTGGATGGCATCCTAAGAAAAAAGTACTGTTAATTGTATCTGTAGAACAGTAACATGCAATAAGCGCAGACCATGAAATAACACTGTTTTCAGAATATTGAAACACTTTAAAACAAACAAACACACAAACAAAACAAATGCAGCATTGTACTTTGACTTTTCAGAGAAATGCTTGCTTAAAAGTACTCACCTTTTAAATATCTAGTTTAAGAATGAAACATTGTGATGAGAGGAACTTCTTTTGTACAGGCAGTGTTCATTAGAGATCTTACAAAGGTGGACTGCTTCTACTGCATTCACATGAGTGAATCTAACGGGACAGGAATATCCCCCTAGCTTTTCAGTGTTGCTGCCCTATTTTTATACTCAGTAAATGTGCATTTACTGAACCTAACAATAATATCTACTGGAGGCTGTCTTACAACTGGGCATTGAACTTCACTTTTTCAAACCTTTGTTGGTGGGACACTGGTTTCTGGATTGCTATTCTGTTAGCATGATGAACTAATTGACCTAGCAGGACTCCCTGTGGAATTGCAGCTTCTGCTTAGATCATCAGGAGTACAATTTGTTGTTTCATTTCCTCTTCGAGTCCCATCAGGGAAATTGAATTGTGAAAAGACTACCTACTGGGAGCGTTCAGTCCTCATGACTGAATAAGTAACTTTATTTTTTTTTTTGGTACTGTCTTAATTAACAACAAAAAAGAGACTTTGTTATGAGGGAGTCTGCTGTGATTCTGATACAGATGACTAACCACAGTTATAGAAGCACTTGATCCACATGGCCTCCTGGAGGCTGGGGGCCCTGTGCAGGTGCAAAGTTAACACAAAGCTTCAACAAGCTCTAAGTGCTTCATTCAGGAGAACTTGTCAAGTGTTACTAGACCATCACCAAGCCTGAAGTCCGCAGGTATTAGCTGTTAAGCAAAAACATTCCAGGGTGAGAGGTCTGGCTTGTCTAGACTTTTAATTAGTAATGTTAATTAATGTTAATTGCTCAGAGCTGTTTGTACTTATCTGTGAAAATAGACAGGCCTTTGGGTTTTTAGTGCCATGACATTGTAAGATAGTGATGTGATTTTAGGATTAAAAATGGTGCCTGGAGCTTTTTATTAGTAGGACACGTGTACTTCTCGTATTTATCATATTCCTTGGCAATATTCGGATAAAATGTGCTGAAAATAAATCTGTTTAAATTTTAATTTTGCATTGCTAGACTTATTTTTCCCCAGCCTTTTGAAGTTCCCTTTTGTGTACAGGTAAAAAGGAGTGAATATTGTAGCTGTTCACTAAAAGGAAACATTTCCACGTTTTTCTTAAGGAAACAGGTGAATAAGTTCTCCTTTTTGAAAGTTTAATGCTGACAAGCTTTCTCAGGGTACCACAATACAAAAGAAAAGGTCTAGGAAAAACAGTAATGCAGGAATCTCTCTCTTGGTGAGGAAGCAGTTTCTTCAACGTAAATGTTCTCTGTATTCTCAGCTGTAAAATTTAGTATTCTGAAATAATAATAAGTTTGAAATTATAGCTGTAGATTTACAGTAGGATGCTTAAGGCTCAGCAAAGATGGCTTTAGAGGAGCTTTACCCATAATATACAAATCTGTCTTCACAATAAAATGAAAGTCGCAGGGAGGATTCAAATTTTACGTTCATTCAACACAGGTTTGTATTGCTAAACTGTATATTCATTCATATGAACTAAAATGATTTTACAATGCTGTGTGGTTTGGAATTCAGTATGAGTAACAAGATATCCCCTGCAGCTCATTGAAGGAAAGCTTTTCTTGCACAGAAAACAGAACCTACCTCAAAAAATAGAAAGACAGTAGCAGCCATCTTAATTTTTATGTTTATTTATTTATTTATTTATTTTGCTTCTGTGTCTGAATTTGGTCTTTGCTAATGTTATATTAAGTTCAGAAGTGAAATAGTGTTTTCATTTTGGTCAGAAAAATATAAAGCAGAGGTGGCATCTCTAAACTCCCCTTCCTTTCACTATTTACTCTCCCTATGCAATTCTGTAGTCTTCCCACGTGATTTCTGAATGTTAGATGTGAACAAACACAAAAAATACTGAAATACCTCTTGAGGACACTTAATTTGTCTACTGCCATAAGGGTGAAGTGCAGCATACCAACAGCTGTGCTGAGGAAAGGAGCAGGTAAGTGGGGCAATGCAGCACCATGGGTCCAGGAGAGCTGAGATGGTGAGCAAGGCTGGCCTCATCTTCGCTTCTGGAAGGGTCCTATTTTTTGAATACTCCTGGAGAAGAGAAAACACAACTGTCTTCAAAGGCAAAGAATAAAAATACAGGTTAGCTTCTGGAATATGTTTTTATTTTGCCATGCATATTGGTCATGACTGAAAATCAAATGTGTTTATTTGGATGTTATAGCTTAAGGGAATACCATTAACAGAAATTTGTAGATAGTCATTCTGTTGGTTTCATGCTAATTCTCTTTCCTTTGAATTCCTGTGTTTCCTCCATAAGATATGCAGATACTTCAAAGCAGAGATATATCAGAAAGTTTCTTTGGTTGAAAAAGCTGGAAAGCTGCTTGTAGTGCAGAAAACGAGATAAAAATTTTCTTGAGTTTAATTAGCAATGGCTGTTGTGTATGGTCTTTTTTTTTTTTTTATTGCTTATGATTGCAAATGTGTGTGTCTGTGCTGCTCTGCTTCTGTGCCTCTCTAAACACCCTCCAACAATGCAGTGCACAACTTTTAGTGCTGCACTGGTTCTTCTGTATTTGGAGCATTTGGCTAAATGTATTTTCATTCCAATTTATGGCATATATGAGGATCTGTGAATACAACCCACTGGAAATCGTTCTTTTCAAAAGATGCAAACATCTGAAGAAGTTAACATTTGGTCACACTGAAAGAGTTCTGTGCTTGATTTTCATGGAATTATATATGCACCATTAATCATGTTTTTTAAAAACACTTTACTAGCTTTTTTTTTTTTTTTTAATGTTTGAATGGAAATTACATAAATATACCATTTCTTTGGCTCCCATATAACTTTTTAGAGATTATGCTTATAGAAAATTATACTGATAATTGCAATCTTAATGTAACCAGTAGACCTCTGGTTTTAGGAAATCTGCCTCACTTCTGTTAATATTAGCAGGGTTTTCCACTCCTATAAATCGGTACCTCGTTGTCATTACCTTTTCAAGAAGTGTAAAAGTTTAGTCCTGTATTTATCAACTCATTGAATGTGTCTACGACCTTAATTTTAGGCAAGTTGAGTGTGCATTTCTAGAAATCTATTTACAGATCTGTCCTAGACTGATCAGTTGGAAAACTTATATCAAATAATAATTTATATCAAATAATTTCCTATTTCATTTTATGAAGGTTGGTAATCTTTATTCACTAACATTGCCTGCTATACTCTTTACAGAGAAGATTGTGTGCGTGTCTGTGTGTATACACAGATATATAAATACGTGTATATAAAACATATGTACACACAATTTTTAACATGTGGAGGAAGACTTTTCCTATATTAAGTTATTTATCAGTTTTGTAAAAAGCCTCATTATCTCTAGGTTCTGTGCTGCCAAATAAAAGTAATGATCACAGCTTCCATGCAAATAGATTAGCAATCCAAAATACCCCTTTGAGATCTGCAGATCCTCAGGCTGAGGCCACTGGAGAACCGTTATACATTTGAATGAAGAACGATGTCTTTAAAGAATAGTTACTTATCCTTGATCCTGGATGTTCCTGGCATGACTGATCTTGGTAAAATTAAGGGAAGCCATCATGTTGCTCAGAGTTACCTTGGCTGTGCAACTGTCCCAAGTAGTTGTATTCTAAATATATCTGTGTGTCCTGGAAAATCCTAACAGAGATTGAGAATCTGGTTAGCAGTGTTGCACTGTTTCTAATTAAGATCTTGTACGTCACTTCTGCGATACCCTGATTGAGCCATAGAGACTTCACTTTTTGTTAATTAGTTCAGTTCACACTGCATCCAGCATGGTTGGGTTACACAGGCGCAAAATAATAGAAATAAAAAATACTAAAATAGAAGAAATCTTAAATGTAGGGCATTTTGATAAGCATTAATATTGTTGCATATATGTTGGCATTTTCCAAAATCTTTTTGTTGCTGTTACTTTTTGTTTTGCCTGGTTCAGAAGAAATCTGCTGTTAAAGTTCTGATATAATTGTTTTTTAATTTATGCCAGTTATTTTCAGGCGCCAGGATAAGAGGAGCATAAAACATTACAAAGGAAAAGTAAAGGCAAATACTTGCTATTATATAAGAAAAGACATTAGTATAAATAATGCTGTTAAGAAATCCAGTATACTTATGCACACAGGAGGTTTTGTTGCCAAAGAATTTCATATTCAATTTTCATTTTCTTTTTGTCTTACATCAAATACTTTGATCAAAGCAGGCAGCTTGCCAAATAGCATTTTATCTTATAACAGCAAAAATAATGTAAAATGTGAAGTAATTAAATTTGAAGTACTCATAATGAGGTGAAGAACCATATTCAAGAGGTGCTGGGAAGTGAATTATATATGCGTGTTCATGGGATACTTGCACTGCCTTCTGTGGCAGGTATTTGTGATCCTCTAAGGTCAATGTTAGTAATAATGAACGTTGCCAACTCTTTTTTTTTGATTCGGATGTTTAATGTTTCCTTTCTCTATTTTTAGCAGCATTGTTTTGGATTGCTATGCTGATCATTTGAAAAAGAGGTCAAATGAGAAGTTCCTTTATAATGCATAGAAAAATGTATTAGAAGTTGCAGCCTCCCTTCTTATAGTCTTGTTAATGTAATTTTACATTCCTCACCAACTTATCTGTAAAATAGGATTGCCTTCCTGCTAAAAGAAAGCTACGATGTAACTTTTTTTAAAAAAGAATTTTTGTGTGAGTGGTATTGTGTCTGAGAGGACTTTTAGCACACTACGCAGCCATCTGTACAATGTAGCTTGTCATTACTGGGTTCTGCTTTTTATAGCATTCTGCCTCAGGAAATTTTTAAATATTTGCATAGAGAGCATTAATAGTAACTTGCATCCTGATGCTGTATTTGTGTGATTCTGAAGTGAGTCATCTGTATGCAGTGCTAGCTGAGTTCCTATAATTGCTTCATCCCGTGTTTGATACGAGAGATAAGAGAATATTTCAAGCCAGGGGAATTCCCAAATAATTGCCCTCTCGTTATTAATTGCAAGTTATTTCTCAGTTAGAATTGCCTTCCTCTCTTCCACCTCAATGAGGCATTTTCTTATTGTAAATTCTGGAAATATTTTTGGAAATAGCCGTGGTTTCATATGGAAGAGAAGGCAGGCATCATTTGGAGCAAGATTTTACTTAGTTGTCACCCATCTGTTTTTCTCAATTCAGTAAAACTGCAAGTTCAGTTTCAATGGATTTTTGTGGCTTGGCTTGCTTGTTTATTTTTCTGGCTGCATGATGCACCCTGCCCTCCGGCCAGGGGGCCAGCCTGCTTCCCCAGGGCTTTTGGCAGACTGGTAGGAAGCAGCGCCTTGCGGCTGGCCACCAGCACGGGTGGCATGGGAAGCAATGTTGTGAGGTTACAGAACTTGGGGAAGTTGGGAAATTTTTTATCTGTCAGAATAACTCCACTACATTGTCTCCATTCAGATGTACTCAGTCTGTTTTTTTATTTATTTTTTTTTCCTTGAGGCTATCGCTGGTATAGATTGGGAGGCTTTTGACCAAAGAAGCAACCCTGCACCGGGGATTGCAATCTTCATAAATAAGTCTTGTATAGCTGCTTGTTTAATGTTACTTGATCATCAAATTGAGTGTACCTGAATCTAGGCAAAATGGGTAGACAACTTTGAACCTTTCAGTTATAATGATCTTCTGCTAATTTTTATTCACTTCTATGGACATTACAAGTGCTTAGTCAAACCTGAGATACCAAACCCCAGAGTTATTTTATTATTTTCTATTAGCACTTAAATGCTTAGTGTATAGACACTTTGGTCATAAACAAATAAAGAATATAAATGGCATTATTGATGTAAAGATAGGACAGTTTCCTAGAGACATTATTGTTGCAGATGTATTTGCTGATATTAAGTTGGTTTCTATTGGTTTTTGGGCAGGGTTGAAATAAAAGTAGTTTTAGAAGTAGAGGGGAGATATACAAATGCAAAAGGAGTTTAAATCCATGATTCACTAAATTAGCAGCAGCTATCAATTTAAATTTCATTGTTGGAAGTACAAATAGATATTACTGCTGTCATTACTCAATTTGTGGAGTGTGAGAAGGCATAGTGCTTAAGCAGGAAATAGTCCGTAGTTCATGCAAAGCAGTATGGACAGACAGAACTGCTCAAATGTTTTTTAAACTGTGAGAAAGAAATTTATGACTATGTGTGTGTCTTCTTTTGTTTGAAATGTTTACTTGTTGCAGTTGTCCTGCAAGCTTTGGCTTGAACTGAACAGATTTCTTTGCTGCCTCTTCCTCTGGCCACCCTTAGGCAGCTCCTGTTCCCCTTCTTTCTGTCTCACAGCTAGTCAGTACCCAGAAGATCCTGGCTAGCTGATCTGTGTGAAGATACTATCTGTCATGTGCAATATCTGCTGTAGGAGATGAAGTTCCTGCAGATACATACACTGCTTACACCGATATAAGTAGTCCCACAGATTGTGCTGTTTTGTAACTCCTGTATGTTTGGGAGACTGCTCTGTACTTCTAAAACCATTCTGTGTCCGTGTCATTGATTAACTGGTGTTTCAAACTGATTGGATAAGTTACTCAGATAAGCATTTTAACAAGATTTAATTTAAATTCCAAATTACATTTTCATACATGATTTACTGCCAGTTGCTATATGAAATAATTCTGTGTTTGAGATTAGTTTGTTTTAAGAGTGCGTCTGAGGGAAGTATCAATCCATGCTATCTCTTTCTGTAATGACGGAATTTCAGTGGCCCCTTTGCACCTTTACATGGATTTGCATTTTTCTTTTTCAGTTTTTGGTGAAGTTCTTCTCAGTGCCCAGTTTTCCTTGTACAAGTGTTAAAGTGCACATACATTTGAGTTAGCACTGGGGAGTTATCCAGGCACAGCTTTGATGCAGCCAACTGCATTTTGTCCCTCTGCATGTTACCCCATGAAGAGAGTCAGCTTAGGTAGAGGGAGAATTTGGTGCCTGGGCCTTGGGGAGAAGGGTGTGCCAGCCGAGGGGCAAAGCTGTGGTATTGGCAATGAAAAGGAGGGTTTAAATACTGATCGTCTTTGAGACTTCTGGCAAAAACTGCTTCAGTTTCCTTTACCCTTGTTTCATTGGATGTTGCCAGGCTGTCCTGCCTGCCTTTCAGTTGCTGCTCCAGATGCTATTGGCTACAGTAAGAAAAAATAAAAATATTATTTATAAATAGTAATGTCAGTCTTAGCCAGAAGTGAGCTATTTTAGTACTGCACTTGAAATATACAATGTAGGTATTGCAACATTAGGGATCAAGACCACCCAGTGCTGTGATTTTCAAATGCTGATGATTGTCACTGGGCCTCCAACTAAGGGAGGAAGAACTTTAAGGGAAGGCAAATGATTAGCAGAATACTAATTTGGCTTCAAATGCATAATTCTAAAGCTGTAATTCAGTAGCCAAGCATCTACAAACTCACCTAACAGCAAAGGTCTATAAACCATTAACTCATATTTGTACTAATCCAATTCCAGGTGCACATTGCATATTTTTGTAGTAATAAATGTTAAATAGCAGTGTGTGTCCTAGCATTCTGGGTAGGAAAAAAGAATTCATAAATTTTCATCCTGGCACTGATGTTGATTCAAAGTATCGCTATGGGCAAGTCACTTAACTTCTGTCTCTGTTTCTTTAGCCATAAAATAGAAATAACAGTGCTTATTTTCCTGCTTCCCACAGGAGTTGAAAGAAATTTTAACATTTGTATAACTCTTCAGAGAATGTTAATTTAATGTCCATTTAAGGTTTTAGCCATATCCAAGATAAACATAGCCAACATTATTTTTAGAGAAATTATTTACAACATTTTTATAAATCTATTCTGTTTGATATTTTACCGAAGTAATCGTCTTCTCATGGTAATACAGTAATAGTGCTTCCTTGTAAATAAGAACCCTAATTAACTCAAGGGAAAGAATGAACAGGAAACTTTATCCAACGGGGAAAAAAAAATCATAGGAAAATGGAAAAAAATAATTGTCATTTTAAATCATTAGATGCATGTAAATGATAGTACTGTGACTTCAGGAGAATATAACCTTATAGATCATATAGATCATTGTGTGTTCAAGAAAGAGAAAAACTACCAATGCATTCTAGAAATTTCTTTTCATTTGTTCAGCTGAAGATGGACAAAAATAACACTCCAATTCATGTGGATTTTCAAAGAATTGCTTACTGCTAACTTCTTTCCTGAAATTTACATTAGTATTGAAGAAATTAATTTAACCTGCAGCTGGAGATGGAGACAGGATCAGGAGAAAGATTCTGGAAAGTTCATGTGAAATGTGGATTTTGGCACATATGAGTACAGTAGCAGTTTGAGGTCTACATGCATATGTAGATGGTAAAGGAAAGTATCAGTAAGATGTCATAGGTGGTTGTATTAGTAGGGTGAAAAAACTGGCCCTGAAAATGATATTGGATAGAATGAGAGCTGCAAGCACTTGGGGGGACATGAAAGAATATGTTGAGCAAGCAAGCTTACACCTTGAACGAGAAGCCCTACAGATGACACCAAAAGAGATTACCACAAACATTGGCCCTGGAATAAACCACGTGTCAAAATTAGCAGCTTTACAATTGAAATAATACTTAGAATCTGTATTTTTCAAATGAAAAAGTTCAGTAGTGTTGCCCACTGAGAGGTTGACTTCAGCATAAACTTGGTGAGATGATCTATAGCAACTTAAAGTTAGTTTCTAGTTCTGCATACTACTAAAACTTGAGAATGTGAGAATAGGAAAGTGTGGATCCAGTAGCTGAAAATTTGGCATTGAAAAGTATTGGCTAAGAGAATACTGACACAGTAAGGTTATTAGATTTCAGGGAATAAGAATTTTGCAAATATTAAAACGCACTGAACAGCAGTCATTGGAAAGACTGAAAATCAGCTTTGAAAAAGAAACGCTTGCGTTTTAAGATTTACTAAGCTGAACACATTAGCCAATATAGTGCTACAAAATAGTAACATTCTTCTGGAGAAAAAAAAAAAAAAAGATGGAAAGGAGGAGGAGGCAGCCAGCACGATTTGATGAAAAGAACTCAGCTGAGTGGAAAGGCAATCTACTCCATCAGTTTTGAAGTGTCTGTAAAGTCTGTGTGCTTATGTTTTTATGTTTTAGAAGAGTTTCTGAAAACATAAGGATTAGAAAATTTAAATTGGTTTTCAAAAGAGATGTTGTAAATAGTCTTCTTTCATCCTTTCCAGTAATAGAGATTTGGCAAGTCATGTCCTGTTACACCTGCACAAATCCAGTCACACAAGTATTGCTGTTCATTCCTGTTGCTAAAACAGCAGCAGAATGAGGAAGCAAGAGACTGAACATTTTGCCTCCTTATTCTTCTGCTGTTTAAAAAAAAAAAAAAGGAGAGAGAGAAGACGCTTGAGCAGTTTTGGAGAAAAACTTGCATTAATAAATAGTGTATTGTTCTTGCAAAGCTGTGTAGGTGCCTAAAATTAGCTACTGTGTGGCTGCTGCAAATCAGAGGATGAAATCTTGGTTCTGTTGAAGTCAATAATAGAAGTCCTGTTAAGTGCATACAATTAATTATTTCCTGGATTAGGACACTCAGAAAATATTTAGAAAATTAAACATCTACTTACAAGGTTCCATGTGATCACACCTGCCGAGCTTCAAATTAAGGATATATTTTATTCGTTTGCTTTATCAAGGTCTACTTCATCTGCTGTAGTTTATATGTATCATAGAACCATGATGAAGTTAACAATTTTCTGTTCACTGATTTACTGTGGAAGGGTATGGGGTGATGGGGAATTTGAGAGAGGAAAGAAATAGTACTGCTAAAAAAAAGGGGGGGGGGGGGGGAGAAGATGCTATAAATTGAGTTGTATATATCTGTCATCTATCAGATGTTTTTAAAGCAATCAAGCATAATGATTAAAAAAAAAAAAAAAAGACATAATTTTAAGAGCACTACCTGTGCCTATTGAGTTGTGAGAAAGCTGCAGGTCCCAGACACTCAGTAAGTGATTGAATGCCATAGCTGGGCATCTGTATGTCCAGCATTCCCTTGAGTAGACATTTGTAAAGAAATAATCCAGCTAACAAATCACATTAAAGTCTCTTTTTCCACAACTCTTTGTTTCTCCCTGAAGGGGTAAAATCCTTTAAAATTACTGAAGTTACTGGAGTTAAAAGAAATAATCCACTTTCATGAACAAATTTTATTAATTTTCTACAGTACTTCATATACAGGATTTCCACAGTCCTTCACTGAACTCTTAAATGATGCCTGGATATGTGTGCTAAGACAATTCAATTAAAAACAAGGGAAGTGAAGATTTTCTTATTTGTCAAACTTAAGTGTAAATGCACTTAAGAGTCACATGGAAAATGTGGCCCCAGTCTGACAAGCCTAAGAGTAGACAAGTAGGCATATCTGTACCAGTCTTTTTGCCAGACTCATTGGAACTGCTTCACTGAAAAGAGTTCTTCCTATCTCCCTTTAGAGAAATGGTGTAGTTCATCCTGCTGCAAACAGGAAATATTTTAATCCCCTGCCAGTTGCCATTGAAGATGGAAGGGATTATATGTTTTGATTTTTTATAATTTGTTGTGAAAGAAATATTAAAGTCTACAAAAGTTGACAATTCCTGGAAGTTCATAGTAAATTCCTACAAATAACTTGTCAAATGCCAGTCCTGATTTTCTCCAGGGAAGCCTTTAAGAAAAATAGAAGTGTACTGAAAGGCCTTGCGAGTCCTACATGCTTTCTGTTTTTCTGTTTGGTTTCATTGGTAGATGTGGTCTGAGAAGTTACTTCCATTTAAGTTGACCTATGATGACTAATAGGTAAACAGTTAAAAACAAATCCTCAAATGTACAAATAATGAGTTTTGAGCACCACATTGTTCTTATTCTAACAAGATGTTAGAGAAATAAGTTTAATTTGTTTCCTGTTAATATTTAAGCCGATTTAAGCTAGGAAGAGACAGCTCAGATATGTTGCTTTCACTATTCACCTTAAAGTCAATTTATCACAGTCATAAGTCTGTGTAGAACATGAAAAAAATGCAGAGAATTGTAAAATAGATTAGATTCTGTATTTCTTGTTTCATAGACAAAATAATGAGTTGCATCAAGGAAGTTTTGTGTGTACCACAATTAAACTCCCAAGTCTGAGGTGAGATAAATATGCATAAAATGCTCTGTCAGTCCTTTTCAGCTGATCTTCAGAGGTCCCTTCCATCTCTGCCCATTCTGTTATTCTGTGATCTGTGAGTGTTAATATTATAAAATCAAAAGAAAAATGAAAATTATTTTAAAAGCATATTTTTTCACTCATAACAAATGGAAAACAATGGCTCATAGATCAGTAATGGGATCTTGCTGTTCATGATAACAGTACCACAAATAAAAGACCCATGCAGAAAATACTTTCAACTTGATTTTATGGGTGCAGGAAAGTGGCCTTTGATGTTATCTCCATAGAGATTTTATTTGGCGTTAATAATATCTTGTGGAATGGTCTTCCTAATGTCTTACTTATCTGGCCCCTAAGAGATGCATAATTAGGATTTATTTAAAATTTACAGGCATTTTTAACATCCAAAGTATTGTTTGGAATTGCATTCTTTGAGTCCATAAATAATAGTTTATTCAAAAATTCTGATCAGTAATTTATTTTTTATTTCGATTTTTGAAACATTACGATACTTAATTTTGAAAAAATAACATGAAAGATAATAGAGATTGTCAAAAAAATTTGAAGGATACTAATGCTACCTTCCTCTTAGGTTACAATTCAAAGCTCTATTTCCATTATCAGTCTTTTCAAATCATGTCTAAAAATCATGTCCAGTTTTGGGTTCCTCATTAGAAGCTAGAACACATAAGGCAGAACAAATTGGGTCTCTTAAATCTAGAGAAGAGCAAATGAAGGGGAGTCGTTGCAAACTGCAACAAACTTATCAGAGGATGCAGAGAAGATGGATCCATGCTCTTCACAGAGGTGTCCAATGATAGGACAAGAGGCGACAGAAAAGTTGGAATACAGGAAATTCTCCGTAGGTATTAGGAAAAAATAAACAGCATGAGGGTGGTGTAACACTGGAGCATGCACAGACTGATTGTGGAGTCATTTTCCCTGGAGGTTTTCAAGACCCAACTGGGCATATTCATGAGCAACCTGATCTGATTAAAATTGCTCTGAGCAGGGGATTGGACTTGAAATCTCTTAAATATCCCTTCCAACCCGAATTATTTTATAGTTTTATAAGCTAAAATAATAATAATTAAACAAACAAACAAAACAAAACAAAAAACCAACACAGTGGTTAAGGAAATACATTGTCATCTAACTCATTTCACTGCCAGGTGAAGACTTCTCTTTACTGAAACTCATTTAAAATAACAAATCCTGGAGTAAAACCTATTTATGTTATATCAGAACTTTTTCCTGTGTACGTATCACAAGACACTTAAGAATTAGAATCACTTTTTTCCAAAACTAATCTCATTTTATATAGATGATTGCTAAAAACTCATGTGGTCATATCCTTGCCTATGTTGTTCCTCTTTAAAGGAATATTTTTCCAGTATCTTCAGAATATAGAGGTACCACATTTGTTGTGACTTTGGTCACAAATTGTAGACCCATGACTTAGTAATGCATCTGCATATATCACAAATTATTCTGTATGATTAGGTGGTGTGGTTGGTCATGGGTCTACTTCTGTGGTAAAGTACAGCACTTTAGTCCTTTGCTTTCTACATTAACTTAGCATATGTGGTGCTTTATGAAAAACATACTGTTACAATTCACACAGTCTGTGAGTTGTTGTCCATATAGACTTTGGGGTATTTTATGTAAAGTGTACCAAAACTTTAAATCTGTATTTTGCAGTGCAGAATCATTATTTTTAATGAAATCCTGTATTTTCTTCCCCAAAGTCACTTCCTTGTTTTCTGGTACCATTTGGTCAATTTATGAAAATGCAAGTGTTGCTTCCTCCATGCTTACAGCAAGGCTGTTCCCTATGTTAGCTGATACTAATTAGGTATTCACTCACTGCCTTAGCAAGGAGAGACCTTTGGAATTGAGTTGAATGACCATGGTTTGAGGAGCACTATATCACAGAATCATCTAGGTTGGAAGAGACCTCCAAGATCACCTAGTCCAACCTCTGACCTAACACTAACAAGTCCTCCACTAAACCATATCACTAAGCTCTAAATCTAAACGTCTTTTAAAGACCTCCAGGGATGGTGACTGAACCACTTCCCTGAGCAGCCTATTCCAATGCCTAACAACTCTTTCCATAAAGAAGTTCTTCCTAATATCCAACCTAAACTTCCCCTGGCACAACTTTAGCCCATTCCCCCTCTGTATGTTAGAAACTGATGAAACTTACAGAAAAAGGAACATAGGCTGACTAAAATCTATCAAAATAGGCATTACTGGAATTGATATAGTGAGACTATCAAGTATGAAATGAGAAACAAATTTTGAAATCAAAAATGAAGGCTTCTTTCATTCAGCACAGTAATTAGTACAGAAGCACAAAGGCAATACATAACCCAGACATTAGAAAGTATTAAGAATTTTCTATTTAGAAACTAATTACCTATTTGACTAGTAAGATAGATATGTTATTTCTTACTTCCAATAAATGTTGTATGTCCACTTGCAAATCTAAATAAAATAATGAGCACTACTCCTGTTAATTCACATTTGCGTAAGTGATGTAAGTTTGCTGAGCCAGAGAAATAACTCTGCTATGGCTTCCAGGGATTGGCAATGAAACGCGTGCTTTGAGTACTTGGCATAATACTATTTCCTGTTCTTTGAAGGTGTAGAAGTACTCATGGTAACTGTGGCTATTATAATCCGAGGATTCTCAGCCTTCTAGTTTTTGGCAACTGGGTTCAGATGATGAATACTCTGATTCTGGAAGTCAAGGATGAAGGTTTATTTTCAAAGCCTGACCAGAACTGCTGTTCAACCAAAGCCTTCCAACAATTTCCAGTTTCCAAGAACACTGAAAGCCAGATGTTAGATAGCCTGCCAAATTGACATTTTTGGGGATGATGAATAGCTATTTTATCTTCTTTTGGTATATGCACTGGTAGAGATAAAGATGTGAGCATATTGTACAAAACAGGTACAAAACCAAAATGAAATAAAATGCATGTGACCTTTTTTACTCAGGTAGCTGAAGGATTGAGAGCTTTACAGCTACTTGAAAATCTATTTTTATAAGTAATACATGAAATATTTCAGTAGAGTTGCCTAGTGAGATAAGAATTCTGTCTTAACCTATAGAACAAGTCTACAAGTAGCATCTTAAAAGTGAATTTATTTAGATCTCAAAGTGTGTATCTCACTTGTGGGGAAAGGAGAAGCAGCTGTTTTGTGAGTTCACCAGTATATGTATCCATAGGCAACATTTTCTTCTCTTTATAGAGGAGCATGAGTCTTGTCTTGATATTTTAACTTCTGACAGTCCAAGGTTTTTCACAGGAATATTATTTTATGTTCATACTTTTCCAGTGCCTTATACCTATGTAGATACCCTATATGGAATAATGTAAATTTAAACCCACTAATAATTTATAGAAAAACCTTTTTTTATAGGCTGGAAACCTGTATTGCTTTTAATATTTTAACCCTTTTTGAATATATATAACACTCTATAAATAGACCATATTTATATATGTATACAAATATGAATGCATATTTATGTATGTTATACCAGCAATTTATGTAATACCAATGCATGTATTTTCTGTCAAAAAGAGTGAGTTTTATTATTGTGTTCAACCCTTTGTTAGTTGTCAGTTCTGGTCAAGTCAAGTGGCTTTCACACAAAACTGATTTTTGTAAGAAGGGCAGAAGAGAACTTTCAAGTGTCTTAATAGCTTTAATTATAAATATCACTAACCCATGGCTTTATATCATCACATTCTTGATGTCGCCTTCTCTTGCCTACTCTTTTTGCTTCAAACTCAACTGTAAATTCTCTGAGACAGTAGCCATATGTTTTTTGCACAGTAGTACACAGTGCACAATTCCAGTGTTTCAGGGTGACTTAGTAGTTATTGTGAATTTGTTAATGATAGTCTCTCCATGGTATTAATAGGGGCTGTTGAGACAATGCAGTAGTTTGTGCCCAGCGAGCTTATGAGGGAAACTAAATCAACAGGAAAATATTTCTGATGTTGTAGAGCTTCTGTGAGGATAAAGTCATTAATGTTTTAAACACGTTTGAATATTATCAGATAAGGGGCATTATGCAAGTGTGAAGTAATAACATATGTATGTGTATCCATAATGTAAAATACATTAGTACAGTTCTGTTTCCATTAACAATCTTATGTATGTTAAGTATTTCCCAAGAGGAAATTAATCCTCATTTCCATTCTGCGCTGGCATTAATTTCTTTAAATTTTATTTAAGTGAAGGTAAGATCTGATGAGTATTCTCTTCCTGAATTAAAATCTTGCTTTTAAATTGTAAAATAATTCCATGTGGAATATTATTTTTGGAGAATAACTGTGAAAGCTGTTAATAATGGCTGGGAAAGGACTTTGAAATTCTTAAGGTTATTTTTAGGGACAACTCTTTGTAATAGGGAAAATAATACTAAAAATGCTATGTAATTTAGTATGGAAATTTATAGTTTGACTCTAGGAATTTGTTGCAGATTTCCTTGCTACCTGCTTTCATTCCCACTTTGATATATGAGGAGGCTTCCTGACTGCTCAGAGAGACGTTTTGACAGTTACGCTTGAAAGATTTCCATGGAAAGTTTTGCAAAGGGATGTATAGATTTTTCCCCATTTTCCCTTCCTCCTCATTCACCCTCAGGACGGGAAATCTCAACACCATGGTGAAGACCTGAAATTTGGACTAGCAGGAGACGATGTAAATTCTGCAAAACTTTCTTCATTTATCAGACCATCAGCATTTTGAAGAGAGTGATAAGGGCTCGTAAGCATCTTCCAACCTGTTTTTACTTCTGAGGACCTGGTACCCATGGTGTTTTCTGTCTCTTGCCTAAGAGAAGTTTGCTGCTGGCCTTAAACACCACAGCCCTGCTCAAAGGCCACCACTCTTTTTTTTTTTCTTCATATTTCATGGTCCGCAGCAGCAGAAGTCCTTGCAGGATAAGTCAATACCTCTCTCCCTTTGACGTGTTTTTTGTTGTTGTTTGTTTTTTTGTTTGTTTTTTTTTTTTTTTAGATATTTGTGAATTTGTTCCCTGTGCTTGCCCTTTAGGTTCCTTTAGACAAATACAGGAATCTTGAACTTCCTTTCAGTCAATTACTTCGTCAGGCACTTCCAGTATATGTAATCTAGACTACAGGGACAAAATACTGAAACATGGTAGACTTGCCCTTTCCTAGCAGCCTTTGGGCTCCTGCAGAAAGCATCAATGCAGAAAGCTCTGCCAAAATGAGTTGTTGAGGAATAACCGTGATTCCATCCACATAAAAATACTGGCATTGGGTTGTTTCCCAAAAGTTATTGGACAATGACGGTCTTCTGACTTTGTCTTCAGTCTTGGTGCTTTAGGTAACTCTTACATGGTACGAGCAATACAACAGCATCTCATAAGAGCTCTAGTTTTGGCAGGCCTCTGTTTTATAGTTGATGCAAATAAGACGTATATGTTCTCTGTTGATTCTACATGTAGGCAGTTTAACTATAGTCATGTGTTGACACATAATCATACTTTGTCTAATGTTTTTCTCAGCCTCTCTGAGCTGGTCAATAACTGTCTAATCTCTTTGCCATTTTGGGTAGCAGGTTTAGGAACAGCTTACTTTCAGTGCAACACCAAGAGCCCATACGATTCCGATTTAGATACTCAGTGCTTTAGAGAGTTATGTGGTGGCAGGTGGTTCAGCTGTTTTCCATTCAAGATCGTTTCCCAGGTAAAAGAGACTTACCACTGGAACAAGTAGACTCAAAGTTGGGGGACAGATGTTCTTCTAAATATTGCATAGTAGGCACTCATTGACAGTACATGCCAAAAACTTCATTCTCCTGAGTGTTCTGTTTTTCCTTCCAAGTTTTTTCTCGGCCTTTATAGCCTATGAGAGAGGAATCTCCTTTATTTGAGAATTTGTACAACAGTTACTGAATTGCTAAAGACTTCTGAAAATACTATTCAACTCTGTTTTCTTGCACATGGTCTTAAATGTTAGAGCTGGTGGATTATATCTTACTGATTTAAAATATATATTTTACAGTGTAACTTTATTTTCTGTCTCTGAGTCAGTTTTTCTGAAGCTGAGAAAAGCATCAAAGTTCAGTTTAGGTAAATCCATGTACTGCCATAAGCCATGACCATAATTCAAACAAAGGTCCTACATAAGTAATTAGGCTAATTATCAATGGATTTACAGCAGCGGTGGTGTTTGTTTTTGTTGTTGTTTTGTTTTGTTTTTTGAAGTTGTAGATCAGTAAAATAGTACCTGATAATTACAAATAAAGCACAAAATTAGATAAGAAAAAATTCCCATGCAAATCCTATTTCTACTGTGTTAAGTTTCAGAGACTTCAGACTGAAATTCTTGAGTGGAAATTCCTTTTTCAGAGAAGCAGAAACATGTTATTCCTTCCTCCCCCTGCAACTTCAAAAAACGTAGTATTTTTTCAAAAACATTTATTCTCTATATATGCTTACATGCTGTCCTTGGAAACACTGTCAAGTCTCAAACCTAACTTCAGTGAACTTGTTTTTTTCTTAATGTCTAGTGGTTGAAACTTTATTTAACTTGATTATAAATTGGATTCTTTAGGTCAGTGCTTTCTATTAGGCTAGCTGCTTTTGCTTCTCAAATCTGAACTAAGTTTTAAGTTGAAAATGTTTTAGCAGGAATTCTCTTGACAGAGTTGAAGTATTTGAGAATCAGGGTCGTAACTGAGTAGACAGAAAGGTGAGATAAGAAAACTTGGTACTGATTGCAGTTTGTCTCTAGGTCCCTGCATGTGGAAAGGTTATAATGATGTTAACCTAAAGGAATGCTTGTGACCCCTTATTCTGAAACTTTGAGAGAGACATGCTAAGAACAGAAATAAGAAGAAATGTTCATATTCAATTTATCATCTAGCTTTCCATTTCTCTCCAGTTGTATATTTTTTTTCAAATATTTCAAAAATAAGTGATAAATAGGTTATTTTACTAATGTGGACAGGAAAGAGAAAGCTGGCTGAAGCTGATAAGTGTCTTGTGATTCAATAATGTAGTGTATCAAATCTGCCACAGACAAAATCTGATATGAAGTGATCTGAAACTCCCTTTGGCATAGTTTCCTTTTTCTTTTGCTGTTTTTGTAGAATTTGTGCATGCCCTCACAGCATGTAATACACATCTTTGCTCTCATTTCAAAAGTCATGATTGCTTTGCTTTTCAGATGCAGGACATATCACCCTTAGCAGAATCCAACAGGAATTGGTTTTAGATTTTTGTTACTGGTATACCATCAAAGCTTGCTGCTATCAAAAGAACATGCTAAAAGATGGTCAGAATTTGGAGTTTCATTATTTTCATGTGTGCATATTTATTGTTCATATTTCTCTTCAGAATGATAACTTCTCTAAAACAATATTTTGGTTTTTCTCTAGAAATAACTCTGTGGACATACATACCAAAATTAGACTTGCTAGAGCAATTCTAATTATGAAGTAGGATATCACAGACAGTTTGTTGAAGGTATTAGTACGACTGGTTGTTACTTTCTTTTTCCTTTCTTCTCATAAGC
Source organism: Anser brachyrhynchus (assembly GCF_964034855.1). Classification (NCBI taxonomy): domain Eukaryota; kingdom Metazoa; phylum Chordata; class Aves; order Anseriformes; family Anatidae; genus Anser; species Anser brachyrhynchus. The sequence goes on along the minus strand of NC_137698.1, from coordinate 61,812,634 downwards.
AGTCAACCCATATGCTTCATTATGGAGCTATGAAAGCAAGTTTCAAGGAATAAGATGTAGGCACACTGCTACCAACATCTTGGGATAGAGATCCGGTCACTAGGCAGAGCTCAGTTTTTAACCATCGCATGGTTTCTGATATTTCATTTGAAATGTGAGGGCAATTAGTTTAACATTGTGCAGATACAAGGGATAATTATGCCTTGCAGTACTGCTGAAATCTCCAAAGAGCTTTCATGCCAGGATCCCTGAAAAGTTGATTGCTAACATGGAATAAGTAACAAACAAATTATACATAGGAAAACAATAATTATTGAAAAAACACTCATAAATTTCCTTAATGATATTTACTCATCACCTCTCTGTGAAATAACTTCCTAATGCTGGTTGTAACAGGAAATTGGGCTGCATTAACTCTAAGAAGCTGTTGGTTACCCATAAAATATAGCCACATGATTGTTTTATAATATCTGTGGCATGAAACATAATACTTGTGCAAGTGACCATGAAGACATGATTGTTATATAGTGGATTTTCAATCTTTGCTTAGTCAGTTGTGTGACACTGTACGATGCTATTGACATTCGGATAAATAGGCTAAGCCTGCACGGTGGTGAGCTGCATGAGATGGAATTAGCATCCTGGGGTAGTGGAGGTCCCTGCTACAATAGTTGCCCTGATTTAAACCTAAACCCAGGAAACAACACAGAGGAATAATCCATTAAAGAATGTCTATTCTTTAAAGAACGATATTTTCTCCTCTCATTCAAGAATTGCTTATTTGTCTCACTCAACTTTGTCCTGATGTTAAATCACAAATGAATTAAAGAATTAAAATATTTTCCGTATGTTCATTAGAAATAGTACTATTTCCCTTCAATGCTAGTACTTCAAAACATGAGTGGAAAGACAGAAGTTTAAGCAAATAGCCATAGGCTGACAATCCCGTTGGCCTGAGGACATTTTCTTCATTATCTTTTTTTATTCAGTTTAATCAAGACTGTAATGTTTTGAGCTGGGGAAGCTCAAAACTGGGGAATTGGACCCCTCAACCAGATTATGATAGTACATATAGCCAAAATAACTTCATAAATTATAACATGCTTGCTTTTGTAATGAATACTGTATTTTAAGGTAATGGAACATGGTCATTAAATTCATTAAAATTACAGTAACTGAACTGCAACTTGCTGTGGATTTCACTGATGAAAAGAGAGCTGTATCTAGGCCATGGTGTCATTATTAACCTTAGATGAAGCAAGTGTTTCTCCTAAAGCAAAAGTTTCCCCTGCATTTAGCTCTATTCCTATTCAGATGCACATTTTACCATAATATATAGGAAATATGTGACATCTGGTATCACATTAAAAAAAAAAGTCTGTTCTCTAAAGAAGCTGACTGGCCTGTTTGCTTATTACATCTTATATTTGATGTACAATATAATTATGAAATACTCTGTTTCATGCCTGCAGGTGTGTTGAAGACCTAGAATGCTTCTATCATTGAAACTTCTATTACAGAGTTAAAACCTACTTTTGCTTAAATAAAAATATTATGAAAATAGTCAAAATATTTTTTTTTTTTTTGGCGTTCTGTGGCTCTCCCCCGGAATACCAATAGCAAAATGCTTTGAATTTTTTTGTAGAGAGCTGTAGAATATTTTTACCATGCTTAATTAAAATCCATGGTTTACTTACACTGAAGAAAGTATAAAGGTCTTACTGTGGATACTGACAACTTTTTAGACTAGAATAATTGTGTGAGCCTCTCAGTAGCATTACATAGAGAAACAAATGAAGATGGTATTATAGAATGATTATTTTATTTTATTTTTATTTTTGTTAAAACAAAGTTCTCAATTCTAAAAGGAGTAAACCTCCAATAACCAGTTAAGTGTTTAAGACAAGTTAAAGACCATGTACTACCGGCTCATTCCTCACCAGATATGGGAAGGAATGCCAATCAGAATATCCATCCTATATATACTCTTGTTTCATATCCATTACTGTTTTTACCGATAATGTAACCTGCATGCATTAGGTTGCATAGGAGGGTAGATCACTGCTCCAGTTGGCTGTTTTAGTTGGCTGATACTGCTTTGGTGAAGTGACATAAGATTTATTTTAAGCTTTGAAAAGTCTCTCTCTGATTTCTGTTAAAATTGTCCATACACAAAAGATTACTTTTATTCTTTTAAATAAAAATACATCTTTCTTTCTTGATTATGTGTTTTTAATTTTTAAATGGGCTTGTTGTTCATAGAACCAAAGTGAGGGGAAAAGTTTGTTAGAAATAGAGTACTACCTCGTGGTTATTTTGAATGTTTACTTCAGGGTTTTTATGCTAACGAATATTCTTGTATTTTGAAAGATGATAGATAGATAGATAGATAGATAGATAGATAATCTTTTTCTCAAAGGCAGGGAGGGCTCTGGGAGAGCACGCCCAAAGCTTCCCACAGGCCGGGGCTGTTAGGCTCCTGGCTGTGTGTTCCAGAATATTGCATTCCTGGAGATGGAGCACCTCCACGAACCACCCCTATATTTTAGCACAATTTCATCAGAAGGAAATGTTTCCATAAGTTGACAAATGCTGTAATATAAACAATGCTAACAGATTCTGCTTATTAAGAAGTCCTTTTGGCTAACCTCAGGTGAAACTTTATGTTCACATGCAATTGCATTGTCTATTTTAAGTCTTTTCAATTTATGTTATTATATGTATATATGTCATGTTATTATATAGGTACCATTCATTTAAAGAGAAGGAATGTTTTTGGACCTGGAGTGGTAAACAGATTTGCAAGTTCAAGTATTAACTGTTAACCCAGGTGGTAATTTAAACAACAAAGTTGGCTGTACTACCTGGTGACTAAAGAGTAGATCTGAGAAGGAAAGAGTATCAAATGCTACAAGATGCTAATCCCTGCCTCCTCGTGGGAGAAGGAGGAGTAAAACTGTGCTGTAGTTGACAAAGTCTATAGCTTTAAACAGTTGTTTGGTTTTTTGTTTGTATGCTTTTAATAAAGACTGCCCTTCTGTCATATTTTAAAGCAGTTTGTAGAGTTTAGATGACATAGGTTGATTTGTTGGAGGAGGGCAGCATTCTAGTTTTTTTCTGCTACCCAGACAAATCCTGGGTTAAACAACCTCATTAGAGAATGCCATATGATGTACAAATATTTAGGAACTATCCTTGTATTTGGGAGACATCAGTTCAGTACATGACCACTATAGGCTGTTTTTGTGACCTTGGTTAGGCAGTGTGGCAGGATCAGTCTGTGTGCATTTCTAGCCTGACGTTCCTAGACTTGAAATATTGAGTCCAAGCTCACTTTCAGAACTTCTCATATTCTCAAATTTGAAGATGGAAGCAAAAGTGACTGGGTGACCCCATTGCTCGTCTCTTGGTAGTGATTGCTTTTTTCCCTATCTTAAAATGAAATTATGCTGTATTTATTTACTTTGCATGATTAATGTTTATTATTGTTACTTTAAAGGTATTAAATATGTATAGTATTTAGGCAACTTGAAAATGCAATTCTACAGTTACTCGAGGTAGATAAATTATCCTTTAGTAGCTGTATTCTTTTTAGATCTACATTTTGCTTGAGTTGGACAGCACTTCTGATCATTTGTCTATAGTAGTATTAGTCTCTAGTAGTATTACTAATGCAAATGCTGTTATCTGGGAAATATGATATCTTACATGCAGTATATCCCTGGATTTTGAGAAAAGTGGCCTGGATTTAAATAAGTAGATGTAAATCTCATTATGGTAGAAAAGAAATTAAGTCTCCTGGGTTTTTCTTGTCATTCACTAGAATAGTACCTTGGATTTGTAAACATGTTTCTGGTTTATTTTTGATTATTGCTTAGAATATTTGGCCGCAACTCGAGTGGGACTGTCTTTCAGCCCCTGAATGGAACTGTCTTTCATAAGGTGATTGACTACTTTTTAATATATATATCTATATTTTTAATCTACGTATCAGGATAATAATTTTAACCCGCTGATAACTTCAATTTAAAAAATAAATTTCTGTTGATAATCAGTGGTATTCTTCCAGTAACTAAAGAAATAGCTACAGAACCTGTAAAATCTGAAATCTGTGAACTCAGTTCTGATATACACTGAACTGAGAGTCACTAAGATCTTCACAGAACACCATTAAGATATTTTTAGAAAATCACATGGGAATCTGTAGAACAGAGGCATGTTCAGCAAATGACTGGTTTTCTTCATTTCAACAAGGTTAAAAATATTGAATATCCATTTCAGGCTACATATGGTACAAGGACTGGTACAAGTACTTTGGTGAGTGACTAAGAAAGGTTCTCTGGAAACTATTACGCACATAACGAAGCTGTGTTTGTCCAGAGAGGTAATACCTGTCACTAAACCAGCTGATACATCTGGAAGAAAGCAACAGTTTGTTGGGCATACAGATCCTCCTTCAGGGTTGAACTGGATCATCTACTGCAAGCATAATGTATATATGCATGTAAGGTCTAAGTAAAAGTGTAATAAGCAGCTTTAGCCTTAGCTTTCATTAAGGAGAGAATGCTTTTCTGTGTAATAGAAACATTCTCATGGCACAGATTTTTTTTTTTTTATTGTTATTTAATGCTGGTTTTAACAGCATGGTTGTTTTTAATTTGTGTCCAGTAATAAAGCCTGTTGAGATGTTTATACCTATAACCAGTTGTTCCTTTCACTGAAATCAGCTCCTGACTTTGTAATGCTACAGTAACACTGTAAAAATGAAATATATATTTCATAACTGTTAGGATAGAAAGAAATGTTGGTTTATGTGTAAATTGTTTTGTACTATTAAAGTAGTGAAAGGTTTTTTGCCTTTTTTTTTCTTCTTTTTGAGCCTTTACGTTGTAGGTTAAAAAATCTGAAAGCATATGGTAGCAATTTTTTAACCTCTCTACATGAGGTGCTTGTCAACGGAGGTCCATACAGCCAAAGCTAGTTAATAACAGCTGCAGGCCAAAGTTCCTTTAAGAGCTATTGCCATGTTCCAAGATTCTCAAGACTTTGAACAAGTGAAGTTAGCCACAAGGGAAAGCAGCAGGTCTGCATTCTGCTTGTTAAGTGAACCCTGTTTGAACAAAAAAAAAGAAGAAAATAGTGGCAGAAAGTCAGAATATTCATACTATAAAACTTGCCATAAAATATCAGATATGATTGGCTAGTAGGATGCTGCATTTGAGCATTCATGAACCATTTGCTTCAATCTAAAATTTTATTTTGCTAATTGCTTCAGTGAACATATCTCATTCTAGTTTTGGGGTTTGGGGTGGGGGGGTTGGAAATTGGAAGGCTAATTACACTGAGTCCTTTTTTTTTTTTTTTTGAAAGAATTCAGAGAATCCTGAAACATAGGAGTACAGTTCTGTTTGTCTACATTTTGTGTTTCTAAAATATGAAGTAGAAAGAGAAGAATGCATGTGAAGAAGAAAAAGTTGCCATTCTCTTGACCTTGTGCTGCTTTCTCAGTTTTATATTCATTTCCATTTTTGCCATGTTCTTTTCAAAGCTGTAGTGAATTATAATTAAGAGAATTCACTTGAGACAGCTTTCCATGCAGTTTGTAGTTGCTTTGCTGTTTGGAAGAAGTCCAGACTTAAAATGTGAAATCACTTTCTCAAACGATATGGTCTGTATATTTTCGCCTATTGGTTGAAAACCTTCATGGTATATTAAAGCCTTTATCAGAAAAAAAGCTGTTCAGAAGCATTTATAGGGAACAAGGCTGTCTGGTTGGTTATCTGCCAGTAATCAAGTATCACTAAACAATACTCGTTATTGTTGTTCAAGTAGAATATAAGGCAGGATGCTTGACAGGAATATGTTTTGTATTTTGCTTCAGAATGGTGCTGGATCAAAACCCGAGCTTTGCTATGCATTTCTAGGACTCTGAGTGCCCCTAGGTGGTCACAACTAAAAGTACAGCAGAAACAGTTTTCCCCTGTTTACCTCATTCCTGCTGATGGACAGACAACCTCTGCTGGGCATCGGGCACTGCTCTTGGGCTCTGTGGCACATTTTTGGGAGGCATAGCTATTGAACAAGTGCTTCTCTTGCTTTGAGAAGTCTCTGCTTTACAGAAGAGCATTTGTGTGGTATTAATTTTAATCTGGAAATTGCTGACATACTGAAGCGGCAGTCTATCATTACTCCCACTTATGGCTCCAATTTAGCCCTTGTCATTGCAGTTGTCAGTATCAATTGGGGATTAGACTGGGTTATGGCATGCAGAGCGGATGGTCAGTGAATAAGTACCACTTTTCATTCCATTTTAACACAGTCTTTTTATTATCAAGCCCGTTGATAGAATTTTGTTACTGCTTTTATATATGTAAAAAGTTTTAGAGATTATTTGACTCCAGAGTCGCTTTTGGGTTCTTTGTATTCCATTTCTCTGTTGTATTTGAAATATGTAAGCAATGAAATGACAGAATTGGTACCATTTCTAAAGTTGCACAGTCTGTTGTTCAGAAAAATGCTCGTTCACAAAGCACTGATCTTTAGAATTTGCAACTTCTACAGAAATGTGTTGTTGATCTTCCAGCATAATGGAAGTGAGCATTGTACAAATAATGGAAGTAGGATTTACAAAGATTGTAGAGCTAATTCCAAATGTTAAGGTTTTTAAACTGAATACTGTAGTGCAGTGTAATAATACTTTTTTTTTTTTTCAATCTTCATCAAATAGATTATGTCTCAATTGTCTGAGTACAGTATGTAAGAAAGCAAACTTTATATTTTACACTAATAGTTAGGTTTTCACTCATGGACATTTCTGCCATGAGGGAGGGGAAAGAAGAAAAAGGTAAATCTTTTGTTGCTCTCTGAGAATTCTGGTGAATTTGCTTCTATGGTAACCAATTAGCCAGAGCTTATTATTCATGTAAAACAGGAACTGTTTGCATTTTTAAAACCTTCATTTGCAAAACAGCATGTCTAAATGATAAAGTTAAATTTCTTTCCCAAGACCACAAGTGTTCTTTGTAGGTGGAAACAACTAAGTTTACAGTTTAAAAAGCAAGGGAAAAGGCGCTCCTAGGCAGCAGCATCCATCCACACTAAAAGCAAATATTTGTTTTTGGAGGAGAGAATGGCTGTCCCCGGAGCAGCCAGCTTAGCAAAAGCAGGAATGGAAGGGCAGAACTCATCTTTTATGGAAGTCAGATAAATTTCATGCTCTTTAACATCGACTGTGACGGCAGGCTTTTCACTGAAGCCTGGCTCCTTCCTCAGTGTGAACAAAATAGGAAAAGTGATTAAAGTTCACTCAGTCCTGGACAGCAGGAGGCAACCGCTCTGGTGTCTTCAGCTGAGGGAGAGGGTGAGAGGGCTCTTTAATAAGACTTGTGAGGCTTCTTTGAAGAAAAGAAATAGGACTCATAGGGCCTATAGATGCCTACACTAACATGCGTTCATTTCCTGTACTTCATATGGCTTCTTTGACACATTGTAATATTGTCATCCTCTTCATTAAAATGTTCATTATGAAAGGGGAGAGAGAGAAAATTTAACTGTTAACTGGAGTCAAGGGTCAGCAAATTCTGCTGTGAGCAAAGGACTTAGAGCTTCCTCGGATGAAACAGTGGCTTTGGGGCAGATACGGCAGACAAACAGGAGATGTAAACGCAGAACTTACAAGTTTTCCCATTTAGTGTCCTGCCTTTGAAGGACAAGAGTCTTGAATGTCCTGTCAAGTCTCAAGAGGATGAAGTGGCCAGCAGATCCTCCTGGATCATGCTGTTTGGCTTTTTCCCTCTGTCTCTTTCTCTTTTTCTCTTTCCCTCTTTTCTACATTGTGCAATCAGTATTCACACATTCTTATAACTAATGGGATTAGAGGCATTGCAAAGGGATTTGAACAAGATAATTAGTTTACTCCTTAGCCCACAATGTAACAGGCAAAACCCCTCTGAGAAAAGGCAGACAAAATGGGTCAGAAAATGTGTGGGAAATGAGGTAAGGCCTCTCAAACAGGGCCTCAGTCAGCTGTACTATTATGAAAGGCTCCTGGAGCATTCATTCACTGCTGCAGACTGTTGACTTCTTTGACTTGGCCACCAGAGGTGTCAAGGAGGGAGACATAGCTGAGCGATTGGACGTGTTTCTGGATACTAAGAACTCTGCTTCAATTACTTAAATACCGTTTCAAGTTCTTTGCTACCACACTATGTAGAGCAATGCTGAAAAATCAAAGCAAGCAGCCCCTTACAAAGATGGGGGCCCACCATACAAGCAAGGTCTTCTCCTGTACACCCAATTGTAAATCGCATGCTCAGGAAGAGACAGACAAGTGAAGTAAGTGTTGAATCAGGAAACCTACTTTGTGCTTCATATTCTGTTTAAATATCTATCTAGCAGAGTTAATCATAAATCTAGCAACAGGTTGAAGTGATCCACCTAAATGCATCTTCTTTTATTTTAAGAAATGCTTCAAAGAAAAAGCCTCACAATCCAGTCCTTCACTGTCCCCCCTCATTGATACCAGTATACTATGTGAATTACCAAGCGAAGATACTAGCTTTCCAAAAGAGCAGCAGGAAATACTTCAAAGTTCCTACCCCTATTTTTTTATTTTTTATTTTTTGCCTGTGAAAATTGTATGAACCACCAGCCTGATCAAAGCTGCCAGAAGTTGTTAGGAGACATGTCGGCTTGGGCTTGCCTGTGTGGTGACTTAGAGGTGCCTCCTCTTCGGTGGAAGAAACAGCGGGAGCTGCTCTAATGAACCATCCAGCAGCTCCATGGAAGTCAGCGTGCAGTGTGTGTGCAGCCAGAGGTGAGAAGAGGTTAATCCATAGGGGAACTAGTTAAGAAAGCAAAACGAAAAATACCAGTGAGTTGTAGGGCCAAATTCAACTTGAAGTCAGAGATGGTTGCTGAGATTCTCTGTTTTCTTTTAATGAAATTCACCTTTCAATCTGCTGCTTTTTGTGGAAGCTTGTCAGTTTTAAATACTTTATAGTAGTGCAGTAGTGTGCATTATGTACAAGACAGTGTTATGTTACCTGTAGTGCATTGATCTGCAATTCATTTTAAATAACTATACCTTTTATTTCTGGTGAAGATTAGATTACTAATCTTAAAATTGGTCTTTTTTATTTCCTCATGGAGATTTATTACTGTTATTTCTATCTGCTCATTAATGTACATACCTGTTTGTAATGTAAGTCCTTATATTATAATCCTAGCTGTTGTGATTTTTATTTATTTTTTCTGTTAAGTGCATTTACCACCAGATTTTTATCCTATTTTTATTTGTTAAAAAATCTTTGGTTCTCCCTTCACTGTTTAAATACTTTTTCTGCAATTCCCTCTACAACTGCAAACAAAAGTGTTGTCTCTGCCTCAGCTAGGAGTCTCCTTTTCATGTTGCTTATTACTGCATGGATGGAGAGGGGAATCATGAATACTGAAAATGCCATGAAAAACCTACCCTACAAGATATATTCTGGTGTTTCAGGTCAGGAGTCATAGCACACAGATATTTGTGTATGTGGAGGGTAATTTCACAGTGGCAGTGAAATGTGCCCCTAACTAAATCAACCAACCAAGCAAGAAACAAAACAAAACAAAAACAAACAAAAGAAAGAAAAAGAAAAAAGACAACACAACAACCACTAAAAACAGCATAGGCACAAATGGATCTAAGGATGCATGTCTGTGTAAAATTCTCCTTCTATATAGAAAGAGATATTAAACAGTATTATAAATAGTATGTATATATAAAATGAAATTTCAGCTAGGGTAAAGGAAAAGGACAATTAAAACAGAAATTTAGGAGAATACTTAAATATAAATAAGAGTTGATGAGAGCATTTGATTTTAAGCATAGACTTAACTCCTGAATAAAGTCAATATTACTGACACACAAACTTATGGTTTATTTTCTATGGCCTTGTTTTTTTGAGCATTGTGTTTGAATCTGGTAAGTCATTTTCCTTGTGATACCAGGACTTTAATTTTTATTTAGGGATAGGATAGTCTAATCTCTTTTCAAGCATCTATGTAGCATCTATGTAATATATTTGTATGATACTTATGTTTGTTTGGTTAAACTGTTGAATTAGTAGAGCTCATCAAAACACTTTGGGACATATTTTCCATTCAGATGCTTATGTAATGCATGATATCAGAGAGGAAAATTTGGCTTATTTTCAATATTTATACATGTGGATGGGAAGATGGTTAACAGAGGGCAAAAGGAGATATGGAAGAAAAAACTGCAAAAAATTGTATTCTGCAGATCCAGGACTTAATTAGATATTCTGTATCCCTACTGAATGCTGAATTTGATCTTTTCGTTTTCACAGATTGCAGACCTCTCATTCTCACCCACAGTCTAGTTAAAATTGATACTAAGGGAAAATATTTGAATACTTTTCTCAGTCTGGAGCAAACACTTGTAGACATATCCTCATGACTCCTTGGTTTCCTTTTTGTATTTTTAGTTCTTTGGTAGTGTTTTGTTTGTTTGTTTGTTTGTTTTAAATATAAATAAAAAGAAAAATGGTGTCTTCTTTGGAAATAAATGGCCTATCCATATCCCACCAAATTTAATGAAAAGGTTTCCTTTGATTTCAGTGGAATTCGGGAACAGTGGTCAGTACCACTGCAGTCCATCTCTTGTAAGTCAGGGATGAATCCTTACTTGCATTTACTTTAGCTCTTCCAGTGTTCTTATTAACAATTTTTCATTCTTCCCAAAAGGCCTGCAATCTACTATGCTGTCCTTGGTATCACAGTTCCTGTATTATTTTGCAGGGATGCAGACCTGACACAATGCTTTGAAGTATATTATGGGCAGTTCTTTCAAAATGCTGACTTTCTAATGCTGAAACTTTCCTCTCCCAGGCCAGGACCCAGTGGATATTTCTATATCTGAAATTGAGAAAAATCCTTTAAACATTGTCATGAGGAGTGCTAAAAACTATGTGAGGACGTTCCAATTTCAAAATGAATATCACTATTTTCTTTTTACACGAGGTGTCTGAGAACTTGTCAAGATCCATCCTCACCCCTCAAACAAAATCCAAAAAGCAGCATAGAAAACTTTAGCTGAGTTTTATTAAATATAAAAGATAATTTTGAAATGGACTTAGGCATGGTTGAGTTTCCTTGAATATTATTTTTGGTAGTTGAGCATGATATATAATTGTTCCTCACAGGCTAAGAAAATGTATAAAGTAGGTATGGAAAGGAAAACTATTTTCTTATTTTCCTGTTCTTTCTCTATATCTGAGGAAAGTTTTGTCTTTGTTCATATATCCTTCAATTAAGAGAACCTATAATTTAAAATGTGCTCAATACTGTTTTTGAGTAAGAAGTTTGTGATTCAGAAAAATATTTGATCACATGTTTAACACTAAGCATGTGAGTAGTTGCAATGAATTCAGTGGGATTTAAGCACTTTAAATTGTAGCTGCTTCAGTGCTTTCCTCAATTGGGATGACATTATTTGTATGCTCTCAGTTTGAGAGCTACATTTAACTGAGTTAGTGTAATTTTCCAAACTACATCTCTGAAGGTGTTGTACCATAACCTATATGCTTCATGTTGTCACATCTTACAAGAGTGTATTAGATTTTCATTTAGTTGATGAGCTTTGAAGAGTAATGCTTTTGTTTTCAGAACTGGCGAGGATAACAAGAATTCCCATAAATGTACTTCAATCCTAACCTATTGAATTTAGGATTATTGATTAGCAGAAAAAAACAAACAAGCAAACTAAAATAAAACAGAAAAGATTGTTAGATTTTTGTATTTTTTTTAATTATTTTTAGGTGAAAAGATAGTAGCACTGTTTATGCAAATGCAATCTCTGTTTTTGCAAGTCAGGGATGAGAGGTAAAGGATAGGGTCAAGTGTTATGTGAAATAAGTTTGGTTTTGCTGAGCTTGTCAGAATTAGTATTCACTGAAACCATTTTCTTTTTCACTCTATAAGCAACACAGCAGGTGCTGAACTCACTACACTTGTCTGCCTGTTTGCAAGATAGATACGTTTCTATCTTGAAAAGTTTCTTCAAAGTATGTATAAGTACTGGTCTATGATAGGTGTACATAGAAACTATTTACCATGGCCATCTCTCTTCCAAATCACCTTAAGAAGGAGAATAGGTAATTCAGTAACTACATTGTGACTGACCCGTATTTACGTGTTGGTTTTAAATTAGGGAAATCAAGCTGTGTATTTCTCATGCATTGGTTAAGAATTAAAGCAAGAAATCATTCTGATAAATGAATGGAATGGGATACAAGGTTATTCTGTGATTTAATACATTTTCCTAAGTATGTTAGATGTATAACTCTATAGAAATTTTATCTCTTAACTGCCATAAAACTGTAACTTTCATAAATGATGTATCTTCAATAATTTTACACTATTTTGATTTGTAAAAGTTGAGTAGATTGGAAAGGGTTTTTAAAAAAATACATTTTAGTATGCCTTTTGACAGATGTGATTTAAAAGCTTAGAGAAAGCAATGTACCTGTCACTTTTAATTGCAGAAAGCTTTCCATCTATTACCTTTATTTTGCCAGAGCCTTCTAATGAAAAAGTTCCAGTATCTAATTTAATTTAATTTTCTTTGGGTTTGCCAGAAGAGCAATTAATTTTAAAAACTTCTAACTATTAAGATGTGCTTCAGGAAGCCGTCTCTATATCTTAGATACCATTAAGTTTCATCATGTGCTTGTCATACCTTAGGAACATCTTGATATCCTTGAAGAAATGCAGCAGTGAAATGTAGACATAATGTCAGCAGTACTAGGTGTAAGGTTTGCAAATACAAATGTTAGTATGATTGGGTTATTCCTATCCATCATTAGTTTGCACCTCTCTGGAGCTATAAGTACATCTGTGCCTGGCAGGCTTGTATTATCACCAGTGCATATGGGGACCATGTGTCAGTCTTCCAACAGAGATATATAGCCTTATGTAGAAGCAGGATTGGATATGCTTGTGTTTCAGCCTCTAAATCAATTTCTGGGACCTCTTCTACAGATGTTGGAAGCTGCAGGTCTGTAAAACAGTATACTGTAATATGAACTGCAACAGAAGAATAAGCATGAGATGGAATTGGCCATATGGCAGTAGATAGCAAGTGCAGCAGAGCCTGTGTAGAAACAAATCCTCGCACCTTCTCATTTATCTGTGTAAATATCATTTAAATTCAATCACCTCAAAGTTCTGAGCTGATCCTGTTCTTAGAGGAGATCTGTTCTTACTCGGCTAGAAGAGTGAATGTAAATACCTGTACTTGCAGTTGCAAGATACACATCCTAGAATTTTGGGGCTGGTAAAACTCTTACTGAATTCTTTAGAAGTACAGATGGATTTATGCTGACTGCTTTAACAGAAAGCCTAGTTGTGTAATACAGAGATGTTGTTCTTTTTAACAGCTATTGATATGAGTACAACATCATTTGGTTTAAAATTAGGTTCATTTCTTAAACCTCAATTTGTAAAAAATTATATTTAAAAAAATGCAATCAAATTAAGTCTTTAAATGTTTCATGGTATATTTCAGAATTAGACTACATGCAGTTGAGATATTTATTCCCATTGCCATCACTCTCCTCAATCTCTGTGTAGTTACTTAGACCTCTCTATCCTGAAGTTGTCTGTTTACCTACAACCAGTGTATATAATGCTCTGTGAATTCCACAGTATGGGTATCAGTATCACCCATCATCATGGGGTATGCTGTGTTCTCATTTGATTACAGTTACTTAAATGATATCCATCCCATCCAACTGCCTTTGTGACCAAAAATAAGCAAAGCAAAACCTCTTCCAAGAAAATGAAACAAACAAACAAAAACAAACAAACACAACTACAACAAAAAGATCCCTGCACACCACACACAGAAAACTTTCACTTTTTCCCCTAATTATTGAAGCTTCTCAGGAAGATTTTCTGGATATTTACCTAAGCAGGAGCTCCATCAGCAACTTAGAGGAAGTTGGAGAAATGTTTGAAGGGAAACAATTTGGCATGTAAGTGATTCAGAAAAAAGACTGGAAAACCTACTGATAGAGGAAAAAAATGTGAAGGAAAAAGGGGAGATTAGCTTTTAAGATGCAATTAAGAATAGTCACTCTTTGATGGTGTCAGTGGAAAAGTGCAGTCCTGGAACGAAAAAAATCTGAGCTGTGTAGACTTCAAAAGTGAATGTCACAATGAAAATTACTACTAGTGCAAGCAGCTGAAATTTTGTAACTTTGAGGGGAAAAACAGATAAATATGGCAGAAAGAAAAATACAATGAAATGTTTGTTTTGATTTGTTTTTTAATTAGCATTAAATTAATTTTTACATAATTATTTCATAGATGATTTTTTCTAGAATATTTAAAGGTAATGTATGTACCATTATTGTGGTATCATCGTTTGTTCAGGTAACAGTGTAAATTACAACTTCTTGGGCCAGAAACCCAACTGTGATAGTCACTATACAAATGCAGAGTAAAAAAAATAAATAAAATATTTTTTTTTTCAACAGAAACGCTTTGCAGTATCAGAAATGACAGATGGCTATAAGCAGATGGGTGAAGCACAGAAAAATAATGATAGAATACTGGTCATCTTGATAAGCAGTAATTATGTCTGAAGCTTAGTTGTCAATTTTTTAATCACACTTATTAATCCTTTTATAATTTATGTTTTGTTTTGTATTTTTTTTGCAGTTTCTAGTGTACTTGTTGGCAGTGACAGGCAACAGTATCAAAGCCTGAGGTATACACTATGTGAATGCACACATATTGTGTAAAGCTAGGGCTGTGCAATGAATCTGTCTTGTTAAGCAATCAGCCTGTCTCAAGAGAGAATTCAGAAATTGCATTGTTTGACTCAGGTGAAGGAAGAGTGAGCACAGTGCCATTCAACATTAATAACCTGCAAGATCATTTCTGGCTTCCTCTCCAAATTTTGGCTGCCCCTTGACAAACTGTTCAAGGTTAGGTTTACTGTTAGGAACCACTTGGAGTACTCAGTTTATTGTTAGACTTAACAGTTTGAGCCTGTACTTGATGAAAAATGCTTGTGTTCAGGGATGTAATTATTACTTACCTGTTTTGCAATAGCAGCAATGAGTAATGGTGCTGGGTCAAGAATCTGCTCTGCTCAGTTCCGAGCAAAGAGAAGAATTGCCATGGTTCACTGAGTGATATTTCAGAAGAGAATACGCAAGGGTTATAGACTGTGGAGTGAAACTAGACAACATACCAGACAACCTTTCAGTCAGTTCCTAAAAGTGCTTACAGTTTCAATTCCAAAGCAGGTGAAACAATATTAAATATTAAAGACACGTTGACTGCTCCAAACTCCTGCTAAAAAGAAGTTTTGTTACAGGGAACAGGAGTGATAGGTTTTTCAGACACTCTTGGAGAAGTCTTTTGGAAAGGCAAGTGTGCCATCTCATCTATTCTTAATGGGATCAGATCCCTAAACTAAGCCAAGTGGATGTTTCAGCCATGCCTACTCTGAGTATGTCACTTCCCAGAAGTGAATGCTACCTGGAGTATCTTGTTTTATCAGTTTTAAATCCTTAATTTGTAAAGTCTTCTCCAGTCTATCAAGTGTAATAATAGATTAGAAATTAATAACCAAATCACCTGTTAGAGACAGGTGAAATTAAAATAGCAGAATCTTCGCTCTTTCCTTACAAAGAAATGATCTTTTGTGGCCTTGTATGAAATAATAGCACGTAAGAGTTAATGTAAGTTTCTATCTTGTCTTTAATTACAACCTGGGTAAGTAAAAAGGAGGAAAATATGCAGGAACAAAAAAATATATGTGCTTTAGAAGTTATTGGCTGGACTAAACTGTAATTTTTGAGATGATAAATTTACATATAAAAGTCACCTCTCACTATGCAAACTCCAGGTAGGGCTGTAGGACCCCTCACACTTCACAGCTATGCAGCTGTATCAGGCATCAGTAGGGGAACTGGACTGACAGAAATTCAGGACAAGAGGCAGTCGGTAGTTGTGGCTTAGTACCTTTCTTCAGCTTGACCAATTTGAGAGCCTATGGGAGATAAAGAATCAGTGAGTTTCTCTCTCTCTCTCTCTCTCTCTCTCTCTCTCTCTCTTTTTTTGGTGGGGGTGTTCTTAAAGGGCTTCAAGGGTTTTTTTTTTTTTTTTTATCAAAAAAGGGTTATCAAAAGGGTTATACTGAAGTCAAATTTGAAGCACCATTACAATTCTCTCTCTTGGAAATTGTGGGTGGTCCATTCCTCTTGAAGAGCTACAACATGTAATTATTTCTATTTTTTAAAGTCCTAAACAAAGAGAATTATATATTAATTTAGTGGAGCAGACTAATAAAGACTACTGACCTTTTCAAAAATAATTTTCTAAGACTCCAGTGAAATACATGTGTGGTCCTAATACTCCTATTTTATTTTACAATGAGCATTTGTCACACTAGGACACTCTAGCACAATAAAGAATAAATGGCGAATCTCCTTGAGCAATTATTTTCAAATGGTACCAGAATATACAAATTGATTTAAGTGCACTTTTGGAGACACTGTAGAGTAGAATTGATTCTGTGGCCCATAGATTAACTTCCATGCCAAGACTGCAATAGGAGGCTTTCATTTTTTCTAAACCCAAAATGTGATCCTATTAAAAAGTAGGGAGGCCTGGTACTTGGACTCTGTGCTATTGTAATTCTGGGGAAATTACCAATTAGTAATATGCAAAATTATAAACAAGTCAATATCATATTGTATTGGATAGGTATGTGGAGTCAGCTTGTTTCTCAAACATAAAAAAATTAGCATTAATTGTCATTATTTCCATTTTTGATGACTTGTCCTAAAACTTAAGGTTGAAGGTACTTAAAATTGGAGTTAGCAGGCTATCAGTACTTCTAGTGTAGCTCATTAGTTTTTTTTATTGTTGTTGTTGTTTTCTTTTGTTGTATATGTTCTATGCTGTATGCATAAATGATTTGTATCGATGCTCTAAATAAATAAGTAGATAAAACAGATAAAAATATCTGCTGCTTAAAGAATACAAATGATAGCATACAAATAGCTACAATAAGTCCATTTTCATTCAATTATAGATTTATAAATGGTTAACAGATGTTAAAAAACCCTGAAGCATTAAGAATTAAAGGAACTTCAGTAATATCATTAAAAGAGATATCATTAAAAACTGAGAGATGAAAGCGAGCAGGGAAACCTAATCTGAATATTCTTAGAAAAGAGGGAGTCTTGTTCCTTAGCATAAGAATTGCAGTGACTCAAATAATTTTGCCCATATTACAGTGGTGATTGCCCTACGTTGAGCAATATGAAATATTCAGCTGGACAGTGTAGCACACCATGGCATAGGGAGTGATCCTGCTTTAGCGTGGGAATAGATTGTGTCTACTCTTTACAGCATCTGAGTCTCTGGGGAGTCTACAGAGCAAATGCAAATTAGTGCACAATGCAGAGAGAACCTGCAATTCTGTCATCGAAATTCTCGTCTGCCTTGTGCTCCTCAGTATAGTACTGATGCATACTGCTACTGATAACATACTACCTTGGCTTCACCGTCCATAAAAGAAGGTTAATAGTACCTTTCTCAGATCTGAAATATCATTTCTCATTTGGGAAGCAGGTGGAAATGATATGACCAGAGGTAATGATTTACAGAACTAATGCTAGAATTTATAATTCAGGTTTTTGGTCATCACAAGGAGATAAATATGCACCTAGAGACATATTGGTCAATGCTGATAGTATTGGACTCCTTTTGTATCATAATTATCAAGAGAAATAGCTGCATTGGATGTTTTACTGAAGAGTAGAAACAAAAAATAATTTGATAAATAGGAGACTAAGTTTTTTATTTCATAGGCAAAAAATGTTGCATCAGGTTTGGGGTGTTTTTTTTTTTTTTTTCAGCAAGATATTAGACTGAATTGTTAAGCATATAATTTTTAAACATTTCTTTATTTTGTTTTTCTTGATTGATTTGTAGACCTGCCAAAAAGCCAGGCCGTGATAAAAGGACATGAGAACCCATTTGGGTATAAAATTATCTTCATAAATAAGTGATGCAGTACTGCAATTTGTAATACAGTAACTCTATAAAGCCTAACATACATCAGTATTGTAACAATTAAAGGGATAAGCCTCATTTGGCTGATAGGAAATGTACTTACTTGTTTTAGTATAGTAATATATTTGCTGAATGTGAGATAAAAAGTGTTGAGTTAGAGATTAAAACATTCATGTTTGTTTAGTAAGCTCATGCTACGCTGTGGTATATTTCTACCATCATGGAAATCTGAATTCCAAACAGGCTTTAATAGGTTCAGTTCACCTGAGATTTTACTTGTAGAGTACTGTAGATTTACTTGTCTGTGCATGATGCTTTCCCTGCATTTAGACCATGAGGTAATACTTCAGCAGCATCTCTGTTGCTGAAGATTTTTCACATTGGTTTGATTTCCTCTATGAAGTTCTGAAAATAATATTTAAGCTTCCTAATACACTAAAACTGGAGCTTGCTGAAGCATGCCTATGTAGCATTCAGAAAAGGTCTTAGATTAAAGTCATGTTTAAACCTTGCAGTTGAGGAATACAGTTTTCCTGACTGTGTGACAATAAATAAAGGTTCATAAGAGGGGTGAAGAGAAAATCTGATCAAAAGTTTTCCATCATAGCGCAAACCATCTAATATGGAAGAGAAATACATATTTATATTTCAAATTTAGAAAATGGAAAACTGTTTGACATTTTAGGAGTGAAATCCAAATCAGAGGTCCAGCAAAACAGAAAAAAATTACCTTGCCATTTCAGTCTGTCCTCTTCACATTGTAAAAACCCACTGCCACAGTAGCTTTTGCAAATGGAGGCTGTTGTCATCATTCCCTCAAGGTACTCAAAATAATTTTTTTTTGGATGTAAGAGTTTTTTCCAAAGTTTAATGATAATATAAAATAATCTCTCCATCCATTTCTCAAGACACAGTTGAAATTTGTGGCACTTCTACTATGCTGTCATGTCATAGTACGTTATTGCTTTCCTTCAGGAGCTTAGGTTTTCCTGCTGGTGCCTCCCAGTGAGGCTGAGTACTTCACTTTACCTAACATCAAAACTAGGGGAATAAATAGGGGCTTGTTCAAACCTGGGCCTAGCTCTGGAATATGTTAGATGTTTTGGATGGAATGCCCCATTAAGGGCACTGTTGCTGGAAAAGTGTCTCGGGCCATGCAAGGCCTTATAGATATCTTAATGATCATCTTAATGATGCTCATCCATGAGCATCCTGTGCCAAAGCCTGTTTCACATGCTCTGTTTGAAAAGAATTGCTTAATGAACAAGTAATGTCTGTTTTTTCCCCATCTAAATTTCTGTACTTTTTAAGGTATACACAGATAGAAGGATGTTCTGGGGACACTGAATAGTACTGAGAAAGAAGCAAATCACAGTAAAAGCAACTGAAGTTGAACGAACCATTTGATATTCATAAATGAGTTGTTCGGTTATTTAGTTTTATTTCAGGGTAAATTATCTAATTGATACTTATGTTCATAAGAAAAGCTGTTACATGTCTGCCAAAATGTATGTGTGGTTTTTTTTCACCACCATCTTTGTATTCCAAGTGAAAATCCCCACATCCAAACTAATATATTTGATTTTCAGTTAAATAATTTACAGAAATTCTCATTCTGTTCATTCTTTGCTCTTTCTTTTCTCTGTAGTCTTATTACGTGAGACCGGTTGCTGCCCTGTGTGGGGTTTCATGCAGAATGTAGTTAGCTATTGTTGAAAATATTCTTTTCCAGTAAGAGAGGAGTACTAAGCAAGGCTTACTTTATTTGTTTCAGAAATAGTTAAATAATTATTCAGGTCCCTGATCACAGAATAGCCACCTTTCGAACTGTTTTTATGAACCAACATAAATAAACTGATAAGTATTCAATACTTTGACTCAGTGTTTCTGCCTTTTCCTTTAAAAATCAGGACACATTACTCATTCCCAGTACTCAGTATTTTACAAAGTAGAGAATGGCAGTATAGATTTATGATATCCCTGGTCAGACACTGAGGGAGGTTAAACTGTAGAGGAAAATAAAATTACAAGTAATTAAATTTACAAGCAGGTTTGCCATCTTGAAAAGATTTATTGTTTTAGAACGAACAATGGTTTTAGCCACATAAGAAAACTGTGATACCTTCACAGTGCATGATATAGATATTATACATGGTGTTTCAATTTATATGATTAAAAATTTAGCATTCCTTTTAAGGTTGAATGGGATATTCAACTGGGAACTATACATGGTGAGTAATAAAATAGCTGCAATGCAGTACTGTCTGCATTTTTTAAGAGCTGAAGCACTCTATCAGGCTCATTAATATCAGGTTATCCGAGGGCTTTATCCTCAGATAAAGAAACAATAGCATATATAAGTTTTCTAGTTTTTCTGTGAGAAGAGATTCATGTGTATGTGAGATTCATACCAATGTTATATTGCTACAAATTTCAAATGTTAGCAGGATTCTAGATTTTTTTTTTCTTCCCTATATACTTCTACCTACTAACCAGTAAATGTGATAAATAGAAATATGCCATTTCCATCCTGTTTCTTAGGAAGGATTCAGTAGTAACAAGGTTTTGACAAGGTATTCCTGCTATTTCAACAGAGCATTATGTATCATGTTTACTAATGTATTCCACAGCAAAAAATAAAATAAAAAAAATAATAATAATTAACCAAATACATAAAATGAAGCTGATTTTTTGGGAGCTGGAGGCAAGAGGTTTATTATTATTATCATTTTCATTTTTTATTTTATTTTTTTTGTGTTTCATCAGATTTTGAAAAGGAGAGATCTACATTCTTTGGCATAATTTCAAATTAGTCAAGTTCTACTGTTGTGCCATTGCAAATATCAGATTGAAATCCTTAATCTTTGGAAACAGGTTTAAAATCTGAGGCATGTGCGATTACCTGTGTACGTTGTATGTAAATTGCCTTGACCTGGTTTGTTTAAAAGGGAATTATATTTTCTGTAAGCATAATAATTCCAGAGCTTCCTTCATTACTGATCTCAGAGACACTGTTGTATGTGTTTGTGCTTTAATCACTTAGAGTACTTGGGTTTTATGTAAGTATTTTTTTTTTATTATTTAAGTGAATTATTTTAATGATTTTATTTAGGTGCAACATATTTAGTCTCTGACTTAGAAATATACACCTGACCTTCTGTGCAGAAAAACAAAAATGTAAGCAATTAATTAATTTTAGAATTAATTTTTTTGAGAATTAATACAGATGGGCAAAAGTTCAGACCTCTTTGTCACCTTTTGCCTTGGTGAAACTAGCCTGAGAACAATCCTTAAGGACATTTCACACTAAAAGATACTAAAGTTACATCTAACTATTCTGGCCTCGAAAACTTGTTTGCTCATATGTGAGCAGGGCAGTGCATTGAAGGCTGGGTGATGGAGTGCTCCACACAAGCCAGCAGATGACGTGATGGAAGCCCTCGAAGTTGCACTCAGTAATTTTCTGAAAGGGTCAATGGCTAAAATACTCCACTTCAGACTTAATAATTTGGAATATATCTCCCTAGAAGTGACTTGACAGAGTTGAGAACAATTAATTGGAAGAGACCCATAGGACAACTAGGATCTGTGTTAAGATGAGTTTGATAAAATGTGTTATGTCATTGTGCTTTCTTTCAAAAACTGTGTAGGATATTCTTGGCTTTTTCACTCTAGTTTTATACAATATGTTTTGAATCAATTCTGCTGTTCCACAGATATACTATTTTTTTCTGTGTGTGAAGTCTTGGACTGTTGTAATTACAGAGAATAATTTCTTCCAACGACAGTATCTTGGTCAGATTGCTGGTTTCAAATATGAAGACTGACAAATATGAAGACATGCCTCTCAGAAAATCAGATTTGTTCTTGTAAAAGCAGGATGCTCAGTTCTTAAATGGCTTAAATTTTGTTTAAATTCATAGAGCCCCTTTTATTTCAGGGTTACCAAGTGCCATCATAAATGATACTGAGTGTACAGACATAACCAAATGGTGTCTCTTTTTGAATGGGAAATGAAGGGAGCTCACACAGTTGTTAGTGCAGGAAAATAATGCCCAACAGGCTGAAAAGGAGGAGGTTTGCACTTTTATTGCAAAACATAGGCTGCAATGTCAAGTCACTGTAACAGAATGACCTGCAAAACTGTCTGGCTTTATCTACAAAATAGTTTTTTTTTTTTTTTTGCCCCATTTCACCAGTAAGCCACTTTGTGCTGCTTGTGGCCTTTTTTTTTTTTTTTTTTTGTTAGCAATCTAAGAATTGCAGTGGAATGAGTTTTTTTTATTATTATTTTTTATTTTTTATGATGTTTTAAAAGACCACACAGCAACTTGTTACTGAGTCCTAGGTCTGCAGTGTGAAGCGTAGGTGTAGTTTATGCAAGAATAAAAAGTTAAACGTTTGTTTAATTCCCTCAAGGTTTTTATAAGGAAACCTTTTTCGACTGAGCAGATGAAAACTTGAAGCAATCAATAAATAATTACTAAAAGCTTACCTATTACAAATAGGCATAGATTTTATGTTGAAAATTGTATTTTCTTTAAAAGAGATGTAGGATTTTGCAAAGAAAAAATGATTTAATAACTTTTGTTACTTAAACAGTTATGAGAATATTTCACAACCGAGCAGATGAATCGCAAAAAAAAAAATATCCTGGAAAAAGACTTTGCCAACCTTACTTAGCTATCCGCATTTAGAGGGATGCTTTAAACAGTACCTCTTACAGGAAGTTAGAGGACCTTTGCAATTAAGTAGTTTATATTTCAGATGTGCTAAAATTAGCAGGGAACACTGTACTTTAGTCTGCATGAGCCTGTGCTACATGTAAATGATGCTGACTGCGTAGACCCAGCTGGCTCTTTCACATGTGCATACACACAGGTGCCTACACACATCTCAGTGTATGGGTTATAGAGGAACCTGGGTTAATACCTGTTACTTTTTAAGTCCTTGCACTTGCTCTAAGATTTGTATTTAGTCAAAGAAAGAAAGATTCTGACCATTTATATTTTTATTAGGTTTTTAAAATAGTTTATGTATTGTCTCAATTTTGTTCATCTTCCACTTTTTAATTCTAAAAAGTGGTGAATGATGATAATTTATTAACTATCATAAAAAGTGTAATGCATCATTACCCATTACCTCCTGCAGTATATATTTATGAGTATGGTAGTGGTTTACATAGATATGTACATATATCTGTATTATAAAGTAATCATTGATCATAATACAAATCTGTATTGTTAACCACTTTATACACAATTTCTATATTGGTAAAATGTATTAGTCAATTAAAGAGAAGTGTAAATATAGATATTTGCTGTTTATATTTGTAATAGAATTTTTTGAAGGAAGTAGGTTGTTAAATCATGTTACCATAACAAATGCTGAAGGCTGCTCTTTCACTCATTGCCATTGAATTTATTGTCAGAGCAAGTGCAGTCATATCCTATTTTAAGCTTACTTAGGTGGCTTGAAAATTAAATCACAGCTCACAGATTCTCTTGTTTTTCACACACTTAATAATAGTTAAATTTGGTCTAGTTTTAAATATACTTTACAAGACATTGCAGTACAGTATTATATTGCACAAGGTATGAAAGATTTAGTAAATAGAACTGACAATGACTTGGATAAAATAAAATTGCTGTCAGTATAGGTAGAATTATTTTCAAAAGGATTATATTATATAAATTTTGCTAGAGTCAGGCAGTGTGGGGTTTTATAAAGTCCTCAAACTATTTTTTGAGTTCATAAATCTGAAAGAGATTGATTCCTAATAACTAGAAATCTGAGCTCATTCTAGATTATGTTTTAGGGAAAGAATATGTTAAAAGCTTGACTGTTTATGTATAATCAACTAATGATTCCTTCTTGTTCATTTCATTTCAGCTAGATGTCTTATTTCTATGCACTGTTTTGCAATGTTTCTCCTAAAAGCTCTCTTAGAAAAGGTCATCTAAAAGTTGTCTCTAGAAAACAAGACATGGAAAAACATTACCGTTAGGGATTGGAGTGCATGTATATTGTGCTTTGGAGTGCTTGGTGTGCTTGTGGAATGAAGCTCCTGCTTTGATTTTAGCAAAATGAAATCTATCCAGCCACAAGAAAAATGATCTGTGACCTGACTGAAAATCCTAGTGTAGATACAGCCTGTATGCATCAGATTTGTTTCAGAATTCTATTCAGATGCTCAAGCAAGCCTCTTCATCTAATTTCTTGTGTTCTCCATATTTTCTATAGATATACACATCTCTGAAGGCCTCCAAAACTACATACAATGCTATATACAATTTATATAGCACTGACTACTTTAATCTATTGATCATCTCCTATTGCACTGAACTACTTCTTAGTGGGGTATAAGCACTTAGAGAAAAAGTGAAAAGCCCTGGATTCTACTTTCTTTTTTTATTTTTTTTTCTTTTGTTCCCTACTTTTTTTTTCCATCTACTCTGTTTTTTGTTTGATTGTTTTGTTTTGTTTTGTTTTTTACTTCAGTTTTGTAGATTTTGTTTCTAATATGGAACTGGTAAAGACAAAAATATTTCTAAAATTTGGAAAAAGGGTTGGATATATATACTGATGGCAAAAAATATATTAATGAACAAGAATTTTAATAAAATTTACATTTTGGTAAAGATACTTGTTTCAGATAGCCTGGTAAAGCTGGTTGCAGGGGTTTTTGTTTGTTTCTTTTGGGAGGTAGGGTTGGGAGAGCATCAAGGGTGCTCCTCTATCTGCTGCTAGATGTTTTTTAATGACTTCTTTTAAAATATATGGTGCTTGCCATTTTGTAACAAAATTCAAAAATATATTTATCTGAGACATTTAAACAGTTTGATAGCTGTTGTTTCTCAACAGCTTACTGCTACTTATTTTTGCATGTTTTCTTCCATGCATAAAACAGTATTAGATATTTCATGTCATGTGTTTGGAATGGGATGAAAATTGAAATCAATCAGTTAAAAATGAAATCAGTTTGGTCTTCATTGTTAAATCATGTAATGCTTCTACTTCTCCTTTGGCATATTTACTGTTCCTTTGTAAGGAAGCTATCTACTGCAACAAAGATAAACAAATTTGAGTATTACTGCTGCTGCTTTTTCTTCAATTACAAATCAGTTAAAGTAATAAAATAAGCTTCATCAGAAGCATTGATGTAATGGCTGAAATTATTTTCCTACTTTGTTGTTGTTGTTACATACGGAAAAAATGTATATGGTGGATTTTAAGTTTCAGTTAATCTTTTTTTTTTTCTTAGTGATCTTAGTGAAAATCAGATTCAAGCCATACCAAGGAAGGCATTCCGTGGAGCAGTAGACATAAAAAATCTGTAAGTATTTTCCTCCTTCTCATATACATTCTGATTATAATGCTTTGTCAATACAGTGTCCTCTTGTTCTATCAGATATCTTTTTACTAAATACTTTTATAGCTGTTTAAGGAATCTCTGCATAAAACCAACAGTTATCACTTGTGTTGGCAAAATATTTTAATGCATCTTAAGCATACTAAAATTGCCTGATATGAAATCTTAAACATTGAAATGAAGTTGAATACAACAAGGCATTATAAGTATTTGCTTAACCTAACCTGAATTTCATATTTGAATGTCAGGTTAGTTTAAACATTTCATTGTTTCGAATGAAAAAAATTGTCCTGCCTCGGGTCTAGGAGTTTGCCTTTTGTTAGCTTGTGTAAAAGAAAGAAAAATCAAGCTATTATCTAGTTTTACTCACATATATTATTTTTTTTTTACTTGTGTAATTACTTTTCTTACACAGTTTTCTTTTGTGGCAAAGTAAGTGTTTTCTAAAAGCTATATACCAGCTTTCCTGGAGATACTGACCCTGAAGTTCATGGGCAAGTTCTGAAGTCTCAGGGCTTAAAAATGAGGAAATATGTTTCAAGAGTTTCAAGAAAAAAGAAAGCAGTGACTTTTTGACTTTGTGTTTAGAGTAGTGAGTCAGTTTAGTGGACTGAATGACCTGAAGACCGTGATGAACTTCCACAGTAGGAAACTTAAGGTCATCCACCCAAAAGCTATAACTGCAGCTGTAAGCTGGGGGCTCATGACTTGTAAGCAACCAACAGACACAGAGGACACACATTCTACTGGATTCAAGGAAGACTGTGGAGCTCCCAATGTGATGCAACTGTGAAAAAATATACTTGCTGTCCTATGTGACATCAATAAAAATAGGGAAGTATTAAGCCATTATATGAGGTTTTCGTGTAATTTCCTTTGAAATACTTTTTGCTAATTGCAGTTGTCAGGGTTATAGAAAGATTAACTTTTGTAGTTAAACTTTGAAAATGGAGTGCTCCATGATTATAACTAAAAGATATTTTTAATTATTAAGATACTATAATGCAACTATAAAAATGTTGGTTTTTATTACTTTTTTTTTTTTAATTTAAACACATTTGTGGTACTGTCTTTCCCTACAATAAAGTCATACCCCATCTCAATGGAAAATCTGTTATGTTCTAATCTATTATGCTTAAAAACACGTAAGCACAGTTCAGAGTAGTTTTGTTACTTTGTTTAAACGATATTTTAGGAGTTTCTATTCAGAACTGGTGCCATCATTATTCATGGTTTAAGAGAGGCTTGGCTACAAGGAGAAGCCTGCTTTTTTGTGTATGTTCTGTTATATTTGAAAATTGATACAGCTGAAGAAAGAAGCTTTGGTAGTAAAAATAAAAGCATCATTGCAAATTTTCTCATGGCAAGGCAGTATTTTAGAATGTAATAAGTATACTTATATATTCTGAGATAGCTCCAATCAGAAACTGAGTTGGGATGCTAACCTTTGACTAAGATAATATTTAGATCTTGGTGTATATTGTCATGGTAAGGATCCTGAATTATGTCTAAAATGTGCATAAAACAGTAGATCTGCTCTTTAAAGCCTTTCTGTTTTGGAAGAGAATTCAAAAAAACCTCACATAAAGGCCATAGCATTGTCACAAAGTCCAAATCTGATATGTGGGATATAGTTTATTGTGACAGCAGGAAAGCTACAGGAATATCCTTTATAGGTGGTCCCAGAAAATAAATAAATAAATAAACAAACATATAATCTGAAATACTTATGATCAGTTGAAAGCTCTAAGAAACACATCTCTCTACATTCTTGGTCACACACCTTATGTTGTGTGAGGTATAGGTACATCAGAATGAAAAATGAGTTCCTGGGGTGAGCCATATGGAGTCTAGCACAGCATTTATGTAACTAGGTCACGTATTCAGAAAATGAATGGTATTTGTGCATTTCCACAAGCTTAGTCAAGAAAGAGAGAGATGTAAACCCTAGCCTAGGCTTTTACATTATACTTAGAGAAGGGTGATTGCAAGAATTGTACTATTTTTATTTCATTGTCCAAGAAAAGTAAGGAGACAATAGATGAATGATGGATGTAGAAAGCATCACTTTGCAAACAAAGAAAACCATGAAATGAAATAATATAGCATCTATGGAATTATTACTAAAGTCCTGGAACTACGTATCTATATTACTGAGAATAGTCATAAACAGAATTCAATATTTGTTCTAATTTAACTGTTTCTTCTGTAATTGCCTAGTAATTAAGCATACTGTTAAAGATATTAACCGAACTTGTGGAAGAGAGGTGGAAATAAAAGGAGCAAAGAAACCTGCATTAGAACACTTTGTAAATTCAAGTTTTGCTTTGTCTAACATTAGATTAATTAGAATATAAATTGAAGGGGCTTTTTTTTTTTAATGCAATGCATGATAAACATACCAAACTAATTCTAGTAAGCAATTTCAAAGGCAGTTAAATTTCACAGAAATTGAAATGGTTATATATTTTATTTTGCTGAATGGAGACTCAGCTTTCTTTCACTCCCCCTAAATATTTCCCCACCTGTTGGAACATTTTGGAAAAGATTCTGTGGTTACCAAAGAACATTATTCTAGTCTTCACAGAACAAAAGGAATTAGATGTTAACTCAGATTATCTGAAGGAAATTGATTCCTTTAAAGTTGATGATACCACAAGGATCTTTTGATTTCCTGCTAATATGTTCATTCTAGAGTCCTCTTGATGATTCTCAGAAGAAGCTGTCCAGTTCCCATGAAATGTGGTCATATTTCCTTTATGGGCATCTTCTTAATATTTACAGGGTGGATTCTGTAGAAGATAAACAAATTGAGAAAGTCATTCTGAGGAATTACAGCCACAGTAACATGCCCCACCATCATAGTTAAGAACAGCAACAACAATAAAGTCAGTCCCCACAAACATACTAACTGTACCCTCCCATTAGGCACTTATAGGCAGATCCCATCCTCCCTCACCTTGCCTTTGCCCTTTCTTATTAAGGCTGAACAAGTACAGCTCTTGCAGACTCTCCTCAGACATCACCTGCTTCATCTTGGTGGCCCTGGTTAGACTCACCCCAGCATGTCAGTGTCCATCTTCTGCTGGGGAGGCTGAAGCTGAGACCAGACACAGTACTCAGGTGTGATCTCCCAAATGCCAAACAGATAGGGAGGATCACTTCCCTCATCACCCTGACTTCACTCTCACAGCTGCAGCCCCATTGTTGCTAATGAGTCAAGTTCTTCAAAAAACATGCCAAAAAAATGAGGGAACCTTAGTTTCTACAGTCTTCTCTGACTCAAAACACGGTATCCAGTACGGATAGTTCAAATTCTAAAAGTATAATTCAAAAAGCTGCTCCTGACTTGGTGCTTCTTTTGGGAGAGAAACTTGCATCAGGAAGTTAGGTTCTTCAGAGAATGCAGTGGAACTTTCTGTGTTTGTTTCTTTGTTTGTTTTAATATATTGAAATTATCATATATATTAGAAATTAAATACATGTTTTTAATGTACATGTTAATGATGAAGGTGATACAGTGCTTATGGGAGAATTGTGATAGTAAATATATGCAACATCAAAATAATACCAAGAACAGGCAACACTTTAATCATATCTCCATTCCAGTATTTTGTGTCCTGTTTTTCTTGTCCCAGTCTAGTCTTATTTTAGACTACTCTGTTCTTCAATGTCTTTGCATCCATTTGGTTTCATTTTTTTTCCCAGCAAGTGGGGACAGTGGTGTCCTCTTGCGAATTTTTGTTCCAGCAAAGGCTGCTAAAGAGGGATTGTGTTCTTCTACCCCCTGTAGCAGAGCATAAAGAAAGAGCTTATGGGGACAGTGGCTCCTGGGTCAGAAAAATAAGGGGAAGTGGACAGTCATGATGTAGGTAATGATGGTGGTGGATCATAGGGATGCTGTTGGATACTATAGCTGTCACCACAAGGATAAAGGTTGCAAGGATAAAGCTACACATGTAGAATTAACTGGGAAAATTAGTAAGGAGACAGACATTAGCATCTACTCAAAGTCCTTCAAATTACTCTAATCTTTGTCTAAAATCTTCAATAATATTATGATACTTGCTGTTTCTCCAAGGCCTTTTTGGGCCTATTGTGAAATATTTAAAGTTAGCCTTGTCACTAAAGACATAACTGAATTTTGTAATTATCTTGGCTGGCAATGACTAGACTTCTTGAAGTTGTTTTATTAGCAGTTGAAAGCCAGAGAGTACTGCTGAAGGTGTTCTCTTACTGATTTCTTCTTAGATTATGCACAAATTTCCACTGCAACTGGAAGTATATGTCTGCTCATCTGCACAAGTGCTCATCCATACCCACTGCTTGTCTAAGAAATGCTTTAATAATTTAGAATTGACATATTTCTCACCCCTATTACTAGTGGGAAACTTAATTCAATTACTTGTCTGTACAGCTACCCATATTTCAGGTACACATCAAGAAATATTTTCACTGGATATTAGTATATTCAGTGCATATTTAAGATTTTTGATAAACTCAAAAAAATTCTCTGCAGGACTAGCAGAAAGCATAGGTAAACTTTTCCAGTGATGCCTAAAACTGTTGTTGCCAAATAGATCAGAGACTTTATAACCTTTAGGCAAAAATGTTTTCTTTCTGACTGTTTCAATAAAAGATCATTTCAATACAGGAGCCGAATGCTATTATTAAAGCTATTATTTTCACTGAAGACTGCTTACCTAAAATTTAGCCTGCTGAAAAAAGTTTACTTTAAGTCACAAACAAATCACTTATGAACTGTTAATTGTATTTTTAAATCAGACTTTGAAGATGAGTTTCAAATCAGAATTCTCTGAAAGTGTATTGAAAACTTTCTTGCAAGTCTTCTTTTAACACTTGAACCACCAATGAAAAGTCTGAAGTGGATAAAATCTAAAAATCTATCCAAAATTGGTATTTATTTGCATAACAGTACATAGGTGAATAAAACAAACCTGAGAATAATGCAAATTCTGTTTGAGGATTTGAATCTTAGAGAAAATTAGTTTGTGCTTCTATTGACCTTCTAAGATGCACGCAGAACTTAGCTGAACTCTCGGGAGCCTTTAGGCCTTTACACATCTGCACTGCTTTGGAAAGTGAGACTGCCTTTGCTTTACTAAACAGCATGATATATTCATGCTGAGAGGAGACTTGCAAGGACATTTTATTTTATTTTATTTTTTATGTAGAGTAACTAACTAGAAATAGCTCTACAGGTAAAGATTTTATAATTAATATTTAAATAAACCGTTCTAACAACTTACATGGGATATGTGCTTACCCTGTCTTCCACACTAGAATAGGAACCTATTTGCTCCCCCATTTGTAACAGTCTTGAGGCTGTTTGCCATCTAACTGGCTTAATTAAATAATTTCTGTGAAGTCATTCTTATGTCGTAATGTCTTTACATTACATTAATTACAGATGGTTAATTATGTGTTTTTGCTACTTTTCAAGCAATTCTTCTATTTCTTCTTTATATCATTATTATGTTATTTTATTTTTCATTTTCCTCCTGGAGGGTACTTGTAGATTTAGATAAACGAAGTGCTCAACAATTTTGAGAGGATGGAGCTATAAATCTTTTCTCCTTTTTCTTATAGTTTATTCAGTATGTATGCCTAATTTAAAGGTTTTTTTGTAAGCCTTGCTTATTAATTTTGGGTTAAAAGAGAAAGACTAATCATTTGCTATATAATGTGTATTAGAAAAATATTATGCATTCAAAATGTTTTACAGGAAATATTAGGAAAGAACAAAATGAACTACATTAGCAAGTGCATGTAGATAAAAATACTTTACCTCTGAACAAAAGAATAATAGAAATAAACAGACACAGAGTACAAACAGTTCTCTGAAGTTTGATAAAAACCTAGAATAAATTTTTGCACAATTATGTTACATCTTTCTCAGCTAATGCCTCTGAAATTATTGATCCCTCTTGAAAGTGAAATTGAGAGGGGAATTGAGAAATAGGAAAGCATAACTCAGTTCTGTTGTAAAAAATACAGGGATACATTAAAATAGTGACTGTCTCCAAAAATTCTATTGGAATGATAAATATTGTGCACTCTGTTCTTTTCCCAAGGAAACAAAAAAAAAATAATTATATGAAATACAGCATACAGTGTGCTAAAACTAGAAACTTTTTCTAAATGTTTACTGGTGAGGAAGACACAGCAGGGATCTAGAAAAGTTTCTGACTTTTGCTGATGTCTTCTTAAAAATGTTTACCATTAAGTTGATCCATTAGTAGAATATAATCATTTGTGAGCAAAAAAGAAGCTAAATCTGCATGGTGCCTTTCTTGCCTTGGACCACAGAGTGTCCTCAAATGCTGAAGAGCAGGAGAGTAAAGTAGACATAGACTGAAACTGTTGTAACTTTCAACTCAGCCTCTAAAATAAGGAAAAATGTTTTCTCTGTCAGTCAGATACAAATTATTATTTTTTTTTCTGTATGAGAATAGAAGTTTTCAAATGTATGCTACATATTCTGTTAGTCATGAACTACTCTTCTTGTGACATAAGGTTTTTTTTTTTAATTATTATTATTTATTTGTCATCTGGTAGACAACATACGCCAAAAACGAAAAAAAATACGTTAGCACTGTGTTTCTATAGTGCAAGATGTATCAGCAAAACCAATAATTAAACAACGTTTTAAGAAACACATTTTCTTATCAGTTTAATGGTCTTCGCTACCCATGAACAGTAACATTTTAAATAACTGTAGATAGTAAGTATATGAAATACATGGGTAATGCTGAAGGTGCAAAAAATAATTAATTCTCTGTGACATCTGAAATATTTTGAATATAACAGCTTGGCATTTTATGAGCTTTCCAGGAACCACATTGCCCAACATAATTAGCTGCTTTGTGGAAAGTTGGAGGGAGAAAAGTAAAGGAACAGAGCAACTTTTCAAAGAGATGGAGTGGTCCCACATAGAAAAGACCCATCATAGAGATGGTGGGGGAAAAAGACCATGAAGAGATACTGGGGAGTGGGGTAGGATGAGGATGGGCCAGAGGTGCTGGTCCATGTCTGATCAGCTTCTGTTTTTCAGGGCATTTCTATCATGTGAAAAGAACAAAATAAATTCTCATGGAAAAAATAATGAAAAACAAAAAACCACGCTCTAAAATTAAGTTAGTATTATTTGTATAGTCAATAACTTAGTGGTGAGAAAAGCTTTTTCATAGCGCGTAGCATTATTTTAATATATGGTTTTGAAAGTCACCATGCTAAAAATAAATGATAAAACAGCTTAAAATTGGAGACATATGTACTTTTTTGCTCTCTTGCTTATGTCTGAAGCCACAACGCTCACACATTTTGCTCTCAGGAGACAGCCTTACCCCAAAAATTCAGACTGCTTCAGTATGTCCATTAGAGAGAAATTATACGTTAATGATACACTGATTATGAAATATTATCTAACTTTTTGTTTGCATTATATATGCAGTGAATATCTTTACCTTAACAAATACCATTTACCATTTATTAACATACCATTCAAGCCAGGCACACAGTCTTCAAAGTCAAAGCTACCTTTCATAGCTTAAAAAAATGTTATGACAACTGTTCATAGTATTTTTTTTTTAATACATATCATGGTCATAACTGGTGGAAGATCATCTAAAACATGAAAAAAAATAGTATTTTTCCATGATAATTAGGAAACACAGGAAATATTTGTCCTCCCCCATCCATAAAACTCCCTTCCCCCCAAACCTAAACCAATTCAGTGCAAACAAAGTAATCTTTCTGGTAAGAAAATTTAAATGAAAACAACTCACCATTCACTAAGATAGTGGTAATGGTGATTCACTAAAGGAAGATGTCCAAAAGTTTCCAGGTGCACCACAACTGCTGCCAGTCTAGTGGAAGAAATCTGCCTTTCAGTCTGTGTAGGACAAGATTTGCTCAAGTGCTTACTCTACTGTTAAAAGATTTTCCTTTGTGTATAATATGGATGATTTAGAAGAAGCTGTGTCAGCACTGATTTATACATTGACAGCTAAGGATAATAAGATATGGGCAAACATACAGCTCACCCTTTTACAGATTAACCTGCAGACTGCATTAGGCAAATTCGATGGCATTAAAAGATTTTTCCAATTTGTCTGGAAACAATTTCTCTTTTGTATTGTGTCAAGGGTAACATTTCATGCCATTGTACTAATTTAAATAGCTTTGATAAATTGTTCAAGAGGTTAAAGAACTGTACTGTGTATATATTTTACCTCTTTAAAATAAAAAGGCTATTAACTTAATTGTTAAATGAAATTAATTAGTAAAAATGAAAAGAGCCTGAGCAAGTAAGCTTAAATATTCCAACACTGCAGCACTGGTGCTGTAACATTGCGCCAAAATGATTAAAGATCATATTCAGGAAATTATAGTTTGCATTTCAGTATAGCTTTCAGTACAAAGAAACACAGATACCGCTATAGTTATGATAATATTTTATTCCTACATAGTAGTAATTCAGATGAAAAATATGGATGAAACTAGAAGAACTTTATAAAAGTTGGTACTTCACACTCAACAGTGGGTGTGATGATTTATTAATAAAGTAAAAGGTTATCAGAGATTCAGAAGAATCACAGAAAATGCTTTAGTAAAAGCCTCATTAGCCCTGGTAGCTAATATATAATTGCAGACAGAGAGGGCAGAGTTCATTTGTATTTTGTTCATTTTCTTAGCATTGTTCACACACATTTACTCATACATCTTATCTGATACTGACAAGTGTTGGGCTTGAAGATCTGGTTGTTTAAAGTGAGATTGTATTTTCTTGCAAGTTGTGCCTCAAAATGCATATTTATATGAATTATATTTATAGACAATATTTATAGAAGAAGCTTATAACCAGGGAAATCGGGATTTTGTATTTGCATGGTGGTTAATTTCAGCAGACTTTTTAAAATTGAGCAATATGTGCTGTATCAATGTTATGAATTGA
Organism: Anser brachyrhynchus; assembly: GCF_964034855.1. Taxonomy (NCBI): domain Eukaryota; kingdom Metazoa; phylum Chordata; class Aves; order Anseriformes; family Anatidae; genus Anser; species Anser brachyrhynchus. Next base: position 61,778,186 of record NC_137698.1, on the reverse strand, counting down.
AAAAGTAATAGTATTCTTCAGAGAAATGAATGTAAATTTTTCATAACTTAATACTTAAAGATTAATAATGTATGGGATGGATTGCTGAGTTTTACGTCCAGAATTCAAGTGCTCTGTGGCAACATCCTATCTGCATACAATTGCGGAGAGAACAAACTATGCAGGAAATCACACACTGAAGCTTCCAGCAGAAATGCTAGTTTCATTTGGGGCAGAGTTAAAGGATATAGTTAACTGGGTATGTAAATACCTTGAACACTAATATTTCTACATTGGGAAATATTCTAGAAGGCAATTATCTTAAACCCCCATCCTCAGCCCCGCACCTCCCATCTGGGGCAGATGCACCCCTGAAAGTGGTCCCTCGCTCGCTCCTGCCAGGGCGCAGGGAATTAACATGCAGCTGGGCTGCTCTGATAAATGGATTCTGTTAGGTCACCGAGGGGATGCGTGTGACATTAAGTGATTTACCGTCCTTTACCTTAATGAAATTGTTTCAGCAAGATGACGCTGAGAGCTTTTAATGGATAGCTTTTCTTGATGTAATGAAATTGCATTCCTTTGGCATTTAATATAAGGTGCAGTTATTATTTACTGGAGCTCTCCTGGAGCTGCTGTTTTGCGCAGACAGTTCAGAACAAAAAGAGATTTCTGTGGCAGCATCCAGGCCAGCATGGTGTATGACAGTCTTAAGCATACGAGTGTATTTGCGAGAGCATTTCAGCTAATGTGGCCTGGCCATGCAGACCCTTCAGGAGGCTTGCTTCACACACTGCACTGCCAGCGCTCATCTCTTTTACAAATACCTTCCTAATCTGTTTAACAGGCAACTGGATTACAACCAGATCAGCTGTATTGAAGATGGGGCATTTAGGGCTCTACGCGACCTGGAAGTGCTGTAAGTATTTCTTGTATCTCTGACTTTTAGCAAGAGCTTGATATCTGGGGAGTACTAATGCAAAAGCTTATCTGTGAGCTGCAGCCTGGTGTCAGAATGGTCTAGTGAAAAGATGTCTTAAAATAATCCACTGCGATGTGCTATAAAATGGTAAAATTATCTGGGGAGACTGAGATGCTCCTTTACTCTGCAAGACAACCATACCACCCAATTTAAAGAAAAAAAAAAAAAAAAAGGTAGATGGTAGATACTGTAAGAAAAGAATATATTTTCTATTAAAATGGGGAGGGAAGCATTAATGAATCCAATTATTTTTGTAAATGATACATCACTGTAGAAGTGCTGAACATTTTCAGGATTGCCTTTGTTGTACAGTCTGACATCAGTTTGATCTTTCAGCCTCTCTACTTAAGGAACAATATACTAAATGTATCTGACAATCTAGATGTTTTCAAAGAGGCACTTTCCTAGCAAAACACTGTTGTTATGTGGTGAGATGTTTAGCCTGTCCATGTTAAATGGATATTTTTATTTTAATTTTTCTGGGTATGTGTATAAAACATATACAGAAAATATCTTTTTATGTCATTGAAGGTTTGTAGGTAATAACAACAAAATACTCTTTTGCATACTTTTTTCTTACTGTCTTAAAGTTGCCCTCAGTGAGGTTAAAGGTAACAAAATTATCATCAGTGACCCCTGACCTGAAAACAGTGACTGTAATGAGCAAAGTGTCTCCGTTCCCAAAGAATTTGAGACACAGCACACATTCCTGAAATATTTTCTCAGACAGTCAAAATGTCACATTTTTTTCTGTGCTTTTTTTTATTAAGGGAACTGAAAGACTTTGTGAATCAGTGAGTTACTTCATGTTAGTTTGAATCACGGTTGGTACATCTCACCTTGAGGTGGGAGGAAGCTTCTTTTTTTTCTTCTGAGATTCTGAAGTAAAAAACCTTTACTGACAGATAGCCTCTATATGTCCAAGAAACTAAGAATGTGTAAGCTACTGCAGTAAAGTTTTATTTTAATATGCAATAGTTGATCTTACTTATGAGTGAATGGTTCTGACGGCTGATTTTATTTTATTTTTTTTTTACAGTATAACAACAGAAAATAAACCTATTGTAACTTTAAGGTATAAAATAATGTACTGTAGGTTCAATACTAAGTCTAATTGTGAACTTGATAAATTGTTAATTTTCTATCAGTAAATCTGATGTTCTGTGAGATTTTTATTTCTGTATCTCATATTTTTTCCAATGGTGACTTAATCTGGTTATCATGTGTTTTAATATGAGCCTTTACATCTGGAAGTGTTAAATGTTTATGTGCGTGTGTGTATATAATTGAATATTTGTAGTTTTTAAAGCTCATGATTTTTAGTAGTCTAAAAAGGTCATCCTTGCCAGTAGAAGTTAATGGTAGGAAATCCACTTTGTTTTCAATGAATGCAAAAGGGAACAGAACTCTATTAAAATAATCATCTGCTTACAAAGTAGGTAGTTAGAATTTTGTGAATACACCTTAACTATTAGTATTATTCAAATATACAACTACATGTTCACTATCCTGACTTATGTTGTGTGATAAGCAATGACAGTTTAGAAAATAAATTTAAAAAAGAGATATTTTGAACATTTACTGAAAAGTATGCATCTAATGTGACTTCTTTTCCAATAAAGCATTAAAGATATGTAAATCACACTATAATATATATACAGTGAATAGTATATAAGACCAGGTATTTTGTTTCCATTTGGAGTTAATTATTCTAAGCACAGAATTTGTATATTACTTCAAATTATAAGTATATGCTGAAACTTTTAAATAATTTTTAAAGTTACTTGGCCTGAAACACTCTTTAGTCACAATTTGAATTTTTTGCCAAAGTAACAGGTCTTATAAATTGGTTAGACAACTGCAGAATCTTGGAGGCTATTAATGTTAAAGATACAAAATCAACATGAAATCTGGAAAGACGGAAGCAAGTTTAGATATAAACCTGCTCACTTGTTAATTTGCTAGCAGATTTCTGTGAAATTTTTTTTCGTTTTTGCTCTTTCTTTATCTAAGAGAAAATCAGCCATACCGGGGAAACATTGACTATGAGAAAATATATTGTGCTGCCATATTAAAATTATAAAGTATCTAAGAAATTCAAGAAATGTCTTTCTGTCATCACACTTTTTGCAATAGTGTGTAACAGTTTTAGATAAAAGTATGGAGCAATTTTTTTTTTTTAATTGATTTTCGATTTGCAATGAAATCAAGCATTTTGGATTACAGTAGTTATAAAAATGGTTTAATTTCTTATGTATCCCTTACATCAACTCTGATGTCTTTCTGTGCCTTGCAAAAAGATAAATTAATAGCCCTTGTATACACAACAGCAAGTCAAACACGAAACATCTGAAATTTAAAATAAAACCCTTTGTAGACGTACATTCTTTAACCAGTTAACAGCTATGGAAATATGTAGTTGTTTCCATTCCCTTCATTGAAAAAAGATGATTTGAAAACCTTTTAAGAAGTCATACAGGAAGATGTATTGGAGCTGTCATTTAGCATGTGGACACTAAGAAAATCCTGGAAAAGTCTACTGGCTGTCATTTGTTCACTAAGACACCTTTTGCAGATATACCCACTTCCCACTTGGCCTTTTTTTTTTTTAATTCAATTTTGAAAAAAAAAAAATCCTCCCCACTTTTTATTTACTTACTTACTTACTTATTTATTTATTTTCATTGATTAATCTCCTCTTTGTTTATGTAGTCCTGAGGGCACATAGGGGAGATGCCGTATGCATAGTGAAGAAAACATTTAGGTTGTTGAATGAGTAAGCACACAAAGGTAAAATGCAGCACATTGCACCAGTAATTAATTGCTTGGTTAATATGGATGCATATAGCTTGATGCTGTTCAGTGTGCTGTGAATTTACCTTTCTGTGTTTCGGGATCACAGGGTACTTAAAATTTACTCCGAACATGCACAAATTACACTCCTTATTTTGTTTGTTTGTTTTTTATAATTCTTGTTTCAAAAAGGAAAAAAATTAAAAGATTTGGGTACTGCAAATTATTATTTATTATTCTCATAATTGTGTTTACAACTGTACAGCACATTCTCCATTGTATTCAAGTGAGTAATCTCTAAGCTGAAACTGTAAATTCTGTCACTTGTTTCCTTGTTCTGGAGTAAGCTTGTTTGCATTTTATTTGCAGCCTAAAGACAATAGTTAACTGCAGGATCGTTCATGGAGTTCCCTTATCTTTACAAACTACACTTACTGTGTGTGACAGTTCTGTGCTAGCCAACAATTGGCTAAGATTTATTCCTAGTTTTTGTCTCAAGTTCTGGGCACCTTGTCTAAAATGTAAATTATCTTCTAGAGAACTAACGTTCCTGCCTCCTTCCATTGTGTAGCAGAAGGTCACCTATTGTTCATGCAGCTCTGGATCATCTGCAGCAACACTGTTCCATATAAAAATTGACTGCAGTTCAGAGTTGAACTTTTCAGAAGATTCTTGAAATAAATAAAAAAAAAAAATAGGCAGATCTTGAACTCTCAGAAGCTAGAAAGGGAGACCAGAGTCCTAAAAACAAGGACTTTTCTCCAAAAATACTCTGGAACTCTTCTTTATGTCAGGATGGCAGTCTTAGCTTTAATGCAATAGACGCTCTCAACAGTGGCAGAAGCTCTGTTTCTGTCCTCTTGAGTTGATCATAGGTTACTGGGGTCTCTGTTTACTTAGGGTTATTAATGGAACAGTCAAATCACAGTGTTTTAACAGGGATTGAAAAGGGAGCCAAAGCGGACCTCGAAGCATGGGCTTATTTCCCCAGTAGCCATGTCTAAAAGCAGTACACCTTGTTCTTCATTAACTATGCCTTGTAAAAAAGCGTAGTCAGTGTGACATAAATAAGTGTAACATGTTAACATGCTTCTTCTTGACTTCACAGCACTCTCAACAATAACAACATCACCCGGCTGTCAGTTGCAAGTTTCAATCATATGCCCAAACTCAGAACTTTGTAAGTAGTCCTGTGGAAGCTGGCTGCCATCATTATCAACCCAGTGTGTTCAGTATACCATTTTTTCCTCTATCAAGTTTTGTCAGTGGCCTATAAATACATATTCAGGAAGAGAAGGCATACTCTCAGTCAAAAAAAATATTGAGGTTGGTGAGTGTGAACTTTGTGTGTGTATGCCAAAAAATCCTAAAAGGTAAAACTAACAAGTGACCCTAAAGCTAATACCTGGAACTCAGGAGATAGAGAAGCATTTATATCCTTTTCACTGCATTTCTTTAGGATATGGGGTGATGGGAATGTTTTCATGGCCTTTTCCCAACTGGGTTTTCCATAGTGCTGCATTTGTTCACTGAAAAGCTTCATGTTCTTACAAAAAAAAAAGGTGGGGGCAGGGGAGATTCTCTTTTATATTTTACAGCTGCATAGAGTAAGAAATTGATGGTTTTTGAAAGTCAAGAATTTGTTTTACTTTGAGCTATTGAATGGGTCACATTTCATTTAGGAACATGGAAGAATCTTTGATTGGCTGTCAGATGTGATAAATGGGAAATCTTTATGCTTTTATTACTGTACTGCTAGCAGACCTAATTAAGCTAAACTGGCTCTCCAACATTCTTTGTAACATAAAATTATAGGATCATCCGGTAGTGCTATTATAATTAAAGTTGTGTCAGCATTTACAATAAGACCCCCCATTTTTAGAGGTTATCACTTTCGCAGGATACTTCAGTCTTCTAAAACAAAACAGTGAAAAAAGTGTACATGCAAGCGATACAATTTGGTGTTATTTATTCTGTTTATACTGAACTAAGAATAAATGTACACTGTGTTAATCAACAAAAACAGACTGTCAAGGTTTAGTTCTGACACACTATCAAACAGACTTTCCACTGAAGTGGGAATCAGAAATGAATGGGATGTTCCTATCACAGCTCAAGAGTAGCTTTTGCTGTTCAAGAATTAATTTTGCGAAGAGCCTGTCCATTTTCTTTTATGCATGTTTTATTGCACAAATGTTTTAAATCAGTAGTGCTATTGACTTAAGTTAACATAACATCTGTAACTGAAAAAAATGCAGTCAGGTGAGTAGTTCTTTTGACTTCATAACAGACTTGTAACTATTCTTGTTTGGATTATTCCAAGAGCTCTTGAATTGTGCTCAGCATGGGCTTTTGGTGGCCTTAGTTATATTTTGAGAATAGAATTTCATTCAATTCTTTTGTGTCTGAGACTTGAAAACTTGAATATCCATCTGTTCCTCTTTCAAACTTTGAAATCCAGTTTATATTCTGAACTCCAGATTACAGTGAATCAAATTAGCTAGTTTTGTTACCATTTACACTTTTTTGTGGGTTATTTTATCTTTTGAAAATTTATTTTAGAAGCAAAAAAAACCAGGCACACAGAGTCCTAGATTATAGCTGTAATCTCCCATTTGCAGTCCGAATATGCTTTTATAACCGTATTGATTTCAGCAGCATTAGTTCAGATTTGCAATGGTGTTCTTGCCTACAGCTGGCCACAGATTGTACTGAAAATCAGTGCAGGAAAAGGCAAAAAGGCATTGCCTTTAATTTCTAGTCATTTGTGGGACGAAAACAAAAACAAAAACAACAACAACAAAAAACACACTGAGTTAAAGTCTTTTGGTTTTGTTGGTTTGTAACACAATTCATGTTGCTTTAAGGACTTTTTATGGACTAATTAGACTTCTTGTTTAAATTCTCATTTTCTTGCACTTTCTTTCCAGTGATTTAGTTAGGATTGAGCACATCATCTAAAAAGGACCAAAATGATATTATTCTGTTATGGATGGTTCTGAGTAAGGATTTGATTTATAACTGTGGATGTCCTTTTCTGTAGTTGAGAAAAATGCAAGAGCCAGGGAAAAGTTAGAGCTAGAGGAACGTAATTTACCTAATTTAGTGAATACATTTGTCTGATGTTTTATTAATGGCAAAGTGCTTTCTGCCACTTGGCAAGGAGCCGTGGTCTTGTGTCGGTCTCTGCCAACCAAGAGGCGACTTCCTTAATTCCATTGCTTGCTGCCATTTGGTCTTTAAATTTCAGGCATTGCTTAGGCTGTATTTCCCTAGGAGCCAAAAGCAGCTAATCCCCCATTCTGCGATTAAACAAAAAGAGAGGAAATCAGAAAAGGGATGTGAAAGAAGGTGTTTTATATTGAGTTATTACTCTGTCTTATTCTGCAGAAAATGAATATGACCTGTTAGAGGGATTTTGCAGGCTGTTTCTATAGAGACTGATAATGGCCAGACTTAGATATATCTAATTGGAAACCAAATCTTTTATTAACTCTTCTTTTTTGACAGTATATTATCACTATAGGACACTACAGTGATATGTTACTTCGGACATTTCTGTCTTATTCATCATTTGTTCATATCTGGACTAAAGACCTCCAAGGCAGCTTTCAAGCTCTTGTGTGTTTGCTTTTTTCTTTCAGACAAGAGGAAAGAAACTATAGGTAGTTTAGTTTCTTAAGAAATCTTCATCTTTTTTTTTCTTTTTTTTTCTTTTTTTTTTTTTTTTCGGTGATTTAGACCACAATTAAAAGGTCATTTTGCTGCTTGTATAAGCTTTGTTTATTAGCCTTTAAATCCCAGACTTTTAATGAAAGACGTAAAACATTGGTCGCTCATTCATGATTTTTATTAGTAAAGCAGCACAGTTTGGTGCTGCAGGGGGGAACAGGAAGGATGAGTTGCTCTTCTGTTTCTTCTCCCCAATTTAACCATACGGACACGCTTTTTCTCACGCAGTCGCCTTCACTCCAACAACCTCTATTGCGACTGCCACCTGGCCTGGCTGTCCGACTGGCTGCGGCAGCGGCCGCGTGTCGGCCTCTACACCCAGTGCATGGGCCCGGCCCACCTGCGGGGGCACAACGTGGCGGAGGTCCAGAAGCGGGAGTTCGTCTGCAGCGGTAAGGGCAACACTCACACAGCCCAGCAACAGCTCAGCAGTGACTGTTCGTGCTACGTCTTGCTAGCTTTTGCGTATTTTTTTTTTCTAATTTAAAGAAGCTAATCATTTTTATCAGTATTTGTATCTTCTGTTGCGGTGCTTCTGTCCTTACAAAATTTGTGTGAATGCTGCATCGAACATATAGCCGTCATAAGGAGGGGGGAGAGAAACGGAAAATGAAATAAAAGATACACTGACTGAGAGAATATAAGGCCTTTTAGTATTAAGGAAAAGGCCTTTAGTAATAAGGATTTAAAAAACAAAAACTGCAGGTTGTTTTTTCTTTTTGTTATTTTTCTATTTCTGTTTAAATAGTTTTCTGAAACCCCAAATAAACTTCTGAATGTTACTGGTATGCTTTTATGATCTTGTGGGTGGCAACCCATGGCAGGGGATTGGAACTAGATGATCTTTAAGATCCCTTCCAACCCAAGCAGTTCTATTATTCATTCTATGATTCTTTAGTGCATCAGGTTGTTTTCTGATGTGAAATGACAAAATGACAAACGATTCAATACTAATCACATTTTCTCTATTTATTTTTTTTCCTTTATTCATGTCTCCTAGATGAGGAAGAAGGCAAGTTTATCTTTCTTATTTAGATATTTTTAAACTTGATTGAAAATTTTCTGTAAACTTTACCTGCTGTTTCAAGGTTCCTCAAAACACTGAAAAACAACTGGAATATAGCTGTCTGTTCAGTCATTCAGCAGGACTGTTTCTACTAGTTGATCTTCTGCAGACCCCCAGGTTGCTATTGCCAAATATGCCAAAATTTACACAGATCTGTTTGTGGTTTTGTTTGTTTGTTTTTAAACAGCTTTATGCACGGTTTCTATCCATACTGAACAGCTTCTAATATCACAGCGTAAGGCACCGTGACATCCTAGCATGGCAAATGATAACCACACTCTTATCATACTTCAGCCTTTTATGTATACTTAAAAGAGCTCCTAACAAAATCACTTCACGTATCCTGTTTGTAAACCGCATAGTTTTATAATTTGGACACTAACGCTGATTTTGAAGATGGGGAATAATCATGTTTTATCTCTGGGTCACTGTATTTTTTTTTTAAGTAAAATAGGTGAAATATTTTCTGTTTTTTAGTTTTGGCAGCTGTTTGCACTTTCATAACAGATACTTTAACATTAAAACAAATTATTATATTGCAAACTACTATCTCAAAAGACTAAACTTTTCAGCAGAGTAATTTTAAAACTTGGACAGTTATTTGAAGTTGTAAATAGGAACAGCACTGGCTGCAACGTTAAAGTGATCTGTCATACATTATCACTGTACCCTTTCTATCTTAATATATGACATAAAATACAGCAAGACAGATTTCATAGCCCAGAAGTTTTTGTTTTGGTTTGGTTTTCCCTAGGAGTTTCAAAACAGACTCTAGCTTTTTTACCTTAATAGGAAAGAAAAGGGGAAAAAAGGGGGAAGGGGGGAGATTCATGCCTTCATGTGTTCCATATCATTACAAAACAGTAATCTGTATCATTAAATCATTATAACAATGACTTAATATATTATAAAAATATATATTAATTAATTAATATATTATAAAATATGCAACCTATTTGCAGGAAAATGTAATAAGATATTCTTACTTATTTTCTAAAACATATCTAAATATGTGAGTATTAAGGTTACATGTAATTATAAACACCGAATTTAACATAAAACTCTTAGGGGATGACACAAAGTTATGTAAATTCATGGCTACCTGACTAGTTAGAAAGACTGTTAAACTGGGGGAGAAAGTCTGCTGAGCTAATACAGAGTGAGAGTATAAGCTATGTAGTCAAACCTATTATTTATCTCTGTGATTGGATGGAAAGGTCATAATTCCAAAATTGTCTGTAACTGGTGCATACACTGAAGAATAATACTCATTAATGAGTATTTGCAGAGCAGAACTAAGAGAAGAGCTTCAGTGTTCATGGCAAAGTTCATTCATTTCTGTTGACATTCATTTTTAATACACAAAATTCTGAAAACTAAGTAAAACAATAATTGTTTTTTAAAACCACAGAATAAATAAAACATACCTAAAAAATGGACTACACTTAGCCTTCTTTTAAAAAAGTGATTTTGAATACAAGTATATGAAGTAACTGAGAAATGATGAAAGAACCAGCATAGCAGTTGAGCATTTTTCTTTAATTTCATTATTGTGTCAACATGTTGGTATTAATTAGGTATTTAAATTAATGCAATTTGAAATCATGGATGGGAAACAATGTTTATTCTTTTAAGTTCTGCATCCATTTTTCAGGGAGGTGTAAAGTGTGATGTTTTACTTTTGAGGTAAACTGGACTACTGCTTGACAGGTTTATACAGTTTTAGAAAAAACTCTTTTCTTTTGCAGGTCACCAGTCTTTTATGGCTCCATCCTGCAGTGTCTTGCATTGTCCCACTGCATGCACCTGTAGTAACAACATAGTGGATTGTCGTGGAAAAGGCCTTACTGAAATCCCAACAAATCTTCCAGAAACTATTACTGAAATGTGCGTAATCTGATTTTTTTTTTTCTTTCAATGAACTTGCAGAGAACAGTTTTGTCCTATGTATTCATTGTTGTTATTTGTATAATATGCATTATACAGGGTAAGAATTTTTGAGTGCACATTCAAATTCAGAAATAAAAGGAATATATAGATATATGAAAATATTTAAGACATATATGTTCTCTTACGAGTTAGTTTTATATGTATTACTCACAACTCACAGTTAAAACTGCATTCTGAGTTGGTTTAAAAAGAATTCATGAGTCCTTACTTTTCTGCAAGTAAGTGGCTTTTCAATGCAGGCTATAAACTCTGTTGCTTTCAGTGTTGCTCACTTTCCATCACCTTATTCAAGTCTTAGTGTCAGAGGAGCATATCTTGCAACAAAGAGACCTACATTGCTCATACTAAGTATTCTGCTAATGCAGCCTCCTCAGAAGGGTAATTTGAGAAGGCAAAAGTGTGGTGGTTGATTGCAATCTGTGGTATAGTCATTGTGTTAATACCATATAGCCGTGGATGGAAGAGCGTGCATGCTGATAAGGTTGCATGACATGGCATAAACAACAGCAACATCTACAAAATGTGCAACTGCATCTTTACTGCCAAGCGGAGTCATAGCAGTGTGGCTGAGAGGTTGTGTGGGCACATAGGAAGGCTGCTGCTGTGTTGTTGCAGGGGAGGAGCAAAAGCAAAAGGTGAGTTTACAAGGGCACAACTAGAGATTGCAAGTGTGTTCCTAAATCTTTATTTTAAGGGTCATCAGTCCCAAAGAAATTATAGGATATAGGAGTTACTAGTTGACCCTGAATTCACTGTCAAAAGAAATGACCATGAGGCAAAAGCAAATGGGAATTTACAGAATGGAGATGTGTATCATCCTGTCTTCTGCTCACCTGTTGTTCTAGGTAAGAAATGCTGATGTGTTTTAAGCATTTAACATGTCCAGCATTTGGTTAAGCATTTAATAGGTTGCAAACTGAGGCTGGATATTTCCTGCTAGACTGCACATTGTTCACATCCCAGAGTGAGGCCTTTTCACATGATGAGATCCATAATCCATTAATATTGCTAAATATGTATGCATAGGTGTTCATATAAATATGTATAATATGCGTGCAGTGCTATATGTATAGATCATAGTTTACAGCATATCACTATCTGATATCTCTGTTGTGTATCTATTTCATAAGTATTGTTTACATTAAAAAGCAGGTTGCAGTGTTTTGCACGGTCAATGCCGTTCATAAATAATACACAAATAAACATACATATTCAAAATCTGGTACAAGGCAAGGTAGGGCATTAGAAAGGCAAATTTTAGTATTTATTTTAAATGAAACAGGTATGTACCAGTGAATACCAGTGTGATGGGAGAACTGGACTTCTATGATTGATTTAGTTTCTGAGTAAACAGGAGGATTGAAATATGATTTGAGTCAGTGGTAGGCTGCACTTACCACACAGTGAGAACAAAAATTTCCAGTTAAGTGGAAGGTAAAGAGAGAAATGTACAGGAAAAGAAGAAGACAAATAAGGGACATTAAAAAAGGGACAAACTCAGTGGAAGAATTAGAGTAAGGGATTTTGTGAGTATTTGATGAGAATCACTTGATCTTTGCTGCTTCCATGTCAATGGGTTGAAGATGAGTTGAGATTTCAGCAAATAAGCATGTTGTAAAGGTTGTATGGCGAAAGCTTTACACTCTACTGCTTTAATGAGAGGAAAATCATGAAACTTTCAAAAAAAAAAAAAAAGAAAAAAAAAGTTTATTCTTTGAAACATCCAATCTTCTTTAGAATCTACTGTGTTCTTAATTCTCAAGTTATTTTAAGCTAATAAATTGGAGGAGGAGAGGCGGGGATCCAAAGCTTCGAGCTTTAAATATAGTCTTTTAAAATGTCATTAATTTTCTTTGTCTTTATGAAGGAATATGCATTAAGGTTCATAATTTGTCCTGCCACCTTCTATTTTCCATGTCACTCTCATTCATCTCTTCTCTAAACTAGATGTTTCAAGTCCATTCAATCTTTTTGGATGCCAAAACCTTTGATTTCTTAATTAATCTCCTCCTTTCTCTCCTAACTCTTGGTTTTATTAATTTTTTGACCTACATTGACCAAAGTTGAATAAAATATTCCAGATGACAGTGAAACATCACGTTATATGGTGGCATTTTAGTTTCCTTTCTGCACTGTAATACTTTCTTTCCTTAACTGCCAATATCCATTGCAGCACACTTTCCATTGAAATGACCATGAAAAGTCCTAGGTCTTTTTTTTTTTTCTTAGATGTTTTTGTCAGGAGCAATAATTTTACAGATGTAATTTCATTATTCCATCCACATATCACCTTATGTTTCTGAACGCTGAATCCAATTGCGTGTTACTTTTTAAAGCTGCTCTGTGAAAGACTTCGGTCTCCTATTCTTTTATCTAACTTCAACATACAGAAAGGTTCAGATGATCCTATCTTAAAGCTATCCTACAATAAAGTGTTTACAACTTTTTTCTTTTTTTTTTTTTTAGAGAAGTGCTTTGCAACTATTGTTTATAACAACCCTTTATAATTGAATTAGAAATAATGATTGTATCACATACAGTAATGTTTTTTTTCCACTTATTTTTATATGAAATTGTTGTATTTGTGCCAAAATGGTAATTGAAAAGAAGCACTTGAAGAGATGAGATCATGCTGTCACAGTAGCTTTAAAGAATGCCAAGGAGCTGCTGAACATGGAGCATGAGAGACCTGAAGTGAGCACTGTATTTCCACCACCATTACACAGTTCCCACACACATGCCTTTATTATCGTAATCACAATTTTGAGCATGTGCTTTGGCAGGAGCTCCCCAGTTCTCTGGGAGGGAGGGAAAGAGAAGTGAGCTGGTTCCCTGTTGAGTTTTCTGAAGGATGTACAGAATTAACAGCCAAATTATTATTTATTCATTGATTTTATAATACCACCATCATTAGATTCCTGTGCACAACGTAAGAAAATTGACATTATACTACCATTTAACATGGGCCAGATGTTCTCCAACCTTTTCAGTATTTTTTTCCACAGTCGTCTTCTGCATTTTTAACTGAGTATTCTCTTCTGATTTTATAAATGTACTTTATTGACAGTAACATTTGAAAAATCCATAGTACTTGTAAGTTCCCTTAGTCTGGACAACTTTCTGTGCCCTACAGTTGTAATAGTTATCACCTGTTTATGGGGTGTATTTGCAGAATCCAGTGCTGAATACTACCAAGCTGTCATGTCATGCTTCAGCCAACACAATGGACCACAAACACCTCTGTGGTCTGCATCTTTCCTATATTTTGTCTTTACCTAATTGTATCTCATGTGAATACACTTTTCCTATTAGACTAAGGTTAAACTTTATTGTCAGCCCTAATGTATACAGTTGCTAAAAAATTGACCCCTGTTTTTTGACAGATACCATTTTTCCATCCATTTCTGCTTTTTCTTTCTTTGTTCTTACATGTGCAGAAGGTTAGTAAGAATATAATCTTTATATAGTTTCTAAAAGTCCATAATCCAGTTATTTTTTTCTTGTTGTTCTTATGAAGTTTGCCCTCAACAAATACTCATGTTTTTTGATGTTTTGTGGTGTTCTCCATCCATTTCTTCCATCTGTTCTCTCAGTGGGAAGCTTGACCTCAGTACCTTATGAAGCTTTGATTTCTTGCTCTTTGCCCAGCACAAGCTTCCTTTACATAAAATGTGTGTCTGCACCAAAACACTTTGTATTTGTTACATTGTCACATTGTCAGTCCATGTGAGACAATGCTGCATAAATTCTAAGTGGTATTAATAATGTTGTTGTTCTCTGTCCTCCTGGTTTACATAAATAAACTTCAGGTTTTAATGTGTATGTTCCATTTCAACAAATTTCCTTTTTTTTTTTTTTTTTTCCTTTCTGGGAGTTGATTATTTATATAAGAAGTTAATTTATGTGCAAAAAATCCTTTAAATGAAATATTGAATTACGAAAGTATTGAACATTTGCAGTTTGAATTGAGTAAAAGTTTGTATGTCAAAGTTCTGTGTTAACTCCAAGGAAAAGGAAGGAAAAACGCTTTCTGTTTAGAGCATAATACTAAGACTTTGCATTATCTTGGTAGTTCTGCTGGACAACCTTTTGGGGATGACATTTTAAGACGGTAGGAGCTGTCTTCTCTGCTGATGGCTACTGCCTCTGTACCACTGTAGCAGAGTTGGCAGAATATGTGCTTGCACGGCTCTGCAGCCTCCCTGTCTGAGTTTGGTGTAATAGCTGCAGCCACTGAGGAAGAGGAGCTGAAGTGGTTTAGGAGGGAGCAGGTGTTCTGTGATGGTGGCAGCAGGAGGAGCCAGAGCCAGCTGCAGAAAAAATGTTTTAGCCTGGTGCAGGTGGGTTTCCTAGCGAGTATCACGGTGCTGGTGAGAGGGTTTTGTTGTACCACTCTGTCTGGCTTCTCAACAGTTACAAAAGTCAGTAGCAATTCCCATTGTGTGCAGTCAGTTATCAGCCAATGCATTGTCTGCCTGGTACCTCTTGGGAAGATGCCTTCAGTAGCAGGACTGCTTATCTCCAAGTAGCTGTCAGTGAAAATGGAAGGAGAATAAAGCCTTTGGTGGTTCTCTCGTTCTCCCTTTTGATGTGATAAAGCTCAGAGGAAAATTAAGAATTCAGTATCTCAGTAAATGTAATTCTTAATCTTTATTGGCTTAGTACAATTGTATTTGTACCAGTTATACCTATTCTGCAAAATTAATTCTTCTCTTTATTATCTAAATAAACTCGCACACAGCTAAAAATAAGAATACCTAAACTTTTCTTTTCATGGTGGGTCCAATCAATGCTATATTATTTGAGAGTAAAGTATTTCATATTCCATGTAGTAAAAGATCACTTGAGCACCAAGACTCCCTTAGTTTTAGTGTATCCACTAATTCTAGAGGAAGCGCAGAAATAAAATGTAACCTCTCTAGGCCATCTTTAAAGGTTTCAGATCATGAGTGACCTGCAGGAAACATTTTGGGAATGCTTCCCATAGTTCTATTATTTTAATGCCTGTAACTGTAAACATTGTGAGTCCAAATACATTGACAATAGATGTTACATATTAATAGTTTTCAAACACTTGGTTTATAATACATCATACTTAAGCCTTTTTTCACTTAAGCAAAGCACGATATAGTAGCTATTCACTTAAAATATATTATGTATTAGTAGTCTTCAAGATTTTGCTATTTAGTATTCCTTGCTTAAGCCTTGTCTCATGGACAATCTCAAATCATGAGATAGTATTTATCCATTAGAAACATCAAAGAATCATAGATTGCTTTGGGTTGGAAGGGACCTTAAAGATCACCTAGTTCCACCACCCCCTGCCATGGGCAGGGACACCTCCCACTAGACCAGGTTGCTCAAAGCCCCATCCCACCCGGCCTTGAACACTGCCAGGGATGGGGCATCCAGAGCTTTTTTGGGCAACCTGTGCCAGTGCCTCACCACCCTCATAGGAAAGAATTCCTTCTTGATGTCTAATCTAAATCTACTCTCTTTTAGTTTAAAGCCATTACTCCTTGTCCTATCAGCACAGCCCCTGATAAAGAATCCCTCTCTAATATAATAAGTCATAATATGACTCAGTTTAGATTTGCTGTTTATACCTCTTACAGAAATTTGTGTGGGAAGCTCTTTCATTGTCATGTTTGGTCTGTTGAGTTCAACCAACTCAAGTGGTCTAATATACCTAGCACTTTCCTCCTTTGTCATATAGCTCTTATATTAAAGACATTACGGGTCATTCTTAAGGTTCAAAACTATTACTTTAATTGGTTTTAGAAAGTATAGCCTTTCTAACAGTGATAGCATTTATCAGCCTCTATGCAGGCATTCCTTACACATTTTAGTTTTTCAGCACCATTAATCTCTATTCACTTGGTTTCATTTTAGAATTCACCTTCCGCATGCAAGTTCTTTGAAAGGTCTGCAGAAATAATTCTGGTTTCCTTCAAATTGAGACTTTTTGGCATATGTTCAAACAGACTATCAGAAACCTTACAAATGGTGACCCAGCAGCAATTTTATTAAATGTACTGGTACCTTTTCTTAGAACGGTGTGAGTGAGTGACAGGCTCTTATTTCAAAAGGAGAGGCCAAAAAGCCATTAATGAGCTAGCCTACCTCATGAAAATGCTCTTCTTACATTCTTCTGATTTTCTTTTCTCTTCTGTGGCTTGAAATAGCAGTCAAAGTGGTTATAAAACCTCTTTCTTTACAGTAGTGTTATGAATAAAAGAAAATAAATACATTTGCAATAAGTGCTGCTGAGGGTGTTGATTTAGTGGGGGAGAGGAATGACCTGCTTTGATGACCACAGCTTTGTATAAATGACTATTTAAGCAATCAGGCATAGAATTAAGTTGATTTTTTTCTTCATTTTTGTTAACATGAAAAACATTTAATTAATCAAAGGAAGGAGTAAATTGTTTTGTTTGTTTTTTTATTATTATTAGAAGGATAGGAATCCTTACAATGGTGATATAGCAAAGAGAAAGGTTTGATGAAAGGGAGGGTGAGTAGGGGGTTGCCACTGTTAACTAAGCAACAGTTGTATAATTAATGTGAGTCTTCGGAGGGGACAAAAAAGACCCTAAACCATATAATGTATGAAATGAAAAAAACATACGGAATTTTAATCAGGAATTTTAACAGTTCACCTCTGTTAACTCAGTGCAGTGAAAAGTCACTGACTTTTTAATTACTGTGGCCTTCAAGATAAAGTTGCTTGCTCTTTTCAGTGGAGCTTTCTAACATTTGAATGCCAAAACTAGAAACTGTATGGCTGTATTTGTTTCTGCTTTCTAGTTTAAATCAAAACATTGGTCTTTTTAGTTAGCAAAACTACTGTTTATGCCCATTGCAATATATAAAAACAAATAACGTTTGCTTTATCAAAGATGAAGAAATTTGCTAAAATCTTAACATCTTTTATGACATACATACATATGAAGACACAACAATTGCATGAGAGTAATGGAAAATGCATTCTCTTCAAGGCAATGTCTTGAATAAATGTGAAAAATTAAAATTATGTAAAGGAATCTACTGATGTACTTGACTTCATTACCCCAATGCATTTAATTTTGCAACACAGATTTAACTGAATTACTGTTAACTGTTTGGGATTCATACCTTAATATTTCTCAGGGAAAACTTAAAATATATTCCATTTGACAGAAATAGATTGAAGTTTTGAAGCTAATAGATTAGGTTTTTTTTGACAGCTAAACATGTCCACTTAACACACGAGAGAAATGATTTGTCATGCTCTTACTCAAATATCTCCCTAATCGGAAAATTACTGGTAAATCATGTGGCTTTATGGTTTTGTTTCTTTTTTATTTCTTATTTCAGTTTTCAGACACGGTGTTTTCTGTAGGTAGAATATTTAATTTGTTCTTTATTAGCATGCGTTCTATGCTACCATTGTTCAGATCTTTGGCTTTCTTCATACTCTTGTGTCTTACCTTAAAAACTAATTAAATTTACAGGACAAAAGTAATTTCAACAGTCAGGAAGATGCAGAGACACAGAACACAGCAACTGCACAGGAAACTTATTCCAAAGAATATGGAGGAGGTCTTTATGTGTGAAACTTTATGTAAAATATCACACAGCACACTAAGCAGAAGAGATTATGATTCACTCTTGAATTTGTATGGCACCCTGTGGTGGAACTGGTGCAGTGGCAGGGTATTCTTCCTTGAAGGTGGAAATAGAAGATGTCTTGTGGCCTTAGCCAACTTGCTTTTTTTTTTTTTCAAAATGGAGGAACAACCCCAGTGCTCATTTCCAGAAACTTTGGAAGTCGATACTGGCCAGAATGAACACCCCATTGTTCCAATTCTGGGACGTTTGTGCATGTTTCTGGTGGTACTGAGGTACATTGAGGGACCTCTACGTACTCTGCCAAGAGAAAGAAAATAAGTCAGGCATGCTATAAATGAATATTTTATACAGCATGAAGAGAAGCTGGAGAAGGCCCATCCAGCTCTTCCAGAAAAACCCTCATAGCTCTCTGACAGCTGTGCTACACTCCAGAGGCGTCGTTACTCTTAGATTTTATTTTTACATATGGTTCTTCCTCAGCAATAATGTGATTGAAGTTACTGTAAAAGAAACTGAACATACCAACTTAGAATCATAGAACCATTTTGGTTGGAAAAGACCTTCAAGATCATCAAGTCCAACCAACTTCTTATGCTGTTGTGTTTTACCTTCAAAAAAATGCTGCCTTCATTATTTAAACGTTAGTAAATACGTGGTCCCATAAGTGGCAAACACCTGTCGGAAGTATTCTCAGTGAAAATATGTAGATTTTTTGTGGTAAATTTATGGTGCATGCTCCTGTAGTGTTATCAGGTAGTGAGGACTCCCACCACACTGTCAGCCACACAGAGTAATGGGATTCCCAAGCAGGTTGATGAGTCATCACTCATGATGAACCAAGAATGTAGCAGGATTACATTTATTTTTGTGAACTTAACACAGTTATTCTGAAGAGCTCAAGTAGTTTTTGTAATGTAACAGCTCTCATCAAAAATAGGCTAATTAGAGAGGCTTTAACTTGACTCTAGGTGACTCAGGCTAATTGCACAGGAGGCACACTCTGACAGATACTAAAGTACTGAGCAAATAATTCTTTAAGAAGTGGTGCATTTTGCCTACAACCTAAATCTGTAACAATTAAGGAATGTAAAGCCTACCGTCGTCAATGGTGCTGTAGGGTTCAGAGCATGAGATGGCCTTGTCTGTGATGAAAAATTTAGCAAATGCAGGTTTGGGACTTGCTTTTAAATGTGATGAATTCTTTAATGGCTTTAGTACAGCAATCCTTGTTACTTTTTTTGATGTAATGCAGACTATGGAGATGTCTGTCATTTGCAGTCAGTCCCCTGAGGAAATATTTAATAGAACAATTAGACTGGATGTTCGCATTTTGGCAAGCTTTAGGGCAACATTGACAGTGATTCTTTATATGCAAATATTTAGGAAACTGTCAACCAGATTTATTAATACACAGAATTAGAGACTGTAATTTTAAAGTCCAAGTAATATAGTCATTCAAAATACATCTTCTGTTTTGTTAGACATGGATGATATCACAGATTTCAACAGAATTCTTTTGCTGCTGAAGTTAGAAGAGACATTTACTGGATAAAAGGACTCTGGAGGTGCAGTTGTTGGGAAAAAAAAAAAAAAGAAGAAAAAAAAAAAAAGGTACTTAGTTTGATAGCCTGAAGGATTTCTTTAGCAAAGGGAGACCATTACTCCTTCCTTTTTTTAAAAAACAAACAAGCAAAAATAACAACAACCAAAAACCTGGCAGATGTTAAATATGATGAGAGATGTGTTGGCTGCATATTGCAGTTCTTCAGATTCAGAAGCTGCACTGAATCCCATCGCTGAAATCTATTTTCTGTTTTCTGACAGCTGTTTTTGCCATTTACTTTAAAAGCAGATGGGGAAAATGCAAAGAAGAGCTGTCAATTTTATTACCATGTATAATCAGCATCTGTGCAATACATCAGACTCATTGCACAGCTTACGCTTTCTTCTCTGTAGTAGAAAATTCTTTTGGGGTTTCTTGACAATCTTCTTACATGCTTTTTGTAAATGAGTAGATGCTGGAATGAAGAGTTTAGATCAATTAAATGCTAAAGTGACTAACTTGACCAAATTTACGTAAAACAAGATGTTACGTCCTGATTGTTTGATAATAAAATGTGGTTAATTTGATGCTCCATATTCAAATTAACGTTTTCTTAAGGAAGATGTTTGCATGGGTGTAGCATATCTCTATGCAGTATAAATTGTGTATCTTTCTCTACTGAGCAGGCTTAGTATGTTGTACCCCACATGCATAATAAAAGAAAGAAAGAATTTTGTAGAGAACTATGTGTTCTCTACAGCCACTTTCCGGGAGCAGAAGTCTTTCATAGAAATGACTACTTACAGTGGTAAAATAAGCTGTTTTGAAAGTGACAGTATAAATAAACATGTTGTCTGTCTCTAAGTGTGGAAGTAGTAATCACTAATGGTGTGCTGCAGGCTTATATCAGAGAACAGCATCCTCCTGGAAAGTGTCAAGGGATATACGTGTCACAAGGCTGTCTGGGGACACGGTGGGAAGAATCCGTCTACTCACTGGGGACCTACTTTGATTTGATTTGATTAGGCTGGAAATCACAACTGCAGAAGTACCTTTGTTTCTTAAAATAGTAGGTGGTTGTACATTATGGTGTCTGCAGGGATGAGCCGGGGGGAAAGATTTAGAAAAAGAAATATTCACAGTAAATTTCTTAAATAGGAGAGATTAGGGAATGGTCTTCAAAAAAGGTTTCAAAGGTTTCAACTAGTTTGGCAGTGTTAAAAGACACTGAAACACTTATGTATTGATGCAGGACTTCTTTGAAGTGAAACACTAAAAGGAGCAGGAGACTTAATACTAAGAGCATTAATTAGCATTTGAGTTGTGATGGGCAGAGTACTTCTTATACATGAGGCAGTGCACGCTTTGATGAAGCATGTACTTAACTGTCTTCCTCCATTATCTTATCTTATTAAATATTCTACTAAAATTGACTGTGGCTTTTGAAAAAGAAACCACCAAGGCACTGTTTATGATACACGGATGATCATTTATAAAAAAGAATGACTTCTGGGATGACTTTGAAAGGCAATGCTATGCACAAAATTTAATACAAGTTTCATGGAAAAATACTGATATTAGCTTTTTGTTCTTCTCTAATATAATGGTACTTCATGCCATGTCATTTGTGAGCACTTAATAGCAGATTTTTTCAGTAATAGATAACTACAACCCATTCTATTCCACAATTAAAAATGTTTCATTTAATATGAGAAATTAATATAAAGGAGAGTTTTTAATTACTATGGGCTTTATCAGTAGAATGCAAATTTCCTTTAGATATTATTTTATCTGTGCTTTGTGACCCTGGAATATATCTAATTAGATTTTCTTCTGGAATGGTTGATGCAAATTTTCACTCTGTGAAATTCAGTTGATTCTAGGAAGATAAAGCAGAAGATTAGAGGATAACAGAGCTTGAAAATGTGAATTTGATTTACTTTCTTTACAGACAAAGCAGGGTATAAAAGATTTTTCTTCTGTATTTAGATAATCTTATTTTCCCTTTCTTATGCTAATCTCATTTTCTAAAATATCATGTCTTCCAGTGTGTACACTTTGGCATGAGTTAATAAAAGACAGTTAGATGATCCTACTATAACAAATTCTTTAACCAGAAGAGCTTGTAAATTTATCCTAGTACTACACAGTCTATCTGTTAGACTGTAGCTTTTTCACTAAAAGGAAATCTTAGGTAAAGTTGACATAGAGTTCATTTTATATATCCACCAGTGAATTGATAGTTCCCTTTATTACAACTGCTAGAAAATTAGCTTTCAGAAATGTATTGGAGTAGGACTTCTTCAGGTTTTGGACCCATATGATTTGTAGACAAATCGGGCAGCTATAAATGAAATCTGCTATTCCATCTTCTCATATCAAATGGCATACATATATCCTGCAAGTTTACCTCCATTTATAGAATGAATATATTTTTTAGGTTAAAAGAGTAAACTGGAAAATACTTCTTGTCTTAACAATAGACTTTGTCTTTCTCAAGTTACATGCCATATCGTGTCTAAATAAGAGCATTTTATGTTTAAACATAAGTGAAAGTGAACAGGAGTCCTCCAGCACTAGCTCATAAGCCTGTACATCGTGGACTAATAATATTCATACATGAGGCTTGTGGCAGACTGATGCAAGACCATTGCCACTGCAGTATCTGTCTTTCCCATACACACACAGGCATGATTCCCCAGTGTCTCTCTCTCTCCAGCAATTCAAGTCCTCCTCTGTAATATGGCCTAATCCATTCCTGTCCCTTTTTAGCCACCCATTTCCAGTCCTTTGTG
This sequence comes from Anser brachyrhynchus, assembly GCF_964034855.1. NCBI lineage: Eukaryota > Metazoa > Chordata > Aves > Anseriformes > Anatidae > Anser > Anser brachyrhynchus. The sequence goes on along the minus strand of NC_137698.1, from coordinate 61,755,735 downwards.
TATGCCCTACACATTTCCTTCTGCAAGAGGTCCTTTGGCTGATTTTCAAAGCCGCACACCTGACAAACGTCCAGCCAGGCTATTCCTGGTGGTTGGGCAATCTTTTGCTGCAGAATAGTGTGTGTAATGGGAATTGGACGGATAGTTGCCACTCCCTTCATGGCTGGATTAGTTTGGCTTCTCAGCTCCCTCCCATTGCTAATTTAAGGAAAGGTCTAGAAATCTATTATCTGGAGCTTTTACCTCTCTGTGACCTGAGCTGAGTAGAAAACTATCTAGAAAAAAAACATGTGTAATCTTTCTTTCCTGAGGAAACTCAGCTAAAAATGAAGCATAAGAATAGAAAATACTTGGCTCCAGTGTAACTTGGTGTTGACCTTTAATTTAAGCAGGTTTTTACTTATTCAGATGTTTGCTTTCTACATTTACTCGAGTCTACTGGAAAAAAGTGACCTTGTCCCCTCATAGCCCATCAGTACTCTTGATCTGATGCAAAATGTGTTTCATACATCCAAAAGGCTCAGCCAAGGTGAGGAAAACGTGTGAAAGAACATCCTGTTTATGGAAAAAGTTAACAGTCTGGTACCATGGGATTCTCTGCGGTGTTTAAAATATACCTGAAAACTGTAGCAAGGTGACAATATTTTCCTAGCTAAGGCCTTTTTAAAATATGACCCCTGTCTTAAGCTGCGCTGATGAAGTGAGATTTTCTGTGTGTTAGGAAGTGTTTTTTTAGAGGCTTTCTTTCTTTCTTTCTTGGCTTCTTTATAAGCCAGTCAAGAACAAAGCATATATAGACTTAAGAGATTTTGAGTATTAAATATATGAATATCTCCATCTGAACAAAACCTCATAATGGCAGCAAAAATTCTTTCTTCTGTCCAGCTATACTGTGACCTCTAGAGAACTTTACAAAAAGAAATAATTGTTATAAGAATAGTTTCTTGTAAAGGTTTACTCAAAGTGCATATGTGAGCTTATTAGTTATTCGCATATACAGATTCATATGTCTCTTTAGCAGAGGAAAAGTGAAACAGAATAGTGTTAATAGGACTAAAAAAAAAAAAAGTAATATACCTCCATCTAGACTAAAAAAAGCTTTTTACCCTTAAATTCTAAATTGATGTCTGAATATTTTCAAATAGAGCAGTAATTTCTACAATTATGATTCATTCTGTGAAATAGAACGGTATTGTCCTTATATGTATAGATCATAGTAAGTTGATACCTGTCCATGGAAGAGGAAAATATCAAGCTTATTAGATAGCCATAAGATGTATGTTTGAATAATACTGCCTCTTCCTGCTGTACTTTTTTTTTAGAATAAATAGTTTCAATCTTTTATGTCTACATAATAGAATGTTTTATTTATTTATTTATTTTCAGCGATAACCATGAAATACTGCATTATGTGATGTCGCTTCTATTTTAAACATGCTTATTGCTGGGCCTGTTTTGACGGGTTGGCAAATGCACCATAGGTCTGTATCAGCATAGATTTCCCATAGGCAAAGCTCTGTATGTTCAAAAATTCTTGGAAAACTGCTTCCATCAGCCAGTTCATACTCTGTAGTGTGTCAGGTTTCAGTCACACTCAGTATGCATACAAAGCAAATATAGCCAGCAAGATAAATTAAAATTTTAGATAAGAAAAATTGTTTCAAGAAGTTATAAGTGTAGCTGTGTAATTCTAGTATTGTAGCTTAAAGAAAAGGTGTTACATACTGTATCTAAAGAAATAATATGTGCACATTGAAAAATAAGGCATTTACCTTACTGCAGGTAGCAACATATGTTATTTGTTCTATAGGAACATTCTTCACCATTTTTTATGGTTTACATATTAGACTGATTAACTCACAGAATTCTTTAGAAATTTCTAAATAAAATTTACTATAAAAATTGCTGTATGTGAATGATAAATTGGGAGTCAAATAACACTAACTCAAATTTGAGTATTTTAATGACATGTCTAGATTAAGCTTTACCAAAAAAAAAAAAAAAATGGTATGCTCTGAAATAAACTTTCTTTATATTCAGGATGAAGATTGGGCTTTCATTTACAACATTATACCCTATAAGTTAAAAGAACAGAGAAAAATAGATTACTTCTTTTTAATAAAAATCAAAATTAAATGACTTTGTTTCTCAAGGTAAAAGTCGTACTGAAAAGGAAAGCAAAGCCAGTGTTTTTTATTAAAGACAATCCTTTCTGTTTTGTTATGGCTTTAGGTTGCTTTTTGGCTTCTTTGTGTGTGTGTGTGTGTGTGTGTCTTTTTATGCTGATGCAATTGTTTTGCAGACGGTTAGAACAAAATTCAATCAAGGTCATACCTCCTGGAGCTTTCTCACCATATAAAAAGCTTCGAAGAATGTAAGTACCTGGTATTTTAGTTTTATTATTTTATCTATTTTATATAGAGATATAGATATGTAGATATATCTAAATAGATTTAGATATAGATATGTATACATGCATACATATATATATGTGTATATATACATATATATATATATATATAAAAAATCAGTTCAAGATCATACAGAGGAACTTCCGTCAATGTGTGAGTATTTAAGAAAGTTTGACTGCTGGAAGATTAACAGATATAACAGCGTGATTAGTTATACCATATAGCATCTTTGTTCCATTAATAACGTTTTTTTTTGTTTGTTTTGGTTTTGTTTTAACCAAGCATTAAAATTATTTATTATGGTTTTGCATAAAAGCAACACGTTGCTGTAGTCAACATAAAAAGATAAAATCATTGGGGATATGCCACTGTCATTTTGGAATATTTTTGAGGCTGTATAGTCCCATGGTCATTTCAAACAAAAAAGTGTTTATAAAAGGTACTTAAGCAATTCGGAAGCGTATGTTTTTCAGTCGTCTTTTTTTTTTCAAGCATATGAAAGATCTATTTTTAATCATGCATTTTGTTTCAGTTTAGTATCAATTTTGGTGGTTTTATATTCAAATTCTTCAGCAGTGTCTCACATAAGTATTTTAATTTCTCTCTCTCTCTTCCACAGCTAATTCTAATTATGAATTATTGTAATGTTTGCTATTTTAAAAATAGCTTGAATTAATTGAAGCAACTTTCATTTATTTCAGTGACCTGAGCAATAACCAGATCTCTGAAACAGCTCCAGATGCTTTCCAGGGCTTACGTTCACTCAATTCACTGTAGGTATCTGTTTGACATTTGGAAACAGAAGCTAATTTCTCATACTCTTATACTGAAGTTATTTTGGATTTTTAGCTCTGCAGGATTTTTATATAAATTCAATCAATACTGAAAGCTGTAAAAATAATTTCAGAATGTTAGAGTGATAATTGAATATTGTATCACAACTGGACATTAAAAAAACATATGTTTTCTTTTAAATATGTTCATGGCAGAGTTGAAGGAAATCAAAGAGTTTGTTTATTCCCCAGTTAGTTTTTATTCTTAAAAACAGCAATCCACTTACAGAGGTCCCTTGGTAAGGCTGCGCACAGTGAGGTGCTGGTTCTGCTGAGAGATCTTTGTGTGGCATGTCTTTGGGAAAATATGTGATCCTGCCATCTCACAGGACCACAGGGATCTTGCAAGTATTAAGTCACTGCTGTTAAATTCCCTTCAGGAAAATTGAAAAATTATTATTATTATTATATTCAAAATTGCATTGTATATAAACTTCATAATAACAGCTTTGTTTGCTTTTTTATTTCCTGGTACAGTGTCCTTTATGGCAATAAAATTACAGAACTTCCAAAAGGCTTATTTGAAGGACTCTTTTCTCTGCAATTGCTGTGAGTATTTATTTAATATTTACTCTATTTGGGGGTAACCCAGAAGGGCAGACTTGGTAAGAGATATATGCCTGGAGATGAACTAGCAGGAAATCCTGTGCGTAAGATCAGAGTATAATAAAAACAAATTATGTTAAAGTGAGATGTGGTAGGCCAGCTTGCCATTCATCCACAGATATTTCAGTTAATGTCTCAGCCTAAAATAAATACAGTTGAAACTATTATCTTCTTTGGAATTTATAATGATAAAGTGTATAACATGACACTGTCTTGTGATGTAAATACTAAATAGTGTGTATAAAGTTGTAGGTGAGATACGGTAGAAACGTTTGGATGATTTATATACAAATAATAGGTAGTGGAAGTATTATGTAGTTTAGTTTTACCCATGTAAGAACAGAGTTACAGTAAGTTTCATTGATGACTTTTAATATTTTTTGAGACTCTTCAGTGTATAATTCTTTGACTCTATGAACTCCAGCTGCTGTTTCTTTTAACAGTTCAGAAACTCCCATGTGTAATCTTGTAAACCATTTCTATTTGGAGTTAATATTGGGAGTAAAGAGGAATGTCATGGTGATATGTTTATCAAATATTGTCAAGATTAAGTAGAAAAGGCTGTTGTATTGTGTGACACAGATTTGTGAAATAGGCCATAAAACAACTAATAGTGCTTTTGGAAGACATTGTCCCAGAATCCTTGACTTGTTAATTTGAAGACTGGTGAATTTAGGAAATGGCTTCTTCCCATTTAGTTAGAAGCATTTAATGTCCAGATTTTATAGTTGATGATTGGCTAAATGTCTTTTATTAATAACTCATTGAGAATGGATTAAAAACAAACAAAAAAAAAGGGAATTCAAGATTCAGCACCACCTAGAGGTTTCACATTTTTATTTATTTTAGTCAGAAACTAAATGTCGGGGGTGGTGGTGGGGGGTGTTTCTGTTTGCTTTTAAAGAGAATTTAGTTACAAAAACATATTTCAGATGAAAAAAAAAAAAAAAAAAACAAAGAAGGGACATACCTGAACTTTTGTTTATTCTTTATTAAGAATAAGTCCATAGCTTGATGTATTGTCTATGCAAAATATTTTAAGAAAATTTCTGCTTGCGTGATGAAACTGTTTATCAAAGCATTGATTTTCAAATCCACCATTCCATCTGGCTGCAAATGGGAAAAAATAATATTTTGTTAGAAAAATGCAACTAATTGAATGTCAAAATTATTTTCTTTTCAAAAGCATGAAGGAGTTGGTTTAAATTGACTTGTTTATTTTAGCTTTAGAAGTCTGGGGGGTACAGGGAAGAAAAGGTTTCCTTTGAAGATGAAGAATAAGGATCCAAGACAAATTTGGATATATTCCATGCCACCAGTTTTACTACAACTCTGTTAATGCGGCAGCATGCTGATTAGTAACATATAATTAAAAGTGCCACTGCACATCTCTTCCAGCTAATGAACACAGTGTTCAGTTCCTTTTTTGTTTGTTTGTTTATTTGGCAAAAGGAACTAGTTTTCCTTGCAGATACTTGATTTTTTGAGCTTGTTTCTTTGCACAGACAAATAACACATGCATAAGTTCTGCCAGCACATACAATGAATGTGATTGTAGCTGAATAAACCTGCCCGTTTCAACTGCAAGGTGCAAAAATTTCAAAATAATTTTAGAGCACCTAAGTAAGATATTTCAATTCACTGAAGTGCCTTATATCATTGTCAATATTTGTTCCTGCATTTCTTGCTCTGGTTATAAAATGAGTACAATGAATTATCTGTGAAAAATGTTGAATCTTCATTGACACTGAAAAAAATCTTTTATTTTATAATTGTCTTCCTTTAAACAGATTATTAAATGCCAACAAGATAAATTGCCTGCGAGTTGATGCTTTCCAAGATCTGCACAACCTGAATCTCCTTTCTTTGTATGACAACAAGCTTCAGACCATTGCAAAAGGCACCTTCTCACCTCTACGCGCAATTCAGACCTTGTATGTATGCTTTTGTTTATGGTCATCTTTGGTATGACTTCATATTCTACAATGTACTCAAAATATAAGAAACTGCTGAGACTAAAGGGAAATAATGTGTGAAATTATTATTTTTTTCTTCATGAAAGGCATTTGGCTCAGAACCCATTTATCTGTGACTGCCATCTGAAGTGGCTGGCGGATTATCTTCATACAAACCCCATTGAGACCAGTGGTGCCCGCTGCACCAGCCCCCGCCGTCTGGCAAACAAAAGGATTGGACAGATCAAAAGCAAGAAATTCCGCTGCTCAGGTAATTTTCTTAGTTCAGCTGCTATTTTTCTTTTATTGGCAAAACCAGTGGTTATAGAAGTTCTAATGAAGGCAGCTGGCTCTCTACAGAATTATTAAATGTTACAAAATCTTTTTTAGTTCTTCAGCCGAAGGGGGGGAAGTCATGGAAGTCATAGCCTATTGGATCACGGAACATTACTACAGTTAACACATTTGGCACTATTTCTGAGTAGCATTAAATCTAACAAAGAAATGCAGTATATAATACTTCAGAATGCAATGCTGAAGTTATTTGCTACAAGCATCGCTGACATAAATCATTTTGTAAAATTTCCACAAGGCTCTGGAGTACACGAAAGATCTAAAAATTTCTAGCTAAATATGGAAACATGACATATTCATTTTATACAGGGAGCTTACCTCATACTGAAATTTACTGTTTTCTTTTTCTAATCTTATTCCATTTCCTACTTACATTTCTCTAAGTCCTTAACTTTTGTCATATGGTATCCAGCTGTTCCAGGTGCATTTCACATTCTACAATTTATTCACTCTCAAGTGCAAATACCAGATGAGAACTGTTTGTTATCCATGTTCCGGATACATTTATGACTATTCACACTTTGTTGTTTATCAGTTCTTGTTGTGAATACACATTTTTTCACTTAATTATCTGTAGTTAACTGTAGTCCATACTTATCTAATAAAACTCATTCTTTGCTTGCTGACATTCAGGTGCATCTTCTATTTTTTTCTCTTTATTTAGCTAAAGAACAGTATTTCATTCCAGGTAGGTTTGGCTCTGCAGTAAGATTGACTAACTGCAGATACTCTCTCCCTTTCCTCCCAAAAGCAAAGTTTGTTATAGCTTTTAGGAAACTGATGCATGTATATTAACAATAGCGAATACCTGTAGCTAGACATAGCTTTCCTTTGTAGATTACTAGTAGTTCTGATTTCTGAATATGAGAGCTTAGCATGCAGCTCCATTTACATTTTGTCTCACAAATTTGCACACAACTTACCAAAATTATACCCTTGCTTAAATTATGTAGAAGATTGCACCTGCTAGTTCATATTTCAATTGACACCTTTACTTACCTTGTACCTTGCCTTTTCTGCCACTACTGTTTTTAAAATGTAGCTCCTGAGCTGCTTTTAAACACAGGAGTCCATACTACTGTCAAAGAGCTAGTACAACTTAAAATAAATTCTACAAATGAAAGTTTTCTTGCCTTGCTTTCATGCTCTACACCGTCTGCAGCTACTGCTTGCTCACTCTCCTTGTGTTTGTGAAATCACAGTGGAACGCTTATAAAAGAAAGCTAATATTCATTAAAGGCATTCTGTGGTGACACATGAGTCACAACTAATCAAAAATGTTTTCCATTAAAGAAAATATTACTTTAGATTTGGGGTGAAACAGTAATTTACACACTGATTAAAGCTACAGAAAGCCTATGATATTTTCAGATTAACTGATGTTGGCCCTAGCTCTTTGAAATATGTTTCTTTATTTATTTTACCTTGCTTGTCAGGTGTGTGCACTGATTTCTTAATTAAAAAAAAATGCACTTGCATTATTTTCCTAACAGATTACAAATAATGTATTGGCAAAATAAACAAGGGCATAATGAATCTATTGATGAATTACAGTATGTGATCTGCAAGCAGGGTTTTCTGCCATAGTTTAATATCCAGACAAATATCTACAATAATTGATTATGACACCAGTGCACTTGTTCTTCCAAGTACTACAGGTATATTGTCATTCTGCAGTGTCTGAAGTACTGATTTATTGATTGGTCTTAGTCCTCGTCTTTTAAACTGCTATGTTTAACAGCTCTTCTCCTAATGCTGTGTGATGAGTTACTTAAATTTGCAGCAATTATGTGAGCTCTCCATGCCTTCATACTAATATGTTGGTTAGAATATGAAGAAAAGACAAACTGAAATACAAAATAAGGCAGCAATTTGTCAGGATTGGCAGCTGCAAAAAATGTGTTTTAAAGCAGCATAAAACAGGGATACAGTTTCTCAAACCTGTAGTTACCACTCAATTTCTTAATGAGTACAACAGCTGTATTCCTGCCACAGAGTGACTTCTACTCAACCTTGCCAGCACAACTTTTGTGTCTGAGTTAGAACTGCTTTCTTGCCAGTAAATGTCTTCACAGCCTGTTTATAATATGGCCACACATGCAGTTTAGGTTTGTTTACGTACACTTAAAAAAATGCTATTCCTGAAAAAATAAATAAATAAATAAAATCATTCTAAAAGTGCAGCTACAGACTTGCTTCTTGAAATACACTTCGTGTGCTTTCTCTTTCCATCAGGTTATCAGGGAGATGCTGCATGAAATTCTTTCAGTTGTTGAAGATCTTATCCCTGAATATTTTAGTTTTTTACTTTGAACTACTAATAGTGATTTATTCTGGACACAGAAGAAAAAAAAAGTATTTGTAGCCTTGCTCATGAGTATTACAAAATGCTAAAAATACTTCTCTATGCTTCAGTAAATACAGTAAAAATATTAACATTTCTTTAAAAAGTCAAGTATATTTTTAATATTTTTAAAAATATGTTATAGTGAGATCTTGCTCTGTAGATACTAGGAATTCCTTATAGAATTTCAGTATATTAATTTGGAAGACTAAATGTTAAACAAGTATTAAATTGTGAATTTAGAAAAGTAGTTTATCTGCTAGCTCATAGAAATATTCCAACTAGCTATATCATATGTGTTACTTAGATATTTGCAAATGCTAGACATAATAATAAATGACAACTGCTTTTTCTACCCTTGAGCTATCTGTTTCTCCCATGTTTCTTTGGTTTATTAAGTATTTTAAGTGGCATAGTGTGTATATATGTTCAAAGAAGAAGAACAGCTTCTAACAAACAGATTTGAAATAATGAAGAATAGTGCATGGGAGACAATTTTCCTCCATGAAATTTGTAATTAACCCCAATTTTTTCTTCATTTTTTAATGCCACTTAAAATTAATTATTTTTTTTCTCTGCTGAAGATGGTACCCCTTAGCAACATCCCCTAATCAAACTAAAGTTAAGTAGGGAACATGAGAGCTTAGTTCATGTTTTTGTCTTAATTGGGATTACTCTGTCTTTCTTTCCTTCTTGGCTATCTTTACTTTTGCAGGAGTTCACCATTTTGGCTGTAAGTAAAGTTCAGTGTCTGAGCTAAATCACAATGTACCTCCCAGCCCTGATGCACCTTCTACTAGTCTCAGTCTTTTCACCTTTGTCCAGGAAGAACCCACAGGTCCTTTCAGCTTCTCTTTGTTTTCTTTGTCACCCACCCTCAGTTCCTTACTGGATGTTTTCTCCTGATCTGTTTAGGATGTTTTCTTTGACTGACTCTGGGAAATGGTGGAGGAAACTTTCAATGTGGTTCTTTTTCTTTCTTTCTTTCTTTCTTTCTTTCTTTTTTTTTTTTTTTTGTACATTAATTTAATCTGTGACAGTAATACTGTTACTGTGGCACTGGACATTCAGTGAAAAGAATGCCATGTCATGTAAGCAAGTATTAAACTTCAAATGCTTCTATAACTTATACCTACTCCTTCCTCTTTTCCCTTGCTCTTATCCTTGGCCTAATGGATGCAGTTTTGATAATGTAGCGAGATTTTCTGTTGTGCTTGATCTAACCATGTGGTTGTGAGGTATGAGTAAAACATGGTTCTGTCAAGCACCATGGAACGTCACGCAGCTTTCTACAGCATGGCATGCTGCTGAGGCTTAAGTCAGGATCACACATTTTTTAAAAATTAAAGCTGAAGATAAGACTTTCAATCTTATGTGTTTGAGATGATGTGGAGGGCTGGGACAATAAAAAAAAATCACAGAGGTTAATGAAGTCCAGTCAACAATACAAATTTGTAACATGAGAAAGAGAAAAGGTGGCATTTATTCTTGATACTGTGAAAGAAAATAAATTCTAAAAGAATCAGTGGCATTTGTGTGATTAGCTATAAACAAGGCTAGATTGGCTGACAACACAATCAGCAGAAAGTACAGCTGTGAAAAGCTCAAGTTATGTTATCCTGTTATGTGAAATTGGTCACGGTTTCTTTTTCCAGCATATCTTAAGCCCCTATACTTAACCCTCTCTTGAAGCCCCTGTGTCTGTTCAGTATCACAAAGTTTATCATATACTTCCCAAGTTGCCCACTCATTATCTGCATTGCAGACATCTTTTCAACCTTCTCACAAGAAACAAATCTCCTACTTTATTGACTCAGTATTTGTATTTTGACTTGACTCTTCCACAGGCACTGAAGATTACAGATCCAAATTAAGTGGAGACTGCTTTGCAGATTTGGCTTGCCCTGAGAAATGTCGCTGTGAAGGGACCACAGTGGACTGCTCCAATCAGAAACTCAACAAAATACCTGATCACATCCCCCAGTACACAGCAGAGTTGTAAGTTGAACCCATAATAAAGCATTATTCGCTTAAGGAAAGGCCATCTAAAATTTTCAAATATGAAACCACAGCTTTACTTTTCTGAATAACAAAAGTTAACCTCTGTGTTGAATTTCAAAGGGCTAGATGTTAATAAAAATGAGTTATGCACCATTTCTGTACCATTAAGCCTTAAAAATTATGATAAGGTAACTATTCTACAGTGCCATTTTCCAGTACACAAACTACCCACTTGGAATTTTTGGAAAGGTGGTGGGATTTATTATGCTTTTTATTTTAACTACAATGTCAAGTAGGACATCCAGCAACCAGGGCTCCGTCTTAAAAAGCACTACCTAAGTGTTAAATAAAACAGAGCTGACTCTTGTTATGCAAAGCTCACATTATGTGTCAGGCAGGAGACCAGAGGAAGATAAACCAGACAAGACAGAGTTGGGTTAAGATGAGATAATAATATAATGAACAGAGATGAGCAGAAAAGATGTCACAGATTATTACTTGCTTAACAAGTGCCATATGGGAATGATCTGTAGGCATTACAACTGAAGCAGTATTCAAGGAGGGATTCAAAGATAAAATTAAGACAGCTTTACAAGCTTTTCCCATGTGCAAAGCACAGTGAAGGGAATGCAGAGAGATGCTTGAAGAATCAACAGAAAGGCAGGAGATGAAAGTGGCCATCACTGGCAGAGCAAAGAAAGGAGGAAATAGCTGTTTTTCTTGTAAGATTTAATGTAAAGAAGAAGGCAGAATGTTAAGGTGCAAAAGATGTACTTTGATTTGATGTAGTAGAGGGGGGGACAGAGATATGGAGACAGAAGTGCTGTGATCAAGTTCTGACCCACAAGGGTGAGAAGAGAAACAGTATGGCAAATATCTTCAAAGACAGTCTGCAGCTAGCATCAAAGCAACTGTACAGCAATGAATAATGAGATCATGGTTAGGGATTTTGAATGTCTGGATGGGAAAAGGAATTTGAAATTGAAATATTGTATAAATAGAGATGGAGATTTTTGTCTGACTGAGCTGGGAGAAGGAGTTGAACTCGGTGATGTTATAATTACAAATCTGAGTGGCAATTCTGATTGTACCTAGAATGATAGCAGATTCAAGAGAAAAAATGGCATATGTGGTAGAACCAAACTGTAGGTTTTGACCACATTTAAGCTGTTGATTTCACTGTAAAGTTCAAAAGAAGACAAAAATACTCATCAAAATTATGTAACATGCTATAATATTTTGACATTTTATTCTTCAATTCAAGAATAAAAGCTGATGAAATGGGTATCAGTTCAGACTGTAGGAGGAGTACATAAAGTAACGGATGTAAAAATTATAGTTACTGAACCAAGAGATGAGAGTTGGAGTTGCTGAAGTGACAGGCATGCATTGTCTTGATTCTTAACAGGATTCCCATTTAATTCTCTCTGCTATGAATAAATAATACCCTTAATTTAGTGTTTTAGTCGTTGATTTTCCTATTCATTTATTTACATGTGGAAGATAAACTTTGGAGTGTTTTCTTTCTATAATTATGATCCATACATATTAAATTCAGAAGAAACAATGAAATCATCAAGCCTCATCTGCTGTATATCTTAAACTCTCTAATTTCAGGCAACAACAACAACAAAAAAATATGTTTGACTAAAAGATAATTCATGTCCGGTTACAGCACTTCTTTCAAAGAAGCATCCAGTCTTGTTTAAAGGTATCAGAGGATAAAAATGTACCATCTCCCTGAGAATGTTACAGAAGTTAATCAACTCCCTTCATCTATGTTAAAATCTTTTAAAATGAAAACATTACTTTCAATTAGAATCTGCCTCTCTTCAATTTCCATCATTGCTCCTTTTATATTTCTTGCTGAAAAAGAGCCCTTTTCTATCCAGTACTTCATCAAAGTAAGATGGTCTTCAACTTTAACAATCACTTCTCAACCTTCTTCTTGATAAGCTCTAGAGATTGTTCTTCAAGTCTTTTGATGCAAGAAAATTTTCAACAGTCTTGAAAGTATTTTAGAGGGGTAGTGAGATTATTTCTGCATTTTTAAACTTCTTCTAAAAATCCAATTACCATAGCTAAAGATATTCTTCTGGTATTTGACTCACTGATGAAACACATCTCTTCCCCTAATTTCCTCTTCTTATTCTTTGTCTTTTATACATTGACTTTGTTGCTCTGCTTGGAACTTCAGTCTAGTTCTAGGGTCACTCTGTGATTTCCAGCTCACTTACTGACATACATGAAAAGAACAGCTAGTTAACCTTTCTTTTCTTTTACTGACCAAATTTGTGAGAAAGATACTTGTGACATTAATGCTTCTCTAACAGTGAGGACAAAGGCTAGACTATTTTCTGCAGGGTATTGTTTAGAGCTGATACTCTTGGAGCTTGGAAACAAAGATCTAAAGCAAGGAAATGTCAAGATTTCATTAGATTTCTCTCGCAAACATTTTTTCTCAAATATATTGTCTGGAGATCTCCAATCTCTGTAGATCTCTAAAGTCCAGGCTTCTTTCCATCCCTTATCCCAGACGGTTTAGAAAGTAACAAGAATCCTGGAACCTCTAAGACAACATGGCTTTCAATCAGTAGAAGATAACATAAGGAACAAAATAAATATTTTCTTAGCCTGATATAAGAAAACATCTTCATTGGCAGCATCAAAATATATGGTATGGAATATGCAATTTAATGGACTAAAGATGACAAACTACTTTTATCTCTGTCATTCTAGAGATGATGTAGTGAAAAATATTGCTCTAGTCTACAGCTCAGGCAAATTTGTGATGCTTCTTTTAAATCTGTTTTTAGAATGTTATCTTGAAAATAATTTCTTCTTTCTGTACTCACATCAAATGGCAAACTTTGGTGTTTCAGCTCAACAAATTGCAAGGAACAACAGGAAAGTTTTCTGAAAAGGAGTTTGAAGGTGGTTTTTTTTTTTCCTCATCACAGTTTCTCCTAGCTGCTTATTTGGCCATATAAACTGGCTAGAGTATTGATTATATAGATTACAACAGTAAAAAAAAACCATATCAAAAAACTGTATCTTCAAACTAGTTTATTGTTAAAAAAAAAAAAGAAAGAAAATAATAATACAGTTCAAGACAGATACTTGACTGTAAAAAGTGAAAAAATGTTTAAACAAGTCAAGTGCTAACCATTTCTATTTTGTTGCTTGCTCATAGTCTTCCAGAAAGCCTGTCTAATCTGCCACTGAAGCATTCGAGATAAAGTACAAGTCTGTAAATGAGTCCCAGAAATAAACTATTTTTCAGTCAGCATACTAATATATGAGAAAACAAGCATTTGATAAATTACTCAAGCCAGAGTCTCCAGAAGAAATTCTAAATAAAAGTAATTTTAGTCCTATATGTTCATTTTTTTAAAAATCATTGTACAATATCTGATGAAACACCAGATCCTAACAAGATAATACTTCATAGTTTTGAAGCCTACAGAATATCAATGCGGTACATAGCCTTCCAAGAATACTTAACTATTGTACCAAAATCTTGTCTATTGTGTTAACAAAACAGTGAAAAGCATCAAATGAAACTGAAAGCCAGAACATTTAGACATCATCATCAAATGCTTTTTTGTTTGCTTTTCTGTTTGGAGAATGGCATTTCAGTACTTTTCTTTGAATAAAACACATACAAGTATTTTTAAGATCATTTTCATGATCTGGTGATTGGCAGGTAGCAACTGTCATTATTACCTTTATCAGTGGAGCAATAGGCTCCAGAAAGAAAGATACCACCACATGTGGTAGTTTTCCAATAATCTGTGATAATTTTGATTCCTGGGTATGCAGTATCACTTACCACAATAATACAATGAAATCTTCTTGCACAAGTATTTAATAATTCCATATCTAAAGCCAGCAATCTCTAGCCATAGAAATGCCATGTGATCCATGTGGTCATTTTTCTGACCACAAACACATAGTTTGTAACTCTTGATGTCCCTTTTTTGTGGATCTGTCCTCAGTGATGATGCACGTATTGTGGTATCACCATAGGCACAAAGTCTGAGAGAAGATATGATTTGTGTTACAGTTTTAACCAAAGACAATACAGTGATTCAACTGATGCTTCTTTTCCATTATAGGAAAGCATAGAGAGACTTCTCAAATACTCAGAATCTTCAATATACATGGGCAATTCTTAAAATTGCTCTCTAATATCAAAAGTAGACTAACACTAGTTTAAATAAAATAAAAATTCAAATCCTAGATATTACATGTGGCAGGACTAATTAGCAGCACAAATTAAGATTGAGGAATAAGTAGGCAGTAGTTCAAGAAAAAAGGCTATTGTGATGTCATCATACATATTAAAGATGACTGAGTGCCACTTGGCACTGCTACGCATTTCATTTGGGGATGTATGTGCAGGAGTGTAGTAAGTTATATGAGGTAATTGTTTTGCAGTACATAACAGTAGTAAAATATTATCTGGAATGCTGTGTTACAGACTTCAGTTTTCACAGTGGATATGGATCACGTGGAAAAAAAATAAAGGAGTTAAAGAAAAAAAGAAGACTTATAAGGGAAAAGCTTGAGAGGTTGGCCCATGTGAACCTCATGAAGTTCAACAAGGCCAAGTGCAAGGACCTGCATCTAGGCCAGGGCAATCCCAAGCACAGATACAGGCTGGGCAGAGAATGGACTGAGAGCAGGCCCGAGGAGAGGGCCCTGGGGGTGTTTGTTGATGAGAAACCAACGTAAGTCAGCAATGTGCACTTGCAGCCCAGAAAGCCAACCATATCCTGGGCAGCATCAAAAGCAGCATGGCCAGCAGGTTGAGGGAGGTGATTCTCCCCCTCTACTCTGTTCTCACAAGTACCCACCTGGAGTGCCATGTTCAGCTCTGGGGACCCCAGCAGAAGAAGGACATGAACCTTTTGGAGTTGAGTCCAGAGGAGGGCCACAAGGATAATCAAGGGGCTGGAGCACCTCTCCTATGAAGGCAGGCTGAGGAAGTTGGGGTTGTTCAGCCTGGAGAAGAGAAGGCTCTGGGGAGACCTTAGAGCAGCCTAGACGGGGCCTACGGGAAAGCTGGGGAGGGACTCTGTCGGGGATTGGAGTGATAGGACAAAGGGGAATGGCTTTAAACTAAAAGAGGGTAGATTCAGATTAGATATTAGGAAGAAATTCTTTACTATGAGAGTGGTGAGGCACTGGAACAGGTTGCCCAGAAAAGCTCTGGATGCCCCATCCCTGGCAGTGTTCAAGGCCAGGTTGGATGGGGCTTTGAGCAACCTGGTCTAGTGGGAGGTGTCCCTGCCCATGGCAGGGGGGCTGGAATTAGATGGTCTTTAACGTGTCCCTTACAACTCAAACCACTCTATGGTCTATGAAAAATGAAAGGATTGAATGCATTTGTGTGAAAGAAACTTTAGGGACAGATATACTAACTTATTTTTAATATGTAAAAGTTTGTTGGAAATAAGAAGAAATTGCCTTTTTCTAGTGGGGTTAGAATCATTTGCAGAAGAGTACAGCAAGGAAGAATTGTTAGAATTAATAGATGTCTTCACAAGCAAGTCATTCTATCAGATGATATAGCACTTGAAAATTATTTGAAAATGTCAGCTTTTATAGAATGTTTGTTGTTTCTGTTTTTTCTGCTGTTCGTTGTTTCACAGAAAAAAAAAAGAGGCAATTTACAATGATGATTTTGCTTTGTTAATTGCTGCTGTGCAAGGATTTATTTGATATGGTCCCAATATCACATTAAGTCATCCAGCTGATTTTCAGAACTGGTAACATTTTTTTAAATTCATATCTGTTGTACTTCAGTATAGTATACAAAAGTTCTATGTATATCCAAAACCGTCTTCCAGTCTTCTCTCAGTTTGGTTCTGTGCCGAAACTATTGTACTGCCATACCTTCAGATTTACAACCTTAATTTCCCTTTTGGCTATCACTGAATGTGAGCAGGAAGGAAGGATGAACAAGCAGCTTTCTCCTGTTTTCTAAGTTGATTTTATTATTATTATTATTATTATTGTTTTAATCTTTTCTTGCAATAAGGTAATTCTGAAAAGCATTCTGGTTTAGGGCTTATGTTAAATTCCATTTCACAGTGATTTTTTTCAGTCATCTCTTTTCCTTCCTATTTAAGATCTCTAAATAACAGCTAGAAAAACATGCTTCCTTAATAAAAAGACTCCATTAAAACATATAGTGTCCAAGACTTATAATTTCCATTTTCTTTTCAAGAGAGGAAATAGAGGACACTGGGTCAGGGCACATATTTTTTGAAATATAGATGGTCCCCTAACCCAGCAGCCACTAAAGGTACACTATACTAGAACAACCTTGATATCTGGGCAGGAAAGATAAAAATCCACATAATCTTTCAGGCTAGTGTCTGTTGCTCGTAGTATAGCCTCTTGTTACAAAGCAACACTTAATGATTTCTTGCACAATTTCTGTGTTCGGTTTAGTGGTCAGAAGATAAACCATGGTCAGAGAAGTGTTTTTAAATTCTTCGGAAGACCTATGCACTGTGTTACAGTCCATATTCCAGAGAAGCAATGAGCATACAGTAATTATTTCCTTCTTGTAAATTGTGTACTTTGAGCACCTCCAGATGTTTGGCAGACCCCACCTGACATCCTTTAAAGAACAGTAAACTAGTCTTCAGTGGCTTATATGTATTTCTTAAATATTTTTATTTATAAATTGCCATGGAACCCTTCCCTAGCTATATTTTTGTTTTTCTGCCCTTAAAAGGAAAATTAAAAACATCTTAGATTTCTCTGCAGTTTTAGTTGTAGGGTACTTTGTGATCTGTTTTTGATTCCATATGTCTTATGTATTTCTAATTTTAACTAATGAGAATGTCTCATTAATGTCATTCATGGGAATTATTGGAATTAGAAATGTCAGTATATACTGAATTGTTCTTTAGCTACCAGTTGAATACCAGCTATTCAGTTAAACCATTCTGAAGAGCTCCCTTAGTGAGGAACATTCTGTACCAATGGCTGAATATTTTTTTCTGAAATTGATGTCATTTCTTGTAGGCGACTCAATAACAATGAATTTTCAGTCCTGGAAGCTACTGGAATCTTTAAGAAGCTTCCTCAACTGCGTAAAATGTAAGTGCAACTTCATTGACCTTGTCTATTCAGATAGCATGTTAACTACCTGCTATGTTTCCTTTGATAGTTTTCATCTCTGAAAGACTCTGTATGGTCTAATCAAAAATCAAGAATGGGTTTAAATGAATCACTGAGGTAGATCAGAGATGTCAGTTCTTCTCTATGGGACTAGACATTCCCAGTAACAACTTCCCATGGTATAGCTCAAGCACGTTCACTGCGTTGTCCAGCCAGCTGGTCTGTTATGCAGCCACAGCAGGGAGCTGAGCATAAGCTGCTCAAAAAAGGTTCTAGTAATCTTTTGTAACTTCCTGTACTACTCCCTAACCAGGCAGTTTTGCCTCTTTCAGCACATTCAAGACATGCGTTTTATTCGGTGCTTCATTAAACTGTCACTAGAAGAGGGGAATATCAAAATTATATGACTGAGAAAAAAAAAAAAAAAGGTTTGATCCATGTAAATCCATGTCCACAGCTGATGTTCCAAGATTTGTTTATAATCTTACCAGTTGCAGATATTATTAACAAGAAACCTATGAAAAGTTTTTCTTTCACTTTAGGTATATGGCAGCCATTCAAGAGCAGATCATTTAGTTACTTAGTGACTCTGTGCTCAATCTTTTCAGGATTAAATCCAAGCATAAATAGTAAATGAAGAAAGGTGTGAGCCAAAACAGATTAATGAAAATGATGCACTGCTTTTTTGAATGTAGTCACCCAGTAACTACCACTTGTAAAAATTCACTCTATGCTACTAGTGACTAAAATTTCAAGAGAAGCCAACTACTAATAAGTAGTAAACTACTTATTAGCCTTATCCACGTCCTGTCTGGCAGATGTCATGATCACAATCAGTTAAATACTTATCGCTGATTTTTGAGGTAGAAGACAAATGATTTAAAAAATTTTGCTTTTGACTTATCCAATTAAGTATACCTTGGCAATTTGGGTCTGCGCTGAGATACTTAGAGAAAGAATGCAGGAATACATGGCTCAGCAGTGTGTTGTACATTAGATACCCAGTTTTCCTCGTTCCTCAAGCATCTCAGAATAGCACTTTTTAGAGCTACAACATGCCTTTGAAATAAATAAAATACTTGAAGTAGCATACAAATACACACACACACGTCAGTTCTCCGTATTTAAGAAAAACAGAGAGAAGAGAATATATTGCCAGAAATTATGTATCAAGCTATAAAGCTAGGTTAATAAACATTTCATATCATCTAAAGCTAGTTTGTCTGCTGCTTTTTAGTTGAGGAGAAGGTGTTAAAGACAAAAGAAAAAAAGTAAAAATATTAATCAGTCTTAGTGCAGCTGTCTGCTGGAACCCCCAAGAGCTTTGAATTGTATAATTGAGGAAGAAAAAAATTGGGAAAATTTTACTGCAAAGTTAACATTTTTAACATTAGTGTTCCATAACTTCCTAATATAGTTATCGATTGTTAAAACATTCTTCAATTTAGAGACTGGTTAAGCTTGACTGGAAAGCAGTGAGATGGCGATGTTACAGAGGCTATAGCATGAGTGAATTCTGTATTTGCGTGGAGCTCGTATTTCTTCTGGAGGTTCAAATATGTGCAAAGGTCGTTCTGCACAAATGACACTGAAAAATTGAGGCCTAAATGTTTAATTGATTTGATGGTTCGTCAGCAATAAAGCACGTGTATGCACTGCATCATTGATTAGTTATGCAACGTTAATCCTTAAAATATCACTTTAAATGTCCCTTAAAATGTGAAGTAGGTGAAGTAACATCCATGCTATGCCAAGAACAAGTAAGATTTTAGGAAACTAAGGGTTTGACATGCACAAGTCAGTTGAGATGAGAAATAATGTATTTTTTGCTTCCAGTCTTGTGCAGCACCTTACAGGAGACTGAACACTGTGAAACTAAATGACAGTGATGATCATATTCTTCATCACAGGCAAGGTGTATGTAAAATTACAGCTAGTCAGCACTCAGACAAAGCCACAGCTCCTTCTTTTCCATGTCTCAGATAATGGCACCCATTCATACTGGCAAGCATGAGACTTTTTATTCTAATAAATGTTTCTTGATGTGAACAATTAAAATGCTGTTCAAAAAGGAGCATCAAATAATGTTTGTTTTTCTTCCCAACATCATTAATTAGATTAAGTAAAAAGTTTTTAGCTTCACTGTATTTTAGATTTCTCAGAACATTCTTAAGAGCTTTGTAAAAATCCCTGGTGTATTATAACACTGTTTAGTGTGTAGATACGTTCTTAACTGTTCTTAACAAGATATAAGTATAAATAGATTTACTTGGAAAAGAAAAAAAAAAAAAAAGGAGGCAAGAATACAATTAAAAGTCTTTAAGAAAATGTGTGTTGTTGAGTGTGCATGCTTATGGTATATATGGTACACATACTTTCCATTTGGGATGTAATTTCCATATTTAAACTAAAACCCACAAACACTAAATATTTTGGCAGTATTATAGGACATTTTCCCACATTTTTGATCTGCTTTGCATGCAAATTGCAGATAAATGAACTCTTGCTTATAAACCCTTCTTTTTTTACTAATGTCAGAAATGATTAACATTTCATTTACTGTTTACATTCACACATTTCATTTACATATGTTGCTGTTTATACTGTTTTCTTGTGTCTACTGAGATGAAATAAAGAAATCAGAGTAGTTAGTTGTGCTAGTACTCATACAGTACTGCTTTGTTATTCATTTGTCTAATAATGCTACAAGGATTGGAGACAAAATATATATATATATATACATTTGTTGACAAGATTCAGATTTTTTTTATGAAAATATGTTTTTGTGTGGCAGCAGCATGTACTCGGTAATTGCAAACAATTTCCAAATTTTGCTTTAAAAATCTTCACTTCTGTAGTTTAGCAAGGCATTGACTTTTGCTTTTTCTTGTTCAAAGTTAAACAATATATTTGTTGCTTTTACTCAGTAGCTCAATTATCTTGAAATCTATGCAGCCTGCAACATTTAACAGTCCATTTACGGTATGTAAAAACAAACAAACATGCTTTTCTCTGCTTCTGTTACTGTGTAATAGAAACCTGAGCAATAACAAGATTACAGATATCGAAGAAGGAGCATTTGATGGAGCCTCTGGTGTGAATGAACTATTGCTCACTAGCAATCGCTTGGAAAGTGTTCGAGACAAAATGTTCAAAGGACTGGAAAGTCTTAAAACACTGTAAGTGTAATTGTTTGAGTGTCCTTATCCTTCCTTTCTGCCAGGTATTTTTTTAAGTAATACTCTATCTGTCCTGAAAACTTTGATTTTGGATTAGCTATAGTCAAGCATATCTTAGTTTTTGTTCCTATTTTACACAAAGCTTATAATAGAGAGTATAAGCATTCATTAATTATTAATTATTGATATAGCGTAGCTGAAGTTCTCATTGTGGTTATTAGACTACAAAGATTATGTGTCTTCTTAAATGAGGAAGCAGTTGAGAATGGGTAAATATACAACTGTAGAAACGGAAATGGGAATAATCATCTGCTTGAAACTAACAGAATTTTGCATGGAAATTATACATTTTACGTAATGGACTCTGATTCAATCCAGCTCAACCATTATTGGATATTTTGCTAGAGGAAAAAATGATTCTGGTGGATATTGAAATATGGGAAATGATTCTCTCCTAACTAATTTTAATGTAATTTCAACAGTGAAGAGAAGAGTAAAAGCACTGTAGCTTGAACTCATTTCATTCTTTCCATGAAGGCAGTTTAGCTCTTTCCATTCAATATATATATATATATATATTAAAAAAAATGTTTATACTATTCACAGCTTCTTGGCCTTCTTCAGGAGTCAGTCCTTCTGATCAGCAGACCAGAGCCAAGACGGTCTTTGGGGCTTCAGCTGTCCAAAGAAATTAGGCATTCTTAATAAATCAGACCTCTCATTTCTAACTTCTCATTTAAAGCTGCTAAAATTGTATCAAGCAGTTAGACAGGAGTGTGGGAAAAAAATATTCATTTGTTGAAGGACAGGTAGAAAAACAGTAACCTTTAAAGCTCCTGTGGTTTACTAACAGATGCATGAGATTTTAAAATAGGTGTTTCTTGCTTAATGTTCTGAAATTTTTATTAAGTAGTAGAGTCATGCTAAGAAGGAATCTGGGTAGCCTAATTTCATTCATTTGAAAGACTTGAGAATGTAGTGGAAGTGCTTTCTATCTTTTATCCTAAGAAAATTCAGGTCAGAAGGGACCATGGGAGGTCAGCCTTCTTCTCAATATAAATAGCAGTTCTGGACTCATTTAAGCTCAGGAACATGAAGTGGGAAGTAGGGACTGCTACGTGTATCTGATTTGGAGAATTTTAGTCAGTTTAATTTTATTGTCAATTACTGATTCTGTTATTAGAAAAAAAAAAATAACACTTGGGGAAATCACCTCTTGCCTCTGTGAAACCCACTCACCTTTTTGTTCCCCAGTGCCCTCCAACACGCTACACTCAGTTCCCTTGGTGTCACTGTGGTTCCTCGAGCAGTAGCAGTCCTTCCAGTAGCACCTCTTGGCCTCTGCTCGGGCAGCGGTTCAGCTCCAGCCCCTGCTCAGACCACCACTTTGGCTTGAGCCCCTGCCTGGGGAGCTGCTCCTTTGGCTACGGCTCCCATCCAGCAGCTGCTCGGCTCCTCTCCCTCCTCCTGCTCAGGGTGGTCCCTACTTTCCATCTCTTCTCTACTCCTGCACTGGCCTTGCTGCTCCTTTTTGCCCCTACATTTGCTGCTCTTTCTTAAATTCAGAGGTGCTCTAGACTCATTTGATGGGTTAAGAGGCACCACAAATTCCTCTGAATGGTCTGGTTTCGGCATGCAGGGCCCTTGCAGTGGTGGCTGGGGCTAGCCATGGGGCAGCCCCAGGCCTCTCCTCACAGAGGCCATCTCTTCACATTTATACCTAGTAGAAATGAAGCATTTGCAGGTACAGTTTTTTAATGCTAACTTCTTTGATTGCCAAAGTGCACAGAGGAAATGTCAGCTAGCCCATGTTGTTTATATTTCAGTAATAGAGCAGTAATAACACAAAATATTATTGAGCGCTTTGTCCGTCCCTAAGCTGAGAAATGCTGAGCCTTATTTTCTCAGGATGCTGAGGAGCAATCGTGTGAGCTGTGTGGGGAACGACAGTTTCACAGGCCTGAGCTCCGTCCGCCTGCTCTCACTGTACGATAACCAGATCACCACCGTGGCACCGGGCTCCTTCGACACCCTGCATTCACTCTCTACGTTGTAAGTCACATTCATCTTTTACCAAACACAGATTTAAACCTCTATCAATATTTTGGGGCACTTGTACTAATATTTTACCATATAGTTTCATGGTAGGAGCTGATGTCAAGGGAAAATTATGAGTTCCATAATCAGACTTTTCAGAAAAAAGTTGTTTCTGGACCATCAAGAAAAGTATGTTTTCCTGGTGGCCTTTGACACAGCTCTAGACTGGTTTCCAGAAGTGCCTGAGCAAGCATGAAAAATGTCCTGCTATCCACGCTCACAGAAGCCCACTAATTTGAACCAGCATAGAAACCCACATTTGGGCACCCCTCACGCCAACTGCAGATGATCTAATCACCTTGTTGTCTTTCCTTTTGCACTCTGCAGTCTGATCATTATTTTAAATTCAGTGGGACTACTAAAGATATTAATTCATACCTGTTTTATAATAAAGCTTCAGTCTCATTTTCAAAAAAAAAAAAGTGTACCTTTTTATTTAAATGCAGTGCAATTTAAGGGAAGGGAAAATGGGGTGAGAAACTGCCAGTCAGTTTACTGAAGAAATGCTTTCTGTAGGTAGCATCATTCAGGAAAGTACTTAATCCCCTTTTTACATAAAAAGTGACACTTTGCGCCAAGTGACTAATTTGTGCATATTAAGGATGGCATGTTTATAAATAATGGAATTGTCAATATATTTATGCTGAAGTAAGAAGATGCCAAAAGTACTGAGACTTCTAGAAGTAAATTCATTTTTATAACTGGCATGTAATCAACATAGCTGTCACTTTAGATAGGAAACTTATTCTCTGGAGCAAATAAAAGATGGAAATCTTGAGATGACAAATTAATGGAATAGCTGTTGTCACGTTAAAGCTAATAATGTAAAGTAATCAGACTTCATCTCTATACGAAATTATTGCATTATCAGTACAGAGTGGCTTGACAACAAGTCAAGTCTTTGACAGTTTTAAATTATTTCTAAATGAGCTATATCAAGATTCACTACACAGAGCCTAAATTACAGTTTTCATCTATGGTTTGTACATACTATTGTTTGAAGAACTGTATTTAAGCTCAGGTTTTTGAAAATAGAAATAGCATACTTAGAATGAAAAAAAATCTGTCATCAGAAGTGAACTTTCATGTGGTTCTCAGAAACCTCTTGGCCAATCCCTTCAACTGCAACTGCCATCTAGCGTGGCTTGGAGATTGGCTAAGGAAGAAACGCATTGTGACAGGAAATCCTCGCTGTCAAAAGCCTTACTTCCTCAAAGAGATTCCTATCCAGGATGTGGCAATTCAGGATTTCACATGTGATGATGGTAAGAAATTTAATAGTTAAAATTTTATAACTTCAGCTTTTGTATGGATAGTTTCATGATTCCTGTAGATCCCAAAGCAATATTCTTTGAAGTGACAACTGGTATTCTTTAAATCACTTCATCATTGTTTCCTGCTCAGTTTCTATGTCAGTTTAAAAACCTTTCACCCATTTTTAGATGATTAGCAAGCACATGACTGCTGTATATATGTTTTTAAAAGTTTTTCTTGCCTATGTTCCATACTGTAATTATAACTTACAGATAATATAAAGATTACATACATTGATCAAATGTTGTAGTTCAAATGAGAATATTTTCAAATGTTGATGCTCAAATCAAGCACTCTTTCAGGTGACTTGATCAAATGCATGCTATTTTTCTCAGTTTGTGACTTCGAGAATGTCAGAATTCCCCTTACCGATTAAAGAAATAATGGTTTCTGTCTTGCATCTCTCTCACACACACTTGCATTTCTTAAATTATTAGTTTGTGAATTTTCAAGGCTGCAACTTTACTTTAAAGGGACTCTGTTTATTTTAAATCATTTGCTAATTTTGAAAATCAGCATATATTTTGTTTTATTATGTTTCATTTTAAGTTATGTTTTTTCTTTAATGATCTTTTTTTTTTTCCCAAATAATAACATTTTTATCTAGTAAAACAAAATCACACTAAATAAAACATTATTTGAAATGTAAATTCTTGGAGCAATGGTTTATAGTGGTGAGAATATTTTCCATCCATAGAGATATCATAATGCAAAAATCTCATTTTTGCTTATGAGAATTACACGTGGGACATTATTGCTAATCCTGAAATGTCATTTGCATGGCAAGCTTAACATCTGTTTGTTTTTATTAACCAGGAAATGATGACAATAGCTGTTCTCCACTGTCCCGCTGTCCTGCGGAATGTACTTGTCTAGACACAGTAGTTCGCTGCAGCAACAAAGGCCTAAAAGCTTTGCCTAAAGGCATCCCAAAAGATGTAACTGAACTGTAAGTGGCACAGTTTTTTCCCTTTCATAAAAATCAATGTCAGATATATAGTGTCAGATTCATCAATGAGGGGAGAAGTGAAGAATTGGCTTCACTTGTTCAGCTGAAATTTATTAATATAGCGCTTTGTAGATATAAAGACTTGCAAAGAATCTTGAGAACTCTGAGGTTATGTTTGAATTAGCAATGCTCTCTAAGTCTCAAAACACTTAAAGAACCCTCTGTTGCTGCAAAGCTTTACAAATCTATGTATACAAAATTATAATCACTCTCGGAATTTATAACCCCAACAATGAACTGTCATGTCACTGAATATGGTCATTATATTTCAATGGATTAAATTATAGGCAAAAATGAATTTGATTATTCTGTATTCATTATTCTAATGGGAAGGAATGAAGAAGTTCAACTACAATTCAAAAGCAGAAAGACAGCAGTCTATTAAAGTGTTTGTATATTTTCATAATAACTGTGGGTTTGTGATATTTTATAAAGACTGGTTCTAATAGATATAAAGTGAGATTTTTCATATAGGAAGTCATATAGTCTGGAATATTTCATTACGCAAGATTAGTTTTTATATGAGAAAAATGGTACATTATATGTATATATAATTTGGTGCATTTATTTGCATAAAATGGCGTGTTTTATGCAAATATACAATTTGGATATGCAGATGGACAGTAAAGCTGATATAAAAACAAGTTTGGTACCTCATGCATTGTTTGAAGATCATGACTGAATAGATACTCACCAAACTAAATGAGTCAATTTTTATGCATTATCAAAGGGAAAGTATAAACCTAAAAATTGGTTTCATTATCTACTTTGAAAAATGGTTGCAAAACTGAAAGAAATAGTTGGAACTTATTGACAAGAAAAAAAGTTTGGTCATACTGTCATCCTGAGTTATAAATCGCAATTGTTTAGTATTATTAATCCTGCATAATGACTGATTAACATGGTGTTTTTTTAGAAGACATCATAACTGACTTTTAAATCACTGTAACAGTTTTATTATTTTAGTATTTGTTATTATATATAAGATTCTGAAATGTCCACCAGTAATTTGGTGCTTAAAAGCATCCAAAAGGAATTGATCATAAATGAAGAGAAATTACTAAGAATTCAAATTAGCATACAGCTATATAAGCCTGTAACTTTTTTCTTTTTTCCTAATAGAAGATGACTTAATTAAATATAGTCTGGCATAATAAACACAATTTGACAATGTAAGGGTATCAATGCAATGTAAAATTAAGCATCTGAAGAGAGATGCTTTTGGAAGTGCAAGTGGAACCCTGACTGTGACTGAAAACTCATTTGTGTACAATTTTGTATGCTTTAATTAGTGTCTAAGCATGCAATTTAGCATATTTTTCAAAAGGATAATGGAGGTGGTTCCTGTTAGCAGTTGCATACTGATTGATTATTTTTGTTCATTAGCATGCATAACCCTTCCAAGATGTACCCTTCATTTTATAAAATATCTTAATAGTTGCTTCATTTGAACAAGCAGGAGTTTTTATCAAACAAGTGGATGCTTGTAGTACTTCAGTTCTACTGAAGCTAAAGCAATATATCCTAATTTATCTGTCTGATAAAATAATTTCCTCTGAATACTCATTTCTTCAAAAAGTTTAAATGTTGTGGGTTTTGTTTTGTTTTTTTATATTTTAATAATTATGTCCGTGGTTCATTCACCACCATTTATGTAAAACCATTAACATAAGCAGACATTTTGGATTTGGCAAGCATCCAGAAAGTCAGAATCCAGGAGGAGGGGCAAGGAGGTTGATTAGATGTAGGTTGTTATTTTTTGGCCTGGCAATCCACTAACTGTGTTAAGTAAAAGTTTCCAGAGATGTTGCAGCATACTTAAAGGCATTAAGCTCAAAATTCATCTAAGAATGTCTGTAGCCAAGACTGCTATTAACTCAAGTGTGTTGCAGTCATTTGGATTGCTAAAGTATCTCCTTTGTACAGAGATAATGAGGGCGTAGTTTTCAACTTGGGTTCCGGGAGACACAAGTAATACCACCTTAATGCCACCATTGGCAAGTTTAACCCTGTTGAGAAACTAATGGCCTTTTATGTTCCTGCCCCGCACTGCGTGCTCCATATCAAAGAACTGGGTGCATTCAGCAGTTCCTAGAATCTCTAAACTACTTGCCCTGGTTACATGAAGAGCTCCTCCACTTGCACTTTGTAATGACCGGCTGCACACTGGAAAGCTTTTTAGGCATGACCTGTTAACCTTCCTCTTCCTGTAATTCAGGTTCTGATATGGTTTGATGGCTCTGCACCTGTTAACTATCTCTAAGGATGAGCAAGTTTGTTATTGAGAATTATGAGCATGGAATATGAGCAAGTAATGTAATACAGGCACTGTAAACCTACAAAGAAGAAGAAAAAAAAAATCGAACTTTTCTAGCGAAGGGTAATTGATTGCTGTCTTTAGTCCGTAACATACTGCAGAGGAACAGGCTTGTGATATATCATTCCTGACACACCATGAGAGACACAGGGAAAAATTACGGAAGATGACCTGAATTACAGGCATGACAAATGAATTTGCTCATATTCAGATTTGATACCAGCCCATGCTCTTTCTACATTAAAGGACTAAGTCTTAAATTTAAGGCTGTGTTTCTACTTGCAATAGCTCAAAATCCACGCTTAATACAAGTCATATAAGTCAGATATTTGCTTTTCTTTTCACCAATAGGTATGTATAAAATAGAGCAAATAAAGAACTCAGTTTGCAAAGCTCTTAAGAATAACAAAAATTACTATGTAAGGGTTAGCTGTTGATACTATTACTTCATAATATCTGATAGAAGAGTATTTGCATCTTAGGCTACAGATCCTCAGCTGTGTCTCTAAAAAACAGTATTTGTACTCAAGGGTTCTTACAAAATGGGAATATTAGGTATTCATACTAAATTTTCTGTACTGTTGGATTTTAAAATTAGTGCATGGAGATGCTACTGTTGTAATGAAAAAAAAACAAAACACCTCTATATTTTATTTTTCTATTTTAGTTATTTGGATGGAAATCAGTTTACCCTTGTTCCAAAAGAGCTTTCCAACTACAAGCATTTAACACTTATGTAAGTAGTTTTATATCATCCTTTTCTACTGGCATGGAAACAAAAACAAAAAATCCCCTACTTCATCATATATGTTTTTAGTTGTAAGAAAAAAACATGAAATATATTATGTATTTTAGTAAATATAATGCCCAAACACATTTTATGATGGGATCACATCTTACATATGACATACTTGGTCACATTTTATAAGCTGGGCTATTTCATTGCAGTGATTACACCACAGAGTAAGTAAGTAGTTAACCTGAAAAGAGATGTAATATCTTAAAAAATGTGTTAAGGTAATACAGTATTCTGTTACGCAGCTCCATAAAGGCACTGAAATTATTTTATTTATAAAAGAAAGATTCGGTGGTGTTCATATAGGAATAGCACATGCTATGGTGGTAACACTTGAATATAACCCCTTCTGTTTCTCCGATAATATATGGTTTAATGACTGAAGAAGAGAGGTTGTCTAGAGCTCCTTACTATTGCTGACTCACTCTGTGATTTGAGGCAAATCACTACCTGCTCCAAAATTTATTTCATCCACTTCATGAAAGATTTGAATATGATTTCCATAACTTAGAATAGCAAAGTGGGAGAAACAGGAAGACTGTCAATGTAAATGTCTGTAATTCCTTTGTTAGCACCATAAAATTTATACCAGCTGAGGCTGAACTGCATAACATTCTGAAATCACTTGTGGTTTCAGTAAAATCAGAAAAAAAGTAACAAAAGTAGGGAGTAAGAAAATCCCTTAAATTTCTTTTTGACTCTTTTTAGAGCTTTGATGCTAAAATTGAAAGTAGTTTGGCATTTAAAAACAAGGTCTTGATTTCCTTTATTTACCTCATGCTAGACAAAAGTGGTCATTGTCACAAATTTAGAAAAGAGATGCTTCGAAAACTTTAATATTTTGCCAATAGCATCAGAAAAAAAAAAAAAAAAAGAAAAAAAAAAAAAGAGAGAAACCTGCAATATTCTCAAATGTAAACAGTGTAGGCCTAGGAAGTCTCTGTGAGTTATTCAGGGAAGTTATGCAAGTTCTAACTTGAAGCACACATAAAATATAAACTTCGGAATCTTGGTACATACAAGAAGCAAACATAGATTGGACTGCATGCAGTAATAATGTCAGTGGAGGCTGGAGATTAAATTAATTAGAATAATAGTGACAGGGCTTCCATCATAGAGATTGTACCTACTCCTTTTCTATTTTTGACAAACATAGTCGTAAATTGGATAACTTTACCTCTTAATCAGAAAATACACATAAACTATTTACCAGACAGCTGTAGTACAATAATTGATAAACTGAACAGTAAATAAAATACAAAGAAGATAAGTATTAACAGTCTCTTCATACCAGACTTGTGGGGGTACATTATTGTCATCTCTTCTGAATGTATCCTCATACTGCTTTTTGGAATTTGAGAATGTTCCTCGGCTGTGTTTCGAAAACCAAAACGCTATGCATAGTTCTCTGGCTGAACTTGGAATCACATATGAGTCTTTTGAGTTCCAACTAACATGGAAAATTTTTATTTCTAACTTTTTTCTCATATGAATAGATTGCACTGTTATATATGGTTTAGTATGTTTATTATTATGAGTCAATTGTCTTACATGCTTTCATGAAATTTCAAGTGGAGAAATATGTATACTACACTGCTATTCAACAGTACTCTAAGTTAAAATACCAAGGTCCCCTCAGAAACAAATGCTTAAACAGATTTAGAATTAAATTTCACCACAGAATATGGTAAACAGCAGTGAAATAGCCAGCATAAAATGAAAACTAAAGCACAATATGAGAATAAAGAACAGGCATTATTTAAATTTAGTACAGCTTTTTCAAATCTTCTTTGAAGCTACCATCTTTGAAGCTGCCAGCATACCACTCCAGCTTCCATCATACTTACACTTGAGATTTTATTCATTAGAATATTGAACAAGAAAGATGTTAAGGCTATAAATCTTAGATAGCGTTCTTTACAATAATAGCTCTGGGCTTTGATGTGTTCAGCCTGTAAGTGTTAAGTAGATTACTATATGATACTTACTCAGGTGTCATTAAGGATATGACTAAAATGATTTCAACTTTAAAACATCACTTTTATTTCTATACTTGGGTTCATGTAGGATTGCATTATTAACTCAGTAGCATGATGGACATTGCTGTTGTAAAAGAATGCATCACGCTGCTCTTTCATCTGTGTTGAAATGAAAATGCTTTCCATTGATCAAGCTAAACACTTGCTAGGCTTGTATATGGCATGTGAAAATAAAAATGTTTGCTGCTTTAAATATTGATACCAATTATGATACTACTTCTACTAATAAAAGTAATGTGTCTGTCAGTTTAACTTCCAGTGTTTCAGGACTTGGGCAGTCATTTTAAGGTCTGAATTTCTGAATTTATTTTTTATAGAGATTTAAGTAACAACAGAATCAGCACACTTTCTAATCAGAGCTTCAGCAACATGACTCAGCTGCTCACCTTGTAAGTTTAAACATGTAACAATGACACTTTGGAAGCATTACAGTTTTATTTGTCTTGGAAAGAAGGGGCATTTTGTTGATATTAAAGCTTGCTTGTTGTGGAGGCTGTAAAATAACTTGTTTCCTAACGACCTATGTGTGCAAAAGCTGTTATGGCCTTGCTCTGCATTCTGTTTACTGAATGCCTGATTTACCTGCTGACAGGATTTTGTATATTTTCAGAATTCTTAGTTACAATCGCCTGAGATGTATCCCTGCACGGACTTTTGATGGGTTGAAATCACTTAGGTTGTTGTAAGTATTATTTTTTAACCATTGTCATTTTCCAGAATTTTTATTTGCATATAGCAGATAGCAAATCTGTGCGAAATTACTGGATTGTAAAATCTATCAAGTATTTGAGAAGTGATAATTACATAGTCTTGAAACTCTTTAGTGTTTTCATTCTGGGAAAGTATACTACAAAATACTGCACAACATATAATACGACCCTGGACAACATGTATACACAAACCCCTACACTTTATTTTTCTGCTTTTTAATCATGACTGTATCTCTTTTGTGAGTTATATTCTTGCTTGTTATAAGAATTAAAGTCTAACAAAAATGTCATACATAAATTTTCATATATATATTTTTGCAGCTGTATTTTTAAGATTTTTATTCCAACAATAGATATCTGTCTTTATTGTTTTGTTTAATATGAGAGTATTTCCATCAGGATCAACTATTCAAAACCAATAAAAGATATTTTGATTCCAAGAAAACATTCCACTTTAGCACTAGAAAGACCATAGTTGAAAGGGCAGTGGGAGAAGCAGCAAAATGTGACAAAGGAAAATTAAAAAATGGTCATTCTAGTTTACACCTTCTTTTTGTTATAAAACAAACAAACAACAAAAAAAATCCTGCAGAACTTCTGTCTCAAAAGTCCCCAGTTGAATCTGTAATTTTTGTCTTCATTTGAGTAGCTTCATTGAATAGCTCAGTTGGATTAAATATCTCAAATGTCTCACGAATGGCATTATTTAAGTGTGTTTACATAAACTGAGTCCTTTTTTTATGTAAATGTGGATCAAGTCTTAATAATTCTGTATGTACGAGATATACATGTAAATGAATGAATTTAAATAACAGGACACATTTCCGTGCAGGTTTGCTACAGGAGACAGTATTGACACGTAATAAGGTTTTTACTATCAAAATAGTAAAAACCCTATTAGAAACATTTATTAAAACCTTATTTAAAACCTTTATTTAAAACCTTATTAAAACCTTTTCTATCAACCTTAGTAATTATATTAATGAACAGTCAATACCTGTATTTTCTGTGCATTGATGGAAGATAAAAAATGCATGAACCAAATTAGCAGGAATTTCAGGGAACTGCTAAAAAAGTCAGAAATAAGTCTTCGGCCATACCTAAATCCAGTAAGTACTTTGCAGACACCTTTGACTGACCTTTATTCTTTGAATTAAAAAAAAATATATCAAATGAAAATATAAGGAAAAAAATCAAGTGATGAGTAGGCTGCTGATTAAAGCGTAAGTAAACAAGGCTGGAAACACAGAGGAACTGAAAAATATGAAAAGATGAAAACTTTTTACAAAAGCTGAAATTTCTGAAATTAATTTCCTGAGATTTATACATATGTATTATTTTGTTTATTTTCTTGTTAAGGTCTTTACATGGCAATGACATTTCTGTTGTTCCTGAAGGAGCTTTTAATGATCTCTCAGCACTATCACATCTGTGAGTATTCAAATGATAAACATAAATGATTTTATGTTGTTTAGCAAATTTCATACAGTTGAACAAAGACAAATGCAAAGGCCTGCTCTGGAACAACCCTAGCAGAGGCTGGGGACAGAACAGATAGCTAGCAGCTCAGCAGAGAAATCCTGGACCTTCTGCTGGGCAGCAAATTGAATGTCAGGCACGTGCCCTTATGGCAACGAAGGCTGAAGATGATCTCTGCTGAATTAGTAAGCGAGGAGCAAGGTGACTGAGGAGAGTGGTTGCTCACTTCTGCTTGGCCCTAGTAAGGACACATCTGGAATATGTGTTCAGTTTCTCCAGAACAAAGTAGATACGTATGAAACAGAGCAAGTCCAGGATAGAAGTGGGCAAGGTGGGGAGGGTGCTGTGAGTTGTGAGAAGGTAAAGGAACTGGTTTTATTTAGCCTGGAGAAGGAGATGTCAAGGAGGGACCTAACAGCAGTTTTTAAGCCTTTAAGGGAATTATAGCAATGACAGACAGATTTTTCTCAGAGGTTGCAAAGTGAAAGATGAGAGTCAACAGTCACAAGCCACAATAAGGGAAGTTTCATTGACATAATGAAAAATTTTTCACCTTGAGGGTAGTTTAGCTTTGGAACAGGTTGCCTGGAGAAACGGCAGAATCTCTCCTCCCTGGAGATTTTCAGAACTCAGCAGGACACAGCCCTGAGCAACCCTGCTCTGACTTTGAAGTAAGCCCCACTTTGTTCAGGAGGTGGGACTAGATGACCTCCAAAGAACCCTTCCAGCCTAAATTATTCTATGTTTCTGTGCTGGTGTTTGTTGACGTTAAATGCATGGAATCTGATTTCAGAATATCCTCTGAAGCACTGTTTCTGTCCTTAATTTTCAATGGAAACTTAGATTAGAGCAAGTTACCTACCTATAAACCTCACTGTGTTTACGGGTAGTTATTAAATCTTTTCTTTCATTTAAGGAGTAAGCTGACTAGTGCCTTTAAATGTACCCATTTTTGATGTTTCTGGTTGTTAAAAAAAAAAATAATAATAAAAAAAATCTGCTTCTAATTCAATATCGGACTTTTACATTTAATTTGCCATTTCTCAGAAATTTGATGAGCCCAGTCAAGCTTTAAGTCATTGATCAGTCATTCAAATGCTACTATTAGACTACCTCATCTACATTAAAATCAGTAAAGCTTACATAGATTTGATTGTCTTTGCTGTTATTTTTTCTTAACATTACCAATTATCCTTGCTAATATTCTGATTTTAGCAGAGCCAACTGCTCAGTTCACACTGACATCAGGCTGACATTCACTCTTGTGAATATGGCCTGGACAAATTGTAGGTATTTCTCTTTACATGGGAAGTTTGCTATTACACGACCATATTACCAGGTCTGATTTTTTGTTAATGCTCTGACTATAGCCTGAATGAACGTATATATGTGTGTGTGTGTGTATACAATTTCTTCTGTTCATCTGGAAGCCTGTAGCAATAATTAAGAAGGTTTAGTGTGTCAGAAAAGAGTGTGTCTGTAGTAGTTTCTACCACCTTTGCTTTTGCTTGCCAAGGATTTTATTCCCTTTCTTGAAGATCCCTTTATCCAAAGTTGTGGAACAATCTGAAAGAAGCTCTATAATTATTTTATTGAAATGAATATGGGTATGTCTTTATAGGAAAACAAAACAGAGGCTTAAAAACCTTTACAGTAATTAATCCCCAAAATCTCTAGCTATATTGTTTTTTAATTAAAAAAACAATCAAATTTATTTAAAGAAAAGGATTTAATTTCACAACAGGGCAGCTCTTATGTAAGGGGTAGTGTAGTTTTATTTATGTATACAGCAGAGATCTCTTACAGAATTCTGCACATAGTTGTGAATTCAGTGGGAGATCTTGAAAGAGGAAATAATTAAATCAAATTTGGAAGCTTAGAAACAGATGGTTTGTACCAGCCTGGGAGCCATAAACTGAAAAGGAAAAATATCTGGGTGGAACTTTGTGGGGCTGCTTTGGAAGAAATATTTTATTCTTCCTAACTTAATTTCCCAGTATCAGTTTCATTCTGATGATGCAGTTGATATTGCCCATTACATACCAAAAGTGACACAGAGTTAAGTTTACGGAAATGCAGGTAAGTTTGGGTAGTTTTTTTTACCAAGTTTATTGTTAAAACTTACTTCTTGATTTAAAACCTAAATATAGACACTTCATGCACTTACACTTAGGGTCAGTTTGGTGGAGGGGAGGTATGGTTTGTGGTTTGAGATTTTTGCCAGCCTCAGTTTTCTGGGTTCTCTTTCTAAAAACAAACATTTAAAACTTTATTCCCTTTTTGTTTATCTGTTTTCCATAGGGCTATTGGAGCAAATCCTCTTTATTGTGATTGTAACATGCAGTGGCTGTCTGACTGGGTAAAATCAGAATATAAAGAACCTGGTATTGCGCGTTGTGCTGGCCCTGGAGAAATGGCAGATAAACTTCTACTCACAACTCCATCTAAAAAATTTACTTGCCAAGGTACTGTTGGTGATTGTTTATTTGTTATTTACATTTATAATACATTTATTTTTTATATTTATTTACAACTGTGCATTTATTACAGTGTCTTCACTCTTGTCATCATTTCTCCTCATACTTAGGGATCTAGCTGTTGGTTCCTTTCAGGAATTGTATTTATTTTAAAAACTTCTATGACATTTTGTTTTGTTTGCTTTTTTGTTTGTTTTTTGTTTGTTTGCTGTTTTTTTCAATCAAGAGATGGAGAAAAGTCTGATTTGCAGTGTAATACTCATCAGTATATAGATGTAAATAGGTAGCTGGTACTGTCTCACTAATGAACTAAAATTTAAACATCTACACTTCTCTTAACTAAAGAATGTCCTTTCCCTTCAGACTGTTTATAGTAAAACCTGTAAATACAACTGTAATCCTAGCAGTCTGCATTATCTCAGTGGTATGTAATTGCATCAATATGCCCAGAATGCTGTTTTCTTTGATGTTTCAGAAGAAAGCCTAAAATACACAGAATAGATAAAAGATGTGATTACCTGTAGAAGTCTCATTCTAGATGTTATTATATAGGTAGGTTTCTTGGGGATTGAAACAAGTATTTATCTCTGTGTTGGTACCAATGTTATTGGCACTTTTATGACAAATTATTCCTGTTTAATTCTCAGGTTCTTTTTCTGAACCCTAGTATTTTTTGTCTTAGAACAATATCTTTTTGATTCATATGTGAGAGTAGACTTAGTTTGTTTTGCTGTTTAATCTTACTCAATTCTCTCCATTTCTCTCCTTTTAAATATTTTGGAAGCACAGCTTCTGCTGTAGCTTCATTTTTCAGACTCAGGCTTATACTTGTAAGTTGTCACTAAGTTTATAGTTATTTTTGAGGCATCAGATAAATATGATCTTATTTTTTGTAGAAGTAACTTATTCTCAGCGTATAGGTAGTCTTCAAGCTATTTTTACATATTCATCTGTTAATGCATTATCAAAGGTGTAAATTCTTCCTTAAAAAAGCTTTGGGACTTCACCAGAGTTAGCTTTCATCCCAAGTTGTTCCTTACAATGTTCTATTCGTTCTGTTCATTCTTCTCTCATTAGGCTTTCTGTGAAAAAAATGTTTTTGTAATCAAAAAACACTGGAAATCCAACCCATTATTTTGTATGTGATGCCAATTAATTATCCTTCCAAATTCTTCTTAGAATTTTTCAATAGTATTTCTTTGAGGTCATACCTGTGTTAATTGCATATGACACTCATCTTTTGCAAAGTTCATTAGTCTGATTTTAGATAGAACATTTGGTGGCCAATCCGATCGTTTTCTCCACAAGCATCCACAGAATAATATTATTGCAGTTATGCTTTTATTACACATTGTTGTAGGTATGTAAGTGAAATGAAGGACTTTTTTTTGGTTATTTTCTAACTGTCATTTTTAAAAAATGAGTCACCCCTTCCTACAATCATTATTATTTTTCTGTCAGACATTCCAAATAGTACATCTTACTTCCTCTTGCCCATCAGAAAATATCCTTTGTATTATTATGCAGGGAAAGTATTGTATTTCTTTCACTTCCAGGAATAGAAATCTGGTACTATGGGTACCTTTGAGAGAAATAATTTTCCTGCCACTGTTCTTCTGTGAAGATGTCATAATTACAGATTGCCACTCGGCAGCATTTCAATGACAAGATGGCCCTGTAAGACAATTATATGTCTGTTATCCAAAGATAAGTAATTTTTTCTTTTGCTTAGAATCATAGAATCATAGAATCTCCTGAGATGGAAGGGACCCACAAGGATCATCAAGTCCAACTCCTGGCTCCACACAGGACCACCCAAAAATCAGACCAGATGTCTGAGAGTGTTGTCCAAATGCTTCTTGAACTCTGGCAGGCTTGGTGCTGTGACCACTGCCCTGGGGAGCCTGTCCCAGTGCCTGACTGCCCTCTGGGTGCAGAACCTTTTCCTAACCCCCAGCCTGACCCTCCCCTGTCCCAGCTCCATGCCGTTCCCTCGGGTCCTGTCGCTGTCCCCAGAGAGCAGAGCTCAGCACCTGCCCCTCCGCTCCCCTCGTGAGGGAGCTGCAGGCCGCCATGAGGCCTCCCCTCAGCCTGCTCTGCTCTGGGCTGAGCAAAGCAAGGGACCTCAGCCACTCCTTATATATCTTCCCCTCTAGACCCTTCATCTTTGTAGCCCTCCTTTGGACACACTGCTAGTCTTTCTTATATTGTGGTGCCCCAAACTGCACACAGTATTTGAGGTGAGCCCATACCAGAGCAGAGCGGGACAATGCCTTCCCTCGACCAGCTAGCAATGCCATGTCTGATCCACCCCAGGATACAGTTGGCCCTTTTGGCTGCCAGGACATACTGTTGACTCATATTCAACTTGCTATTAACCAAAATCCCCAGTTCCCTTTCTGTGAGGCTGCTCTCAAGCCTCTCATCCCCCAGTTTGTATGTATAGCCAGATTTACCCCTTCTCAGGTGCAGAATCCAGCACTTACTCTTGTTAAACTTCATATTGTTGGTGATTGCCCAGCCCTCTGATTTGTAAAGATCTCTCTGCAAGGCATCTCTACCCTTGACAGAGGGTAGGAATAGGGATTAGAAAGATGCTATATTCCTATTAAGAAATAGTTGACTTTCTTTTACAGATATATATCTGTTTATTTTCTGCTATTGCGTACACACTAACAGGCAAAATGTGTAATTCCCTCCTATCAGTACCTCTGGATTCAGTTCAAACTGAAACTGGTGCTTGAATTTGAATCACATAAAAATAGTTTCCTGTGAAAATGAGCATTTTAAAATGAAGTCTCAGTTATAAAATTCCATAAAAAATGGACCTTACTCTTAACTTTATGAATTATTCTCCTCCAGGAACCATCTTAGTGTTTTCTTCTTGCAGCTGTTTTTTCTAGGTTTATGGGCTTTTTTTTTTTTTTCCTTTTTTTTTTTTTTTTTTAATGTGGCCTCTAACAGATTCTCAATCTTTTACTCCTTTACCATTCATGCCCTGCTTCTAGAGATTCCAGGGCCTTGTGGTTTTCTGATACCAGGTAAGGCTGTAAGTGATGGAATGGGTGATATGTTTAAGAACAAACCTTCTGACCTTCCTTTTGTGAACCTCAGACAGACTTCTTTCCTAAGACATGCATGTTTACTGTTTGTTTCTCCCTTTGATGATTTTAGAACTGACTCTTCATGATATATCATTTAACATAGTTGTATGAAAAGGTTTGTTATTTTAAAAGCCTAGATTCAGGATCTGAAAAACGCAATTGAAATGATCATTGCCACTGCATTGTACTGAAATCAGTGTATTCATTAGCAGTTTTGATATAAGTGACTCTGCAGATACTGATTTTGAGGCCATATACAAGAGCAAATAGGAGCTCCTGCATCATAAAAAGTCAGGATTTCAAGTTTTTCTTGCAAAGGTTTCTCTAGAAACTGGTCTTGGGAGAGTTTATCTTATGCTTTTCTTCAAAAATATTAGACAAATAAACGAGTGTGTGTGTTTATATTTATCAATAAAATAATATGCATTTAGTTTTTCACTCTTTATGAAAGAACAGTGTTTATTTTGCTTTTAAGATTTTTTTTTCAGTTATAGCTTATTGAAGGATATATATATTTCTGCAGTGTTAAAAGTTAAACAATAGGGTATTCTATTTCATACAGAATATTTTCTTTTCATATACAGGTCTTTTAACACATCCAGGCAGATAAGGGAAGGAATGATATAGTGAAAATGAGAATCGGTTCCAGAACTTCCTTTTCATTAGACTTAAGTAAAAAAAATTCTAAAACTTTTTTTTTTTTTGATCTTATAGCTGAAAAATGATGAATCAAATTGATGTTCATTTTCATTGGATCCTCCATACTTAGTAATTTGAAATAAATGCTTATGACACAAAATCAGATCAGTGTTGTTTACTATCTTGCTGGGAATCATGTTCCCATTTGCTGGCTCTTTTTCAGAAGTGAAATTTAGATTGCTAATCCATATAGGAAAATAACCTCAGTTACTGAATATTTTTTTAATTCATGCCAAATAATTGTCAGTTTATTTCATAAGAAGTAGAAATGAGGCCATCATGTTCAGCCTAATCAGTTGAGACAAGGAAGCAGAGACTTTAAGGCTACAGAACAGTGTTACATTTATCTTCTTTTATGTATGTGCTTTTCACTCCATATATTTTTCACAGAACATTTTAATACAATCTATCAATAACCAGAAATAGTCTACAGTAAATAGGCAAGACTTTCTGTATGTTAATTCTATGGTGTTTGTTTCAACTCACCTACCTTTGCTGTTTGCTGCTTTAGCAAACTATAATCAACTATAGATTTTTCTTTCAAAATAAGGTAATGAAGACAAGAATAGTCAATGATCCATACAGATGGTGACTTTGGCAATTGTCACAAATTACCGTGTTCATCTCCTTGCATTTGCTTGCAAACTGTGACACAGATGGATACCAGCAACTGCAGATAAAAAGAAAAATTTGTGAGCCTATTCCCAGCATCCCTACTGTATCTTTATAATCATATGGCTTCCTTCCATTCCAGCTCCTTTTCAATGACTTATCTGAGTTTAATTTCCAAAGAAAAAATAAGAAAGCTAAGACATCTGAGTAAAGACAAAACAAAACAAAACCCACCATACCTCAGTAAAAGTGCACTGTTGGTTTGAAAAACATTGCGGTCTGGCTCATTTTGATGAGAGCAATCAGGCAGTTCCACCCCCAGTAGGTCTGAGAAGTCTTTTTTTGTGTGTGTGTTTTTGTGTCTGTGTGTGTGTGTTGTCACTGGAGAAATCACTGGTTATTCTTTAAAATTTACAAATTATCTGTAGATAAGTATAGATTTTTTTCCGTTTGTTAAATATGAAAATAAGCTGGAGGCAATAATGTCATCAGGCAATAAAGCCGGAAGTAGTAGAGAATGTGTGTTCATTCTCTTAATAGGCATTTGGCCAATTCAACCCTGTTTTCTTTTACAGTAATCAATCTTTCAATTTTCATAAAGCATAAGAAAATGAAGCATTATTATAAGCAGGTGATTTCTAAATTTAAACAAATAACTAGTAATTTCTTTGGTTGTCTGACAAAACAACAACAAAAAAAAAAACAACACCAAAACAATAATCGATGGTTTTTAATTTGAAAACTCAACGTGAAAAAAACAAACAAAAAAAAAACACTATTACAATTGTAAAGCAATGAAAAATAAATGTCTAATAAATATTTATGTTATAGGGATAAGATTTACGTACTCTAAAGATCTCAGTCACAGCTCTGTCTGGCTTGTGAAACTTTAGATTTTGTCATTATTCATTTCCAAATTCTGTTGTTATAATCATTAATATAAGAAACATGACCACAGGCATTGATGGCAGCCCTCATTTGCACATAGATTCATGGTATAGTCTGTGCTATTCTGGGGCTCAACTAATGCAGCAATGTACAGAACTGTGGCTGACTGCATAACAGAGCAAGCTGCAATATAGACCTACTTATGGTGAGATGGCTTGGACAATACAGTTTATAACATTATAGTTCAAGACATTCAACCAACTTACAGGTAATTCTGCTAGTTCATTTTTGCCATCAGTCGTATGTGATCCTGAAAACAAAAAAAACAAAACAAACAAACAAACAAAGAAAATGTTAAAAATTGTGTTCTCAGTAATACCACCAAGGGAGGGATTAGAAACTGTTATAGCTCTTTTTCTCATAGGCAATTTCTACCCACTAAAGAGACAAAAGCTGAAATTGTATTCTTCATTAAATAAAAAGGAAAGGTAATTATCATGGATCAAAACTGCGCAGATTTCAGATAATGGGGATATAGGAATCACTTTTGGGTCAGCTTTTTACTTTTTTTAAAATGATAATTAAAAATCAAACCAAAAAAATTAAATCCCAAATGTATTTGGGCACATTAGAGGAATTACGGGCAGTCAAGCATTCAATTCATGTAGAAATACCACAGTCTAAAAATACAAACATTGTTTTTAAAATTACAGCAATGTGCAAATATATCCTGTTAAGTATAAATCAGTGTTAGTTCGTTTATGACTATCACATTTGTATTTTTAAGGGCCCGTGGATGTTAATATTCTCGCAAAATGTAACCCCTGCTTATCGAATCCATGTAAAAATGATGGAACCTGCAACAATGATCCAGTTGACTTCTATAGATGTACTTGTCCATATGGTTTCAAGGTAGGTAATGAATGAAGAAGAAAAAAATATTACAGAAATGTAAGCCTCGCCCTTTTAACATTTACAAGGAGTTTTAATTTACTCCACTAGAGTCTGTATTTTCTTAAATGATGTCCTTGATCCCTGCGTAGGGTCAAGATTGTGATATTCCTATTCATGCCTGTATCAGTAACCCATGCAACCATGGTGGAACTTGTCATCTGAAAGAAGGAGAAAAAGATGGGTTTTGGTAAGTTGTTTTTAATTGTAATATCAGAACGGAAATCTATTGGCTCTTATAATATATGAAATAACTTTGGTGTTAATCTTTGGGTTCTCTTTGTTGGTAATTGCACCACAAAGTCAGGTTTTCAGTGCTTCTCAAGTTTTCAGAACATGTTACTCTCCATGGAAAGCTTCTAAAGCTCTGACACTGTTAAAAACAACAACAAATGATTGTGATTAGTTGAGGCTTATCAGGTCAAGACAACATAGTATTGACTCCATTATGCTAATTAATAGCTGGCTAGATCCCTGCTGAAAAAATCTCACAATTCATCTGTTGTTGTGTGTATTACTTCAACAGACAGCATGTAAATGATAAAATGTAAATCCCAGTGAAACAGAAAATTAATGATTCATTTGAAACTCACTATGCCAGCAGATAAACATGCTGTGAGCGTTTTTAATCTTGAGTTATTTAATCACACAGTACAATTACTCCAGATGTACTTCATGAATTATGAAATAAAGTTCTTTAGCATTCTTCTGTGAAATTATTAGTCATTTAATAATCTACACCTCAAGCTTGTTAAAAATGACACTGCAGAAAGAAACAATTCATTATCCTGCAATTCATTAGGACATTATTCTTATTTTTTATTCTAAATTCTGCCCAAAGATTAGTTTTCTATTAAAAATTAAGCATATACATCTCAATATTATGCCTCTAGAATTTAAAGTGACACAATCACATCTCAGAATTTGACCTTTTTAATTTATTTGTTTAAACACTACATATTTTGAAAATTAAAGCAATCTTATAATCAAAGTTGCAGGAGTTATAGATACTGCAAATTGCATGTAAATGCATTCATGGTCATATTTGAGTGACCTTTTACATTTACTACCTTTTTATATATTTGCTTTGCATAAACATATGTAAAAGCAAAATAAAAATTACAGTTTTGAAGAGCTTATATAGTCTTTGTTTTATATTAATACATGTATTGTACTTGGAACTTTAAACAGAGCTTTATGATGGTGCATTTAACTGAATGATAGTAGAATAGTAGTACTACATACTAATCCCTGATTCCACAGTCTTTTCCATGTGTTTAAATTAACAAAAATAAATAAAAGACATATAATCTCATTTTATAATATAACAGGTGTTTCTAAAGGAGTGCCCAGTTATGAAATTTAAACTCCTTTAACTAAAAATAAAGGCACAAATTGTTATTGTTGCTGCTTTTTCTGTAACATAAAATGTTAAAATATTTTGGTAATGTTTGTTATATGGTTTTTTATATTATATCATCCATTTTCCTTTAGAGGGGATAGTGATTATGAATCAATGTTCTTATTAATTACAGTATTTCTTGTCTGGTCTCCCTAGCTAAAAACTTCATGTGGTCGGTTTTATTTTCTGTATTACAGGTGCACTTGCGCAGATGGATTTGAAGGTGAAAACTGCGAAATAAATGTGGATGACTGTGAAGACAATGACTGTGAAAATAATTCTACTTGTGTGGATGGAATTAATAACTATACTTGCCTCTGTCCACCTGAATATACAGGTAAGAGTATAAAGAGCAAGTACAGGTAATTCAAGAATTCCTAATAGAGAAACAGTGATGTTTTTCAGTTTGCAGATGAATTAGTGGTCATTCTACAATTGGTTTAAAGTCAAGTTTCCCTCAATGTTTTTCTTCAGTAAGGCTTGTAGTCAAAAGTAGACTTTACACCCATTCATTAATTCCTCTGTTTTGAAATAACAACATTTTGATATTTAAAAGTTCTTTCAAAATGTGTCCCTTACATCTGTTTACCTAAACCAAGCAGTCCAGTGAAGAATCCCTCTAGTTGTTGAAATCTGAAAAATATTCTTCTTTTGTCTTACATTGTCCAAGCTGCTACCAGGGCAAAAAAGAATCTATCTGTGCCAGTAGGGAACTGGATTTGGCATCCCTAAATGCTGTCCTGCCCTCCTGTAGAAAGATTAATGCAGATTGTGATGCTTTCTGCTCTAGCACACAAGAAAATAGCATTATTAGAGTGTGTGAAATTGTTCATTTCTATCAGTTGGCAGCCAGGCCAAAGCATTACCCTTTCTTTCTTTGAAACAGAGGGTCTCTTGCTTATTTTCACAATCTCTGTGAGAATGAAGAACAGTTACA
Source organism: Anser brachyrhynchus (assembly GCF_964034855.1). NCBI lineage: Eukaryota > Metazoa > Chordata > Aves > Anseriformes > Anatidae > Anser > Anser brachyrhynchus. Next base: position 61,712,081 of record NC_137698.1, on the reverse strand, counting down.
ACAGGAACACTGGAGAACGAGAATTAGGATCTATTGTTTCTGTTGATATGTTGTTCAGTTTTTCTGGACATCTATTTTCTGTCAGCTAGTGGACTACTAGAAGAATGCAGAGCTTAAATTCACAAAACCATGATTTGAAATACATGACAAAGAAATGTAAAATCCTCCATAACCTAGGAATTAGATATACCTAGTCATCCTATATAGTAACTATAATTAATCCTATTTTGTCTGTCAGATAAGCTTTTTAATGCCCTCAGGGAACACTAAATTTGAGCTTTGGATGACTGTGAGGAGAGGTGAACTCATGAAGTAATTTCATTTATTGTAAACAAAATTAGCACCTTTTTAATCCAAGGTATTTCCATCATTAGTTCTACAACCTACAGGATTGCTCAAATGATTTAGGGCATTCAAATTTAAAGTCAGTATTTAAATCTTGGAAACCCACAGTGAGTGAAAATGATAGAACACCGGTAAAAGAAATGCAACTTCATAATCTAATATATGTATTTGTGCAGTACTTATTTTGAGTAAATGTTTGGAAGAAATTTTCTTCATGCAGAATGAGCCACAATACCTAAAACAACACAGGTTAAAAGGTTAAGTCGACAGAATAAGATACATAAGAACAACTGGGTGGTCCACATCTGGAAAATTAGACATAACCTTCTGCTTAACCATACTCATTTGCCAGGTACTGCTACCTTAATACCTAGAAGCAACGGACAGTTCAAGCCTTAGAAAAAAATAACAGGTAACCGCTTCAATAAGTAGTGGCAGATGTTTGTTATTTCTCGGATAATTAATATTTTAGCTATGTCCGAGTCAAGCTTCAGATTCCCGAGATTCAGTTGCCATCTCCTTTAAAAAGGATTGGATACTCTGCTGTGTAGGATGGTAGAGAGCAAACCAGTCACACGAGCTGAGTTTTCCTGTTTGGTGATTTCATGCTAGGAGGTTTCATGTACTTACTAAATAGCAGACAGTTCATTTGCACGTCCATTTCTCCTCAGCAGTTTCGCAGTTTTTTTGCATGTTACCTGTTTCTTCATTTTCGACATCGCTGTAGGTGCATTTGGACTGCTAGGGCCAATAGCTTGTTGTATTCACAATATCCCATGGGAAGGACTGCTTTGCATTAAATATCCATGGAGTGGATACAAAGGCATGTTTATGTGTGCTAGCCTAAAATTTTGATTAAGTGCGCCTCTTGTATTTCTGTAGTATTGTAATTGAAATGTATGTTTTATATTTACAATTGAAACTTCAATAGTAGCATTTCTATATATATGTATGTATATGGTTAGAGCAAAAAGGGAAGCATAAGGATTGGTAAGATATTTAACCTGATGTTTGTATTGCAGTTTTGTTTTTAGTTTAAATAAAAGAAAGTGTATTTTTTAATTTGACTCATCACTGAGGAAGTGGCGATTACTTTTCTTTGAGGAGGCTGCTGTTGCTGTAGAACAGTTTGTGCCTAATTCTAAAGGGAAAATGCTATGAGTTTATATGGCAAGTGTTCTTGTTTCCTAACAGTAATCCTTTTAGAAAAACAGATTTGCTTTTATGGATTTGGTGCCTAGTCATAATTGTTACCGAAATCAGTAAGTCATGTGAATAGGTGAGAATCTTCTCACCAGCTCAAGAATAAATGAAAACAATCTATTGGTAATCAGTACGTTTAGCTGTTCTGTTCTCAAAAACTGTTGAGATTTTACACTATCTCATTAGATTATTTCAACACGTTACCAAAAACAGACACACATGCAAGACCAGAGCCTCATTTCATAGATAAGTTGGACATAAGTTGTAGCAAAATTTCATTTTTTTTCATTCCACAGGATACAGTGCAGAATTCTACAGTACACTGTCTTACAAAGCATCTGAAGATAGACACAAGGTGTGAGATCTTAAGTTAGTTTTAATCCAGATAAATTGTAAGGAGAAAATGTAAAACATCAAGCTGGTCTTTACACCCGTCATCCCTGATCTTTCATAGTAATTAAATAACTTGGAGCGTTAAGAGTTAAACTGACAGTAGTCTGGACACATTGGGATCTAGAAATGGTAGTGTTCAAAATACAAAATAATCTTACAGCTGCCTCTAGTGTATATGCGATACCAAATTATTTATAACATTTTTTTTTCTCTGGCCAATAGCTTGATTTCAAAGATAAGTAACAAAATCCCTGCCAAGTATAGATACAGTGATTTTTCATGAGGAACTTTATAAGCATTTGGATCTTGGTATCTGTTCTAACAGGTTAAAATCAGATTTGCATATTGCTAATGTGGTGTGGTTTTTTGTTTTATTTTGTTTTTATGGAAGGTATTTTTCACTTGATGAATTCCTGTACTAGCTGGGCAAAAATAAACTAACCATCAGGAAAACTGTCTATATACTCAGCAGATTGAAAAATATATGTATTTTTAAATACAAAGGTACTTATCTCTAGCTCAGAAAGTCCCTGGGCTGTAAGGTGCTGGAGGCTTGGACAGTGTATATAACAGAAAAATACCACCATAAACTTGTCCTGTTCTCTTCTAATTTTATTGGCCATGCGTTGAATTGTTTATGTTCAAGATGTCACAGAACATATATACTGGATGTGGAAGTGCACCAGCCCAGAATATTTTTTTTTGAGTGAATGGTTATCTACAAACATGCTTTATATTTCACACAGCATAATATAAGAAAGAAGTCAGCTGGAACCTGTTGGTATGAATTGTAAATCATTCTTATTTAAAGTTTTAATTTTATGTAGAAGGCTTACTGGAATCTCACCTCTGGAAATACATATAAAAAATACAAAAAAAAAATGTTATAGGGAAAGTTATAATGCAAAACCAAACAGTCACTTTCTCCCTTTTCTAAAAATCTGATGAAAATTGACACATCTCAATTAAGCATTGTTGATTTTAATATATATATATTTATATATATTATATATATATATAAAAGCCTGTTAGCTTATGTTATTGCTTAAGAATTGGGAATCCATTTTTTCTCTGCCTCAGTTAAGTTTTACAATTGCCTCTACAATTACAGGTGGAAAGACGAAGAAAGGTATTTGCATGATACTGAGAGCTTTCTTAAGATCACAGACTGTAACTGTGAAGTAACAGGAAATAAACGCAATCATCAGACATTCAGACTGCCTGATGAAACCTTGAGAAATAAAACATTTAAAATGCATCACTATGTCCTGCACTCTTTAACTCTGCTATTCTCTAAACATTATCATCTCCTTTATTTTAAACTCAATCTAGTAAACATCAGGTCATTTTATGTACATTCTATAGATTACAGATTATCATTTCTCTTGCTCATTGCCATCAGTCATTAGATCACTGATCTAACTGATCCAAAACTAAAACCTTTCCTATGCCACCAGTGGCATGTACTTCTTACCTTTTCTGTTTGTTTTGCTCTGCTGTAGGTGAGACTCTGAAGCTTGCTTCATTTTGCTAATCAACCTCTCTTGCTGCTATAGTTGTGCATTAGCTTAATGTGCTATGCTGTTGTATTACAATGTAAAAAGTCTTCTTGTCTCTTCTGTCTTTGTCACTGCAAGCTGCTAATCTGAATGAAGTGGAAAAAGGTCAGTTGTCTTTTAAGCCTATTTTCACTTACTTTGTTTTTTCACTTTCCTTTCCTTAAAGGTGCATGGATTTCAGTTCTTAAATAAGATCAAATGAATCGTATATAGGTATTATTTAGAAAGCTCACTGCAAATCCTCAAATCAGGCACCTTGATCTAGCTGTGAATACATGTCAAAAGAGTCTTGTTTAAGCTACAGATCACTGTGCAGGAGTACTTTAATACTACCTTCACTGTCTTTTTTTTTCAGATATGTTAGAAATTTGTGCATCCTGATAGGACTAACAAAAAGGTTTACATGTTGATCTTCTGAAATCTTTAGTCTCATTATTTTTAAAACATACCTTGGTTCCATTCTAATGTATTCTGTATTATATAGCACTGTTTTGCTGTAATTTCTTCATTAGATGATGGTAGTAGAAATTTTTCTGGAGTATAAAATGGCAATCCCCTTGCTTATCATATCTGTGACCTTTTTTTTTTTTTTTTTGCCATAAATATCTAAAATATCTGAAATGAACACATTAAGCTCAGACTATTGTACAGGAAAGGTAATGGTGGAAATATTTATGACACTAACTTTGGATGTTCCTGATCTTTTTAGTTTTAAAAGGTTCTGCCTAACACCTATTTCACTAACAGAGGTAAACCATCTTCTGTACAAGCTGATCTATGCAATCTGAGAACTAACATAATCAGTAACAATATATTTATAAAGTTATATTTATATACTTATAGTTATTTATATTTCTACAACTAACTTTATAGTTTTGAAAGCAAATGAGTCAAGTCATCTTGTAGTGTATTTGCTATCAAGTTAATTTGATAAACCTATTGTGCTGTCTGTAAAACAATATAATATTTCACTACCAATGAAAAATATTTTTCATTAACCGCTAAACAGCATGTTGAGCAAGTCTGCAACTATACCATCAATTTTGATTAATTTAGACATCCGGAGAATTATTCTTACAACTTAAATTCAGAGTCTAAATACCCTTTGCAAATGATGGAGTGAAACAGACATTTCCAGAAAGTAATTCCAACTGTAGGTGTTCCATGGTTAAGGTTGTATTCAATTTAGACGTGTTCCTCTATTTGCCTTTTACTGTTATTATTTGGACAGAAAAGATAGCTCTCCATTTTTCTTTCCCCCTTGTCACTTCCTAAGTTTTTATGTCTATAGAGTTCTGTTACTGTCCCAGTATGAAACTGTTTGATTTTATAAAAAGAGTATTTGACACTAGGAAAACTAGAAAAAGTGAAAGATCAGTTTAGAGAAATATAAAAATTGAGTTCTTTGTTATCCTTGCAAATATATTTGTATGCTTAATAGTAAATCAGCCAAGCAGATTACAATAACTTGTTCAGCATCAGTGATTTATGGATAAAATTTGGTTTGTCACTGATTTCCAGCCGTGTAAACTGAAAAATTTTAGGATTTTCTTTTGTAAATGAAACAAACAAACAAAAACCCAACCTTATTTTCTATGTCCATGAAAAAATGGCTTTTTAAATGGAATGTAAACTGAAGATGTGACTGTGGAAAGACTCAAGTCCCAATTTCAAGTTGAAACAGATGTTATTTGTGTATAATTAGGCTTGCTGGTATTTTACATGTCTTTAAAATGTGATAAAAGGTAGAAAGGCAATGAATCCTAAACAGAACTGTAGTCATTGTGAATGTATGACACAAGTGTGAACTATAACATGTTAAAATTACTGATTTTATCAAGAATACATTTCTCACAAACAAATTATCAAAGACCCAGGGATATGAACTAAGTTCAGCATCAAAGTTAAGCAGGTGTGTGTGATAAATGCTTGTATTTTCTTGCCAGCTGAACATGAAAGTCAATTATCAGTCTATAGCTTGCTTGAAGTATCAGTCAGTTTTATCATGGCATACATCTTTTGAATTGTGACAGTTGTAGGAAGAAAGGATAATTTTAAGTAATCATCTCAGTTTAGGCAAGCCCAAGACACAGATGTAAATTCTAGTTTCATATCTTTCAAAACTTCATTACGTGGCCTTCTAGCTGCTACAATAAAGGAGTTTTCAATTCAGTTGGTAACCAAATAAGTACCTGCCTAAATTTTAAGCATGCAAGCAATCAAATGGAAATCATACCATATAAAACTTGATTAAAATTCTAATTATTTTATTAAATCAGGATCATAATCCTCAGTCTTGTAAGAATTACATGTTAACGTTACAACTTCTAAGAATAAAACAATACCTTTGCTACCCTTGCTTTTCATCACTTGTAAAATTTTCTTTCATGAAGATTAGTAGTCAAGCTCGTAATATACAATAGTACAGTCATTTGAAGTATATTAAAGTATTCTAGCTGCATTTTCATGAAGGGGGAGTATATATCCTTGGAAATCTAAGCCACTTGCTACTAGTTTGATCACTGTCATTAGGGATTCTAGTCTATGATCATAGAATCACAGAATGCTAGGGAATGGAAGGGACCTTGAAAGATCATCTAGTCCGATCCCCCTGCTGGAGCAGATGATCCATCATTCTGTTTTCCTTAAGTGTCTTAAAGCTTATCTGCCTAAAGTTACTTTTTTTTTTTTTTCTGCCAAACAGCATACATACAAAATAATTTAAAATGTTAAACTAAATAAGTCCCATCTTGCAGATCTACAAGCATGAGACATAGCTGAACAGAGGTAAGCAATGGTAAAAGACGGGAAAAGTCTAGCAATGAATCACATTTAGAATTTTACTTTAAAATTAAGTTCCAAAAATATTTTCCAATTCCAAAAAAATATATAAATTAAATATTATAAACTGCATCCTTCTGTAACTGTGAAAAAAAATAAGCTACATTATCCCTTGTAGAGTAGATGTTTTTGTCTTTTGTGAATAGTGAGCTCAGTACTTAAATACTTTGTTGTCTACTGTTTGTCAAATTCAAGACTTCATAAAAATGCAGCAATTTCTGTATATATTTTGTTAAGTAGCACTAAAGTTTCCTAACCATTCCCACAGTCTGTTGACTATTTCATTCAGAAGTAATTAACAGAGACACCAAATCAAACACTCCGACTATAATACCTAGCTTATAAAACAGACTGCAGAAGTTAACTCACAATTTATGGCAGTCAAGTTCAGAAGCTGGAACAGATAAATATGTACACATAGAAAATCCTGCTGTACTAGTAATTACCCATAATTCTGCAGTATGTATTTGCTATTTTAGTTTTGGAGCAATTAATAAGTATTCTAGCAAAAAACTGATTATGATGATTAAAATTGACCATTCTTTCTTTTGAATCATTTCTCTAATTTATATTCTAATATCATACTCAGTTTTGCTAATACACTGATGATTTTATGCTTGTTTCTTCAGTAAGCTTGTCAGTAATTTTCAGTGTGCTGTAATATTCAGCAGCCCAGGTTCATTTGTCTTAGCGCTCTTCTCTTCATTCAGAAATATACTGGGTCACATTCCTTTATATAACTATATTTTAAATTTATTGTCCAATTAGAAAAATAGCAATGATGTAAATCATTTTTCATATCATTGCATTGTTCTTTATCATTTGTTGTACTATGTGTCTTTATATATTGGAAAATCCAAAGTGTTTTTTTTTTTCTATGATTTATAATGTCATCAAATCATAACAGTGTATTAACATACACAGAGGAAACAAAAACTGACCTGTGAATCTAGCAACTTATATCTTTGGTTAGGTAATCAAGGGTTGCACACAACTAGTTATCAATATTTAATAGTGCTGTCTGACTGTTTATATCTGAAACATCATCTATATCTAGTGGTAAAATCTCAGCAAATATTCCAGTTTTGATGTTGGAGGGTTGCCTTCATTCAGACTATGTTGATCACACAGAGTTCCACTGGTTTTAGTGCTACTACGTACCAGAAACCAGACTCCATAGTTTTTAAGATGTCTCATGAAAACAGAACAGTTTCTAATTAAATTTTGGAACTTTTTCATTGATTTTTTGACACTTTATGTACTGCTTATTTTTAAACAAACTAGTCTGTTGCTTTTTTTTTCTGTGTACAATAATGTTCCCATTGTCATCTTCAAAAACATGGTTACTTAGCCAAGCTCAGTTACAACAGCCTTAGTATTGTTATATGATGAGTAAAAGAAGGTACAGACACAGTGGTAGTAAGCTTCCTTGAACTGAGACATTTTTTCACAATTGTTTTACATTATTTTGTAGAATGGTTTTAAAAACATTCCATGTTTTTTAAAATCAGAGAACTCTCTAACATTTCCTTCCAGTAAAGTCAAGAAGCATAACTAGATAAATCTGATATTTCCTTCAGTGAGCTTTTCACTTTCATCACTCTTTTCATTTCAACAAAATTATTTTCTCCCTTTCACCATTGTCTCAGTTAAATTCTGAATAACGCATTGGTTATTCAATATGCTAAAAGAGATGTTACTTTACGAGGAAGCTATTATTTAGTGATTCAGATTCGGTGTCATGTATTTCTACTTACTTTTTCTATTTACTTTTCCTCAAACAGTTATGTTTTCATTATGGAAAAGCTCCACTCAGAAGATAAATCTGTTAACAGTACAAATTAAGAACTAGTGTTTTTTTTGGGGGGGGAGGGGCGGGGGGGGGGGAGTGTTCTTCTTATATTCTCATTGAGAAGTTCAGTATCTGATGTAAATTCTTTGGATTCCATCTTAATTTTTTTTTCTTTTTATTGATTCTGTGTGCAAGTCTGTCATGAATTCTACTGTTTCTTTATAATGAAAGAGTTTGTACTTCCTGTAAAATTGACCTTTTTGTTCATAGGGCTTTGAACATTCTCCTTTCACTACAACTTCACTGCATGGAACACCATGTTTATCATGTCCTTTCGTTGGTTCCAGTTTCCTTTCATACGCTGGTTGCTAACTGTTTAATTGAAAGCTCCCTGCGGTTATATGATTCTGGTTTATTTCACACTATGTACAATTTCCAAATGCAGAGATACTTTCCTTCCTTTTACTCTATCACAGCACATAAAGCCCTGTCTTTTTAAGACAAGTGTTGTTTTTTTAATCTTCCTTTATATTGTGGAAAGTTTCCACAGAGTACTCAAATCAAAATCTGACCATAATTTCAAAAGCATCTGTTGATACTTTCAAACCATTTGGCTGCAGTAGGTCTGGTGGTATAACATTGATTTTACAGTTTGAATTGGATACTTTTCAAAACTGTAAGCATTTTTAAATCCTAAATGTCTAGTTTTACTCTTAGCCTATATGCAGGATTCCCAGCTATGACTTGGGAATTAAGACTTTTCAAGCATCCCTGAACATTTCGTGAGGTAATTCAACTTTCAGTGTAGTTCTGAAGACATTAACACCATCAACTCATGACTACTAAAATGCAGTGTACTCTAAGAAATTGTTATTTTATAAGTACCTGGATAAAAAATAAAAAATGGACATGCTTAGACACTGCTCACTTAGAAGTCTTCAAGAAACTTCAGAAGTCTATAGTAATCTAAGCCATGGCCCAGTTTCTCTTCTGTACCAAAATCAATGCCAGTTCAGTGAAGTTGACAGTAGATTGCTTGCTTCTATAACACCAGTCTTAATTCGTCTTCTGAAAAAGTATTATTTTTTTTTCCACTGACCTCTTATTGTGCCTACAGAGACAGGAAACCTACAGCCCTGCTGGAAAGATAGGCCCAATGTGTCATATTGGAAGGTCTGTGGTATACTGTTAGGATTAATAATCTTGGGAATGTTTAGAAAGTTTTTTTGTCCTAGTCTTATAAGTACTGAACAAACTAACTTTTTTATTATTTGTAATTGAGTTGTCGTATATATGTGTGTGTGCACATATCTTTATGCATACATATACATTTCTAATCCATAAAAATACATATAAACTAAGTTAAAAAAAAAGAGTGCTTTTTGCTTGTTCCTCTGCATGTTCTTGAAAATCTGAATTCTCTATTCAATATTCAACAATATCTCACTCTGAAATATTGATGCCCTTTAAATGGCTTTTAGCCATTGCAACAAGTTCTACAAATTGACTAAAGACTATGTGACGAATTACTTCAAACAAACCCTTTGAACAGAGAAGCGGATCTGGTTTTTGTTTGATATATCATGGGATGCTAAGAATCCCCGGTATTTCAGGATTCTTTGTGCACTGACCTAGCCATAACGGTTTCACGCTTCAAGACTAGTAAGTCCATAGAGAGTTTGAAGAGGCTTTGAGGATAGAATTTAAATCCTGTGTATTAGTCATCTTCAGTGGCCTGTATTTGATCTTCATTCAGTTTCCTAAATATATTGACTATCACATTGTTATTGACAGCTTTCCTGAGGTCTGTTAAATAGCCTGTGCTTGAACACTATTGTCTTGTGTTAATTCAAAGCTTATTTGGTTTTGTATGGGAAATGCTCTACTTGCAAATCGGTAAGGTGCTATATTTGTTTTTTTTTTTTTTTTTTTTTTTTTTCTTTTAATCTTTGTGTGGAACCAGTGGAGCCGGTCTGGATCTTTTTTTTGTTTTGTTTTTGTTTTCCCCTGCTGGATGGCTGTGATGCACTTTTCTAGCTGTTTTTCTTTTTTTATCCATGTTCAAGGTTATAGTGAGGTTCCATGCATTATAAAACTTTAACATATATATTACTAATGTGTTTTTATGCAGCACAACCATCTTGGCTCTTGTTCAGTTTTGCCTTTTTCTCTGACATTGCTGCTAATGGGGACTGTTCCTCAACTCTAAATTTTATTTGTTTTTCTACTGTTTGAAATAAATTTTACATATCCTAAGAAATAAGTTCTGGAAATAATATGTGAGGTCTTGAGTAGTCATGATAGTATGTAGTCTTAAACAATGGTAAGTATGCTTGCTGTGGAAATGACAGCTTTCTAAGGAGGAATTGTTGAAGCTGCCCCTCCCCACACCCCAACCCCAGAAGAAAAAAAAAAAAAAACAAGACAAATAGACATTTAACCATCTACTGTTGCTTTCAGTTTATTATTACGTGTACTTCTGTAATGCCAGAGAAGCCCATGTAAGACAGAGAGTAGTTTCTGTGTTGTGCTAAGCACTCTGAGAACTTGACAAGGAGCACTTTAAGATGTCAGAAACCTTATTGCTTAATGACAGTAGTAGCTGATGAGCTTGTTCATAAACATATACGTGCATATGTGTTTTGGAAGATACCTTAATTCATATTCCTGCTCTAGAACTCCATTTTGATGTTATTATCCTGTACCTTTCTGCCTTTTTCCAATCCACCTGTTGGTGATTCTACCCAAGATGTGTCCCTAAATGGTCTGCCTTTCTTCTTTCCCCCACTGTACTCATGATGATGCTGTCCTCATCCTCAGTACTGTGCTGCCTTCCAGCAGATATTGACTGCTCATTCAGGCTCTTTTCATTGGTGGCCAGTGTCCAGACAAGAGGCAATGGGCACAAACTGGAACACGGGAGTTTCTATCTAAACATCAGGTTGCACTTCTGTGCTGCGCAGGTGACAGAGCCCTGGCACAGGTTGCCCAAAGAGGCTGTGGAGTCTCCTCTTTGGAGATCTTCAGAAGCTGCCTGAACATGGTTCTGGGCAGCCTGCTTTGGATGGCTGTGCTTGAGCAGAGGGTTGGGGCAGGCGGCCTTAAACATGCTGTGATCTAGCTACACTGCTGGCCAGCACCACACTTAGCTGAGTAAAACTGAGGGATACTAAGTACTGTTCTTCCTGAATTAAAGTTTGACTTGAGCACTGAAGACATCTGCTGTCTTCTGCTCTTTTCTTCCTCATTTTGGTGCACAGTTCAATTTCTCTACTCACTTGACAAATAACAAGGAGCAACCCTACTCCTTCCATAGTTTTAGGTCCCAATAGATCGAGTCTCTAAATTCATCAGGTATAGGGTTTAAAATACATATATTCTTCTTATGGATGCTAGAATAATTATACTTCTTTTACAAACCAGTGATAAAATTTATGAGGACACTATTCATGGTATCTTCTGATTAGTTAGGGAACAAGACATTAGTTGATCTGTTTACATACATATAAGTGTTTACTTTTTAAAAAGTTGCAATGAGATCCTATTTTAACCATATTAAAATATTTTATAGATTATCCAGCCCATGTTAAGCTTCTAACAGCAGGGAATTATTTTTCTTTTCTTTTCACAGAACAGGTATATTATGACATATTATGACAACAGATAATTGTGGTATATTGGATTGTCAATTAGGAAAAAGTAGAAAGCAAGTTTTCATTGTTGGGTAATTGGAATTATATTGTCAGACAGTAATATTAACAGGTGTTTTTTCAGGGAACACATTACTTATAGTACAAATCTGAATATTTCTGTGTGAAATGTATTCATTATATCATGAGGTATGTATTTTTTTAGTGTTAACAAAAAAAATCATAGCAGTTACTTTTAAAATACAGTTATTTTCAGGTCACTGTGGTGTTTTCACTGAGTTGACAACATACATTACATTTCAGGTGAGCTCTGTGAGGAGAAACTAGATTTCTGTGCTCAAAACCTGAATCCTTGCCAACATGACTCAAAGTGTATATTGACACCCAAAGGTTACAAGTAAGTTTAAAATATTGTCACGATCTATCTGAGTCTAAATTTCTATTTATTTATCCTGTTCAACTTCTTTTCTTTTATTGGAAGTACATTCTATTCTCAAAATACTGGTTTCAACTATCATCAAATATTGTGGTAGTATAGACCCATTTATTTTCAGGTAGATCTACATTATTATCTTAAATATGTTTTCTGAATTAAAAGATCCTTAACAGTTCTAATTTCAGTGAGAATTTAAAGAGGAACAAAATATAGAGCGGTTAGTCTATGTAAGTGTCTATACAAACCTTTGTAGTAGCTTAGCCAGTAGGAAAATAATTATGTTTATCTGAAGTGGAATTATTATTTTGCTTTCTGAGAATTAATTGTGAAAGAGGTTATTAGGAAGGCACAGTGAAAGGTATAAAACAAAGTTAATTCCCAAGAAAACTAATCCGTAATTATACCATATCCTTATAATTAATTAGTACACACACTTTAAAGTGTTTTTAATAGGCTTTGGGTTAATAAATTTAGGAAACCTGCAGCTTTCGCACATGTTTTATGCACAGTATGTTCTTGTCCCAGAATCAGCTTATCTAGGAATGATAATCATTCCTACTACTTGTGAAACAATGTGTTATTAAAATGTGGCAAAAAAATATTCAACTATATCAAATATTCATATGAAAATGAAATGAAGTTGATAGTTTTAAACTGGAAAATAGAAAACCTGTTGGATTTAAATTTGTCTGTGTTATGTTTATTATCTTCATGTCATTTCAGTAAACCTAGTTTGGTATGTTATACTTGACTGCCCAGTTCATTAATCTTCCATCTTTAAAATCTCACTTTCTGAGATTTTAAATCAGAAACTAACACATGCATTAACTTCAAGCATGTATCTCACTTTTTAATAGTGTGCCTTATATTCTTCATTCCATTTTCTGATTCATATTTCTTGAGTAAAAATTGGGACATACTTTATTGAAGTACTTAATGTAACATTACACAGCTATTTGAAATGACTCCTGGCTCTTTAGAGCAAGTCTTAGATACAAGAAGAAACAACATCAAGAAGGGAATCACAAGCTCTAATGAAATCAATCACATACATCTTAATAAAAAGAAAAACATGTGAATGTGTGAATTAGTAATCTTTTCCACTCATTTTTCACAGAGTTCTGAGCATTCACTCAATCTAACATATGAGAATTCCCTGCAGAAATGCCATTAGCATTAACAATGAGAGTTGTATGAGTAAAAAAAAATAAAATAATAATAATCAAAAAATAAAATAATAATCAAAACAACAACAACAAAATTACATACTATTTTGATAATGTGAAGTTTCCAGTCCAGTGGGGATTTGGGTCCCAGGGAAGGGATAGGGTGTGTTTTGAGACTTACCATTAGTTCACTAACCATGCAGCTATTGGTCTGGTTGATCTTCTAGTGGAAAAAAAACTATGAATAACCTATAAACTGAATAAATGGATCATTGGCCCAATCCTAGTTGCTCAGTTGACAAAGGAAATATCCATCAGTATAACAGAAACCTTGGATTATTTTTCTCAGTTTCAGCAACTAAGCATAATTGATTATTTTTAGTGTTCACAGCCACTTAGCACATCCCTTAACTTTCTGCATTACTCATAAATTCCAAGAACTGTCAAAATGATTCATGAGGGCTCTCTAGATTTTAAGACACAAGTTATTCGATATAATGTCAGATAATGAGTAAGCATGTATAACTGGCAAACCTGGATTCCATGCATTGTAGATTCTCCAAATAATAACATGATTAAGCTACATAGTTTTTAAATACAAAGTCACAGTAATGATTTTTTTTCCTCAAGTTTTAAATAATTCAGTAGGTCCTTAGCTTTGTCATAAGCACACTATTATTAAGAGGCACTGTGTTATCCAACTTGCTTTCCTGTTTCACAGATGTGATTGCACACCTGGATACGTAGGTGAACATTGCGATATTGACTTTGATGACTGTCAGGACAACAAATGTAAAAACGGAGCACAGTGTACTGATGCAGTTAATGGGTATACATGTATTTGCCCGGAAGGATACAGGTGAGGAAGATCTGAAGACAATAAAAACATGTATGTCTTTCTAAAAGTCACATTTTATTTTTTTGAAATACTGATTTTTCTATTTGTATTTAGTGGCTTGTTTTGTGAGTTTTCGCCGCCAATGGTTTTACCTCGCACCAGTCCTTGTGATAATTATGAATGCCAAAACGGAGCCCAGTGTATTATAAAAGAGAGTGAACCAATCTGCCAGTGTTTATCAGGCTACCAGGGTGAGAAATGTGAAAAACTGATCAGTATAAATTTTGTCAACAAAGAATCCTATCTACAAATTCCTTCAGCTAAGATACGCCCCCAAACCAATATCACTCTGCAGGTAAGATTGCTTCTTTTGCAGATTCTGATCTGGAAAATGGTGTAAATGATCTTTCATAGTGTGGAAAAATACCCACAATGGATTGGCTCACTTAAACAGCTTTTCACAGTTTGAGCTAAAAATATATAAGAACACGCGAATAACTCTATCATACTGAAGTAGATGGGCTTATTGATTGGAAGAGAAAGAATTTTGTCATGTTGTCAATGAAGGAAGAATTTTACAGTGAAGTAATAGGCTATAGCAGTAAATTCAGAAATTCACTTACTACAGCATTTTGATTTAATATTTTTAGTTCTTTCTAAGTGTTTCTTTCTTTTAATTAGATTGCCACGGATGAAGACAGTGGGATCCTTCTCTACAAAGGCGATAAAGATCATATAGCAGTAGAGCTGTACCGTGGTAGAGTGAGGGTCAGTTATGACACAGGATCTTATCCAGCCTCTGCAATTTACAGGTGAACACAGATTTAAAAAAAAAAAAAAAAAGTAACTGAAACAAAACATGTCTTCATTTTTTATACCAAAATCACATATTTTGAATAGATGGTTAAAAGAACTACTACATGCAATTTAATGTATTGTCAGATATTTCATAATTAAAACATATTGCCAAAAGACATGATTTTGCTTGGAAAATAACTCTAATGCACATATGTCAAAAAGATAATACATTATTTGATCCATTAAAACTGAGTTAGCCTTTCAGCAGAATATTTATACATTTGTGTAAAACTCACATGTGAAAGTGTTGTGTTTTTTTTTTTCCCCATGATGTTACTGCCAAGTAGTTTTCTAGTGTGCAGGGTAAAGTGCAGAACTATACTGCATAAGCAGAAATGAAATGGCAGTTTAGTTTCTCTTCTCTTCTGTGTTAGGCAGTCTTAAAAAGTGGGACTTTTCCCTGGCAAGGGAGGAGAAAGCTAAAAATTTGATTCTAAAAAAGGCACTACCTTTGAAAAATAAATGTTTTTTGCTTCCAAAGTCATCAAGAGATAGAATCCACATCTGTTTCTTAAGTCAAATTTCTCTGATTTTCTGAAAAAAAATACTAACTGAATTTCCCAGATTTTCTTGTCACTCATTTTAAGGATTTGCATACAGACATTGCAAGAGTGAGCAAAAAGACAACAGGCATCACTTCGTCATTGATCTGCCTATTGTTACAAATACATTCAGAAGTAATTGGGGAGTATTAATATTAGTTTTTCCCAAATCTTCTTTTTACTGTATTTACACATCTTGCATTGTAAAACTATTATCTAGTGAGTATTCGCTTGCTGGAGATTCTAGTAGCTGACACTGTTCTGACATAACATTGAAAGTAAATGA
This sequence comes from Anser brachyrhynchus, assembly GCF_964034855.1. Classification (NCBI taxonomy): domain Eukaryota; kingdom Metazoa; phylum Chordata; class Aves; order Anseriformes; family Anatidae; genus Anser; species Anser brachyrhynchus. The sequence continues at coordinate 61,696,172 of NC_137698.1, read as the reverse complement.
TTTTTAGAAATGGTTACACCCAAATGGCAATATAAAATCAAAATCTTAAGTCTATGTAGCAGGGAACCAAGCTAAACTTTCTTAGGTAATAACAGCAAGGGAACTGTGGTTTTAGTAGTGTTCCACAGGAAAAAAAAAATAAATACAATATTAAGTTGATTAATAAAATCATATCCTTATACAAGAAGGATCTGAAGATTGCTTCTGTTTTCTGATGCAATATATGATTTAAAACGTTGTTTACAGTTCCATGAGATGGTTTAACCTGTGGAAATACTATATGTATTTTAATTGTATCTACTGTTGTATATTAAAAATAGGATTTGACTTTACAGAGGATTTAAGTATTTAACAGAAATTTAAAATTGCAAAAAAGAATAGGCAAGCTGTGTTTCACTAACCAAAGATGAGATGCCTGAAACAGAGGTCAAAAACAAACAACAACAGAAAGAGTAGAGAGATTAAACCAAGTTAAAATAAAGTTTTACTATATAAATGGCAGTCAAGAAATGGTGCGTTGAGAAGGAGTCAAGTGGGAGCTGTAAAGCCTGCAGAGGTGCTTGTAGTAGCAATAAAACAAAGTTGCAAACAGATGATTTAATCATGATAAATATGGAGAATGAACAATAACAGCAGTCTAGCTTTGTAGAGTGAATGAGAACTGCTTTACCAATGGGAGTTGACGGCAGAAAGAGCCATCATCCCCAAAGCACTCGTAAGTAAATATGAGTAACAAGATAAGATGATGGCAGTGTCTAGATCAATAATGAACATTAATTCATTGGAGATGGTTAATTTGGAAAAGTTGATCCGCTTGGGTTTTGTTCGGTCTAGACATCAATTTTTAAATGATAAATGTTTTTGTTTGTTTGTTTTTAATATATGTGTATATATATATATATATATATATATAAACCTCTTCATTTTGTAAAGCAGTTTTCATCATATATTTACTGGAAATATGGGAATATTTCTTCACAAATCATTATTCTTCTACAGAGTTCCAGAAGCTTTAAATCAGTTTTTGTTACAGCTTTTCATTAGGATCTATGCATTCAGCTCTTAATTCTCCAATGGGAAATGGGCTAGAAGTAATGTAAGTGCATTGGCAGGAAATATTGCACAGATATGCTTTGTGTTTATTTCCCCTTTAATTTAAACCACTCTTAGCTAGGAGAGCTCCTCTTTCTGCAGTAAATTTTTACCAGTGAAACAGTTAAAAACTAGAAGCTTTTAATAAACACATGCTCTGTACACATTATGTTTTATACTTCCCTGGAATAATGACCTCTTTCTATAAAAACACGTTCTGTGTTGCTCTCATCATTTTAAATACTGTAGTGTGAAAGGTTGATAAGTTGTAAACTAACATAAGTTGCCTTGGAATAAGAACATTATATCTGGGCTTCTTGTTTACTTGAGCCAAAAAGTCGTATCCAATTTTAATTCTTGTAACTTTTTTTTTTTTTTTTACTAGATTCATTGAAATGTGTTAAATTTATCCTGGCACTTTTCTTATTGCTCGACTACAGCAAGCAACCTCTAATGATTTGAATAGACCATACTCTTTAGGAATGATAAACTCCACCTTTTTCTTCGCCACACTGAAACTCTCAGTCGGTCCGCCCTCCTGCCCATTCTCAAAAACTGCTTATTCTGCCAGTGTCTGCACTGTGTGTTTGTCCTTTCATGTAGAGCTCAGCTTATGTAAAACATGCATGCTACCATGCAATCTTATATCCATGTGGGTCTGGACTTGTCTACATAGCTGAAGTTGGTAATAAATAGCTAAGAAGCAGCTTAATGTATCACAGCTGTAAACGACTATGTGAGTGCTTCTGATCTGTTCCAGGGCAAATGCAGTTAGGTTAATTAAACCATCATTAAAGATGTTATAAGGTAATTTGTTTGATTTTTGCCCAGAGATTTAGGAAGATAATCCTTTTCCTCTATACTGGTTTTGTAATAAGAAGAGCTCACTGTCTATATGACTGTCCATCTCAGCATAACATCATACAATTGGTTCATTTAATTTACATTTCAAAGGCTTAAGCTAACCTATCTGATGGCATTCTAAAGCAAATAGATGCTGCCATGGGAATGGTTATGGCTGGTCTCTGGACTACAGCTCATTGTCATAACTTCCATACAGTCATACATTCAGCTCTTAACTCTTCAGTTAAAAATGGGCTAGAAGTAATACGAGTATAATGCTGTATTCAGACCTGGAATTACTCAATTCAGAGACTTGCTTCTCTGATGTGCCTAAACTGTGCTCAAGTGCAGAGTAGCTACCCTGCACTTAAATATTTGCTGTATAGTATTGATGCTAATAAGTACAGACAGCCATTACTTGTACTTAGCAACATTAATGTGTAGGCATGTCCTTGCACAGCATAAGTACCACACTTGAAGAAAGTCTTCTCTGTATGAAACATTTCAGGCATTCTCCTGATAGTGGGTTCATATCTTGTTAGTCAGCAGAAGGAAATGGTATACACAGGCAAAACAACAGCAACAACAAAAACACCACAACATTCACAGTACAAGCCAGAAACTGCACACAGAAATAACCAGGCCTAATAAACACTACATATTATCTTATTGCTAGCATCAGTAGAGCTGCCCAGACCAATGATGTGATTTTCTTTGGCAGGCCTAAAGTCAGATGTTGTTCCATATTCCATGAAACTATAGGTTTATATATCACTGGAGTCAACTCAAGCCTTCATACTTGCAGAATATGTAAACTCACTACTTTGCAACATGTAGGATACATACACACATATACTGAAAAATCGCATCGTTGTGTAGGAAATACAAACTGTTTTTGTGTTTGGCTTTCTGCCTAGTAAATGTATTTCAACTCATGTTTAGAGTATCGTCTGTATTTTTACAGTTCATGATTTGATGAAGACAGGAATGACAATGAAAAGTGGCTATTAATAACTACAATACATATCACTAATAGAGTGATATTGAAGGAGTATAACATTGTATTGGCTCTTATGCATGCCTGCGTGTCCTACTATAACCTAGTTTTCCAGAAACTGTACTCCTGGAGAAGTTTTGTTCTGAAATTGTATTAACAATTAAAGTGAAAGAAAATCAGAATGGTTCTAACCAGAATTAAATGTATAATATTTATTTTGCAGTGTGGAAACTATTAATGATGGCAATTTCCACATTGTGGAGCTGCTAGCCATGGATCAGATTCTGTCTTTGTCTGTTGATGGAGGAAGCCCCAAGATAATTACCAATTTGTCCAAGCAGTCCACTCTGAATTTTGACTCTCCACTGTACGTAGGAGGTAAGAGAATCAGCTAATTTAGTCTGGTAATATACATTAATAAATACATAGTAAGAGACTTATTCATTGAGATAACATCTTAAAATGAATTTTGAGCAGTTGGTCTCAATAGTTTCAATATTAACAAATAGTACTGGAAGAGTAGCTAGTACTCTAAAAATAAATAATGCCCTTATACTTTGAATTTACTTGAAAAATGAAGCATGTCCCCATAAACTGTATCTGTTGCTATTTAATCAGTATGGATATGTGATGCCCACTGGAAAATTCTGTAATTTTCTACTGTTCATTGTAGCTTTTTATTGTAATGAAGAAGTGCACATCATTTAGCTACCTGAAGATTCAGTAATGCCTATTCAGAAAGTGTAGAATTGTAGCATCCTGTTTTGGTCATGTTTTACATTTCTATTTCACTGTACAGGTATCTGCAGGAAATGATAGCAAAGTATAAAGTCTTGAAGTATAATTTCCGTCTTGAGATCTTATTGCTTAGGGCTGATAAGAGTTACTGGTTATTTGGTTTGGTAACAAGGGAAGAGACTGGATAGTTGCCATACAGTATGTGGCAGGGTTGTTTGGGGAGTTTTCTGGTTTGATTTGGTTTGGTTTGAGAAGAAATCATTCTTTCAGTAAAACTGATATTATGTTATTGTGTAGATAAACATAGAACATTTCTGATTATTTTCTGTGATTTACTGTATAGAACTATGGATTCAAGCCCATTTTTAAACAGCAGTTTTTGCTGAATTTTTGATGGGCCTGCATAACCTAGGTTAAGAGTCAAAAACTTCAGCCACCACTTTGTGCCTTCTGACCATCCTGGGTAGCAGGTGTCATTCTTAATGATCAGAGCTTCAGCATAGTTGTTAAATAGTGTCAATCTTCTACCAGTCTTCAACTTCTACTTAGTTTAACCTCACACTCTTACAGGAGACTTCTAAGGAGTCTCCTTCTGATCTGTTCTTTCTGTAAGAAGAATACATACTTTCTTTGTCTTTATCATTGTAATGTTGTCCAATTCTTAAGAACTCTTTTGTGTCTACGTTTTTTTGACTTGAGCATGTTCACTCTGTGCAAAAAAAAAAAAGGTTATGCTACCAATAGTACGTTCATCAGTCACTTATTTTCTCTATCAAAGGTGTTATTTATCCTCTTTCTAAATATTCTAATATTTCTAAATACAGAAGACCTCACAGCAGCTTCTTAGATTTATTTGTAATGGGAAAGACAAACAGAAATTCCTTTCATTCTGATCGAGAATAGTCTATTTCTCCTATAAAACCAGAGAAACAAGTGCCTCAGTTGCAAGTGATGAGGGATGAGTTTTGTATCTAAAAATCACCACTGTTTCTTTGGAACACTTCAGGTTTTTTGTCACATCTTTTTGGATTTGGTCATTGCCTCCTTCCATCTAAGATGAAAAGAAGTACAAGATATAATTCAATATTACTCATTGCTCCTCATACCAGCAAAGAAAATAATTGATGTTATGAAATATATGAGCTGCCTTTAATATTGCCTTGTATCACACATCTTCAAAGGAGGATTGCATTGTGGAAGTGTACCTATTTTTTCACCTGCATCATTTCACCTGCATCACAAGTCGATGGGGCCGGATGACATCCACCCGAGGGTACTGACAGAACTGGCAGAGGAGCTGGCCAAGCCGCTTTCCATCATTTATCGGCAGTCCTGGCTATCAGGGGAGGTCCCAGTCAACTGGCAGCTAGCAAATGTGACGCCCATCTACAAGAAGGGTCGGAGGGTAGACCCGGGGAACTATAGGCCTGTTAGTTTGACGTCAGTGCCAGTTAAGCTCATGGAGCAGATTATCTTGAGTGTCATCACGCGACACTTACAGGGCAACCAGGCGATCAGGCCCAGTCAGCATGGATTTATGAAAGGCAGGTCCTGCTTGACGAACCTGATCTCCTTCTATGACAAAGTGACACGCTTAGTGGATGAGGGAAAGGCTGTGGATGTGGTCTACCTTGACTTCAGTAAGGCTTTTGACACCGTTTTCCGCAACATTCTCCTCAAAAAACTGGCTGCTCGTGGCTTGGACTGGCGTACGCTTCGCTGGGTTAGAAACTGGCTTTATAGCCGGGCCCAAAGAGTTGTGGTGAATGGAGTCAAATCCAGTTGGAGGCCGGTCACTAGTGGAGTCCCCCAGGGCTCAGTGCTGGGGCCAGTCCTCTTCAATATCTTTATCGATGATCTTGATGAGGGGATAGAGTGCACCCTCAGTAAGTTTGCAGACAACACCAAGTTAGGTGCATGTGTCGATCTGCTCAAGGGTAGGAAGGCTCTGCAGGAGGATCTGGATAGGCTGGACCGATGGGCTGAGGTCAACTGCATGAAGTTCAACAAGGCCAAGTGCCGGGTCCTCCACCTGGGGCGCAACAACCCCAAGCAGCGCTACAGGCTGGGAGATGAGTGGTTGGAAAGCTGCCTGGCAGAGAAGGACCTGGGAGTACTGGTTGACAGGCAGCTGAATATGAGTCAGCAGTGTGCTCAGGTGGCCAAGAAGGCCAACAGAATCCTGGCTTGCATAAGAAGCAGCGTGGCCAGCAGGTCTAGGGAGGTGATTGTCCCCCTGTACTCGGCTCTGGTGGGGCCGCACCTCGAGTACTGTGTTCAGTTTTGGGCCCCTTGCTGCAAGAAGGACATGGAGGTGCTCGAGAGAGTCCAGAGAAGGGCGACCAAGCTGGTGAGGGGTCTGGAGAACAAGTCTTATGAGGAGCGGCTGAGGGAGCTGGGATTGTTCAGCCTGGAGAAGACAAGGCCCAGGGGCGACCTTATCGCTCTCTATAGGTACCTTAAAGGAGGCTGTAGCGAGGTGGAGGTTGGTCTATTCTCCCACGTGCCTGGTGACAGGACAAGGGGGAATGGGCTAAAGTTGTGCCAGGGGAGGTTTAGGTTGGATATTAGGAAGAACTTCTTTATGGAAAGGGTTGTTAAGCATTGGAATGGGCTGCCCAGGGAAGTGGTTGAGTCACCATCCCTGGAGGTCTTTAAGAGATGTTTAGATGTTGAGCTTAGTGATATGGTTTAGTGGAGGACTTGTTAGTATTAGGTAAGAGGTTGGACTGGGTGATCTTGGAGGTCTCTTCCAACCTAGACGATTCTGTGATTCTGTGATTTCTGCAGTGTTATTTACATAGTGTTCTGTGTCACATTTTTTGGAAGGAGAGATGGTCCTGTATTCTCAGAAGACACTGTGTGCTTCCTTACTTTATTGTCAACATCCATTTGTTGTTTAATGACTTCTAAGACCAATTTTACAACTTCTTGAAAATTAAGATTAGTACAGAATGATTGCCCTGTCTGTTGTGGGCAACTTTTAATGAAATGCCAAGTACAAACATTTAGTGCTAACACTTATTTGTTGATTTGTGACATATGGTTCTCTTCCTTGCATCTTCACCTTGCAGGTCTGTGTCTCCATTAGAAGAATCACATTAATCTGCATCATCCTCTTGAAGTATCAAAAGATTTTCAGAAATTACCTTTTCCTACAGTGGTCTGATTCCTAAGAGCAGGAGTTTTTTTCATCATGAAGCATATGCTTTAGAGATGTCCTGCATTCCCTCTATTTCTGTTCTTCACCTTCAGGCTCCAAGCAGAAAAATACTTTCAGCTATTGTAGAAAATGTTGGTCCAAAACAGAAAGAAAATCACTATTAGAAGAGTGTTATTACAAGATGAAGAAAAAAAAAAAAGCTTTTATGTTCTTTATGTTTTTATATTTATCATCTTAAAGTTTTTCAGATGGTTAAGTTGTTAAGTTTCACTCTTTTATTTTTATGTTACTCATCTTTTTGAGATTCATTCATTTTTTTTTTGTACCCAAATCTATGTAGAATTTTTAAAGAATTTGATCACACATTTCCTTCAGTTAAGAACTCAAATTCTCACTAGAATTTTATGCAGTATTCTTATCTTTGCCAAAGTCTTAGTTTGACACCTATATCGTCATGTAGCTTACACTTACTCTTATCACCTTTCTGTTAAAATGGCATTTCTGGTAAGCATCACCTCAGCTGGCAGGATGAATGAAATTCAGACTTGACAGCAAGTCCTTGTATGGTTCTCTCTCTCTCTTTTGACAAAGCTATTCTTAGGTCACAATTATTTTGGTTGGTTGGGAAGGGGGTAATTTAATCTATTTTTTACAGAAAGGGGGGTAATCAATTTATAACTTTGTATATGTGTGTGCGTGTGACATTTTTTCCAACTCTGTGGCTCTCTCTTGAGGTCAGACCACACACTAGATATTTTTCAGTCTTTCTATAATAGATCTCAATAAATCTTACTGAAAGCTTATGGCTTTTGGTAAGAAGTCTAAAGGGAGAAACTTTCTTCTCTCTTCAACAGGGTCACAGGCTTCACTGTTCACTTCATATTCTACTTTCAGAAATTATAGCGTATTTTACTAGTTGAGAGTGACATCTTGTTTCACAGAAGTCGCTATTTCTGACACAGGTAAGGCATCAGCTGCTTTTCATTTGCAGCTGCTCTGCTCTAGCAGCTTCTTAATGAGATGCTCATTTTCACAGAATCACACAGAAAGGTTGAGGTTGGAAGGGACCTCTGGAGATCATCTGGTCCAACCCCCCTGCCAAGTAGGGTCATCAAGCGCATGTTGCACAGGATTGCATCCAGGCAGGTTTTGAATATCTCCAAAGAACAGAGACTCCACGACCTCTGTGGGCAACCTTTTCCAGTGTTCTGTCACCCTTACAGTAAAGAAATGTCTCCTCATATTCAGATGGAACTTCCTGTGTTTCAGTTTGTGCCTGTTGCCTCTGGTCCTGTCACTGGGCAGCACTGAAAAGAGTCCGGCCACATTATCTTGACAACCACCCTACAGATATTTGTATACATTGATAAGACCCCCTCTCAGTCTTCTCTTCTCCAAACTAAACAGGCCCAGATCTCTCAGCCTCTCCTCATATGACAGATGCTCCAGTGCCGTAATCATCTTTGTAGCCCCCCGCTGGACTTGCTCCAGTAGCTCCATGTCCCTCTTATACTGGGGAGCCAAGAACTGGACACAGTACTCCAGGTGAGACCTCACCAGGCTGAGTAGAGGGGCAGGATCACTTCCCTCAATCTGCTGGCAACACACTTCCTACTCACCTCCAGATACCACTGGCCCTCTTGGCCACAAGGTCACAATGTTGGCTCATGGTTAACCTGCTGTCCACCAGGACTCCCAGGTCCTTCTCTGCAGGGCTGCTTTCCAGCAGGTCGGCTCCCAACCTGTACTGGTGCATGGGATTATTCCTCCCTGGGTGCAGGACCCTGCATTTGCTTTTGTTGAACTTCATGAGGTTCCTCATGGCCCAGACCTCCAGCCTGTTGAGGTCCCTCTGAATAGCAGCACAGCTTTCTGTGGTATCAGCCACTCCTTCCAGCTTTGTGTCATCCACAGACTTGCTGAGGGTGCAATTTGTTCCATTGTCCAGGTCAGTGGTGAATAAGTTGAACAGGACTAGACCCAGTACGGACGCCTGGGGGACACAGCTAGCTACAGGCCTCCAAGTAAACTCAGTGCCACTGATCACAACCTTCTGAGCTCTGCCATCCAGCCAGTTATCAATCCACCTCACTGTCCATTCATCCATCCCGCACTTCCTGAGCTTGCCTATGAGGATATTATGTGTCAAAAGCCTTACTGAAACCAAGGTAGACAATATCCGCTGCTCTCCCCTCATACACCCAGCTAGTCATTCCATCATAGAAGGCTATCAATTTTGTCAAGCATGATGTCCCCTTGGTGAACCCATGCTGGCTATTCTTTCTTATCCTCCATATGCTTGGAGATGACCACCAGGATGAGTGACTCCATTAGCTTTCCGGGGATGGAAGTGAGGCTAACTGGCTTGTAGTTTCCTGGGTCCTCCTTCTTGCCCTTTTTGAAGATTGGGGTTACAGGGGTTTTCTTCTAGTACTCAGGCACCTCTCCTGTTCTCCACAATCTTTCAAAGGTGATGGAGAGTGGCCTAGCAATAACATCCATGAGCTCCCTCAGCACTTGTGGATGCATCCCATCTGCGCCCGTGGATTTGTGAGTGTCAAGTTTGCCTAAGAGATCTCTGACCTGATCCTCTTTGACCAAGGGAAAGGCCTCCTTTCTCCAGACTTCCTCCCTTGTCTCTAAGGTCAGAGATTCCTGAGGGCTGGTCTTAGCAGTGAAGATTGAAGCAAAGAAGGCATTCAGTAATTCTGCCTTCTCTGTATCCTTTAAATTTAATTCTTTATATTCTGCTTTCTCTATATCCTTCTCTGTGTCCTTTATTTTGACAGTATTATTGTATGCCTGTTATTTAATAGAGCCCTTACCATCTGCCTCCTTGGGCAGTGGATTTGATAATTCACCTGTAGCAGGTTCTGTGACCAAAAGCATAAAGGAGGGTGGAAAGGAGGGACAATGCCAAAGATGCTCTCTTACCTTTCAGAAAATACAGCTGAAATACGTCTGCATCATTTCCATGGCAGTTCTTTCCCAAACGATAAAGAACTTCTGTTTAAAAATTGTCAAAGAAATATTTCTAAAGAAAAGGAGAAGCATTTGCACACATTTTGGTCTTCTAACACTTGCTAACTTGCTAGAAGCATAAACTGTACAGGCTAAAAGCTTGCATATATGTTTCAAAATGTCTTCTGCATTAGAGATCATAGAGAAAAAGTTCTCTGAAACATATGTCATATACCTCATATTATATTGTGTGATATATTCTTATATGCTTCCCAGAAGTCATATCTAAATTTCCTGACACTTGCATATATCTACTTTAGCATTGCATTAATGCAATAATTAATTTTGCAATGGATAAATTCAGTGCATCTATTCTCCTATTAGGTACCTGAAGTCATATGCCTATATATTTGCTGAGCATTGCTTTCAAGGGAAGCTTTGGGGTTAAGAGTCCATGATGACTTTGCCTTGACTCTGAATTTTGGAAATACAGCACATAGTTTTGAGGGAATGAAAATTAATGATTGTTTGCAGTCTGAGTCCTTTAATATAATAGCCCTAAGCCTATGTTACTTAGGTGATAAGATCAGAGAAGATTAAGCCTTAAGCAGTATAGATACGATATTATTAATTCCTATAACTGTAGAATAGCCCAATGAAATTATAATAACATGTAAATGAAAGGCAGGTCTACTTCATTCAGTTGCACAGCCATTCCACAGTACTCTTAACTCTTCATTCTGAGTAACTGTATAAAAACGTTAGAAGTTTACAGGGTTAAGGAGCAACAATGCAGAACATTAGATCTTTCTCTGGTTGTTATCTTACTAAGTACCAGAATTAAAACTGCTAATTTTGCTTATGAATTCAGCTGTGCAGCTAACGATCATATTTGTTTTCAGGTAACCAAATTTTTTTTAATGCTCAATACACTTTGATTTCCTTTACTTATTAGTCTCAGGAGGCACTGAAGATTTGTGCATTAATTATTTGAATTTTATGTCTTAAGGACTAATTAATATAGGGCAAAATGTTGGCAATAAGTTTAAAAAAATAGAAAGGCAGAATAATAGGAGAAAAAGCTTTATTTTTAAAAGGAAACAATGTTTAAGAGTAGTGTTTGTCTGAATTGTCATAAATTACTAAAGTAACCCAAAGGAATGATAACTAAATTACATACACGTGACTCCTGCTCCAGTTCCACCTCTTACAATTATAGACTACAACAAAGGAAATATTCTGAAAATAATGAGCATTTGCACTACCTAGAAATATCTACAAATAAGTATTTTGATATTGAATTATTGTTATTATTGTCTATCTTTGATTGCAATGGTAATAACAAACTATGAGTGACTTTTTTATTAATCTTCTTTTAGGGCACGCTGAACAAAAGTATTTTTGAAAGTAATGAAACCTCCCTCACTTGAGCGTTTCTTTTAAAAAATATTCACTAGCAAAATTTCACATTTGAAATGTGTATGCCAGCTCCAAATTGATGACCTGGTCCTACTAAATTCTTCTGGATTTGAGCATCTTAGCAGTTGATGCATGATTTTTGTAAAGTGCTAAATTTCAACAATTTTTTTTTTTCAAGATTCAGACAATATCTTAGACTTAATTGCATTACATCAAAAACAGTCATGTGCTCAAACCTTTTCATAGTTGTGAGCTTCCTGTATGAACTCCTCTATCCATCTCTTTAGTTGGAGCTAAAGACTTACAGTTTTAGAGTTGGTTTTCATGCATGCTTGACAACCAGGACGTTTTCCAAATGCTAGCTCATTGCACATTGTTGTAGGCTGACTATCTGCACAGAATTAATTAGGAATAAGTACATTTTTTAATGTATTAAAAAAAATAGGGAAAATGGTATGGAATGGAAACCGTACCAAAAATGTATTGATTATTTGCTATTGTTCATTTTCTAGGCATGCCTGTGAAAAATAACATTGCAGCTTTACGCCAGTCTCCGGGCCAGAACGGCACAAGCTTCCATGGTTGCATCCGTAATCTGTATATCAACAGTGAACTCCAGGACTTCAGAAACGTGCCACTGCAAGTGGGAATTCTGCCAGGTTGCGAGCCTTGTCATAAGAAAGTTTGTGTGCATGGAACATGCCATGCTACCAGCCAGTCAGGCTTTTCCTGTGAGTGTGAAGGAGGATGGACTGGACCTCTCTGTGATCAACAAACTAATGACCCCTGTCTCGGAAATAAGTATGTCCTTCCTCAAGACAGAACAATAGTGTAATATGCATATAATTATCCTCTTATATATGTTTTTTCATAAAAGTTCACACTTTTTTTCAACAAGAAACAAAATATGCTGAGCATGTAAAAGTGAAAACAGCATCCAGATTATAGTGTATTCTTTCCGTAAACTTAATGGAAAAGTTCCCTGTTTAGGGGAGCAGATACACACATCACACTGTAGTTCTGCCTAAAGCCTTAACATGGGATATGATTGGAGGCTGTGCTGTTACATGCTTCTGTACTGGCTAGTTATGTAATGAGTTACGGTGATGCAAGTGCAACTATTGGTATGATACTTAACACAAAAATAATTTCAAAGAATTTGCAAATGAAAAAAAAATGATTATAATTGTATAGAAATTAGGAAATACAATTCTTATTCTTTAAAGTGTTGTAAAACCTTGATACAATGGATGTTTCTAATAGTTTTCATATTTCCACAATACCGCATGTTTTGGCTGAAAAATAGCTTTCTACCTTTGTGGTAAACTTCTGTTTAAGTATGTGTGTGCTAATTCTTTTTGTAGACTTAAAAGAACATTTTATGTTGGACATTTTATCTGTGTTTATAGAGAGGGTCATCTATATATGTGTGTGTATCTATATAGAGATATGAAAGTATTTATATGTATGTGTATTTATCTTATCGATTTGCTACAGAGACAAGTAAAATTTCTTGGCTCATGATCTCCCAGCACAAGAAGATCAGAAACTTCAGAAGTTCAGAGTACTTCAGGTTGTGTTGGTCACGCACAACAAAGATATCATTCTGTCTACCCTTACCACTGTCCCGCTGTCCTTGCTGCAGTTTGGCAAACACCTTTTTTGTTTGTTTGTTTGTTTGTTTGTTTGTTTCCAAGGGTAAAGAAGTCCAGCCTGGACTTTTTTAGTGCTCTGGCCTATATGGTTTTTGACTTTTGAAGACCAGTGCCCTGAGTTTGCTAGGACATTCTAATAAGGCAAATTTTGACTCCAATATAAAATTACATATAAGTAATCTTTTGACATAGTGTGTGTTGAGAGTCTGACCCTTTAAAGCTTTATACACTAGTTAGCATGCTTTGTTTACATTGGTTATGGACTGTTTCAGCGCTATTGAGTTTTGAACTCTTCCCAGAGCCATATCAGTGAAATTTTGAGGCATATCGTTGTAGCACTTCATTGTCTATGAATCTTCTTTCTTACACTGTTTGCTTTTACAGTTGCTTAAGAAAGAAAGAAAAAAAGTCACAGCAGGTTAAAAAATATAAATGCAGTGTTTATCACATCCATGTTATACCTTAGGAGTCAAAAATAAGGATCTGTACCATTAAGTTCTATAATAAGAGAACACAGATAATTTCTTTGAAATACCCTTGAAAAATTAGATTATATATAGATTCTTAAAACTATATGCATCTATACCCAAACTGAGTACTTCTTGCCATGAATTACAAAACTTGGCAAGTATCAGATACATACAGCTTGGAATTTCTTTCATGGATGGAATTAAGTGAGCACGATATTAGTATTTTGTTAGCTCTTGCAAGTATTGTTTTTGTTTCAGTTGTATATAGTGCTGTGAGCTTTTAGCAGAGAAAGCCAAACCAAAATTCTTTACTTGGAATGAAGGAGGTTTCTGTTCTTTAGTTTCTGGGGGATTTGATTTCTTGATGCACCTCTAAATCCTGCCTATTGAATAGGTGCATTTTGTCTGCTTAGTACAATAAGATGTTCCACTTTATCTGAGAAACAGAGTTACTACTGTGATCTCTGTTTGGAAAATGTAGGAGATCTTTTAGAGATCCTTGCACACCATAAAAAGCTTAGGACTTTGATTTATTTTACATAAATCAAGATGCTTGAGTTAGGAATAAAGTGACCAAAGTTTGCTCGATAGTTGCTTGCTAAAGGAAGAAACACATTTCTGAAGAGTAAATTAGACCTCAAGTGGTCTAATCACCTTATGGATAAGCTTGTTTTTCTTCTTGAGTGTGTGGGGAGCCTATGGCAATTACAAATCTAACGAGTGCCTGACATAGGTACCTAAAATTAGATAAGCTGAAACTGTGCCTGAGAGTTTGCACTTAGCTTGATGTTCCTTGCAGTACGGTCTGAAGATGAATTTTTTTTTTAATGAAATTCTTCAAAGAACAGGTGGAAGCAAAAGTAAAAGATCTGGCATTAGCTAAGATTTAATCATCTTTAAGTCAAGAAGAATTTTACCAAAGATCCTGACACAGATTGCTTTGATATCTAAAACAGCATGCATAGAATATGACATGATATCAGTGTTGCCTGAGTAGCTTCATAAATCAGATGTCCTGAAAGTGTTTCATATCTACAGTGTTTAATCCCAAACTGGATATGTGGATGGAGGCTGTGTGTTGCACCATTTGAAAATCCTGTGTTGAGAAGGTCTTCCCATACTCTTTTTCTTTCCAGTTAACACCATGGTAAAGCACTTGGGCAGAATAAAGGGTACAGATAGAGAATTGTGGCGTAGCTGTCATCAGTGAGTGGAACTTGGTGACATTTATAAGCTGAAAAAAGGTTTTTAATAGATAATTCAAGTTTGTCAAAGTTAAAATATGTTGTGCGTTCTTTTCAATTTTACCAAAATTCTTACTGTACTAAAGGAGTAGAGTACAAAGGAAAAAGCTTCCAGAAATACTATTATCTAAAAAATTTGAAAATGAGATGTTCTTACCAGAACTCTTCTTTTACTATGATATGACACTTTATATAATTTTTTTCTTAATCTTCTATATTGAAACAAAGTATTTTATTTTAGATTGAATGTATTTTTTTTTCATCCAAAGCTTTTCACTTATTTATGTGGCTGCCACAAACTGCTAAGGAGTCTGTGGGCTCAGGGATCTTACAGTACAGAGAGGAGAAACATTGCAGTGACAATGACCTTGAGTATCAGGATTGCATTCCTTCCTGCAGAGGAATCTTTGCTGTCTCCTTACAAAACAGTACATAGAAAACTTGTGTGAGGCAACAGTTAAAGGAAATGACATTATTTCTAGGAAGAAAGTTATTGACCATGTGCCACCAAACGAACAAAGGGAAGTGTTATTATTGCAAGTCTTTGGTGATGTTTTCAGAAGATCAATTTCCCTAATTCTCAGCTTACACCTAGGAACAGGTAATTAGACATCTTTCTTTTGGGAAATGCCACCTCTCAGAGAAGTAAGACTAGCTGTGTGTTCCCATACTGTACAATCGGAACTTAAAAGATGCAGCTTAACTCACAGCCTTTTTGTCTGACAACAAATTTGAGCCTGCCACAAATGTTTGCAACAGCCCAATGGAGAGAGTAGCTAGTTTAAATCATTTGGGTGAGACCTGATAATATGCAACCTCATCTAGTGTGAGTTTCTGCACGAGTGCTAGATGAGCACTGCCAGCCATTCGTGAACACCTGGCTCACACGTTAGATGACCATGCCAATGGCAGTTTTCAGTGCAGACTACTGCATTCGATGGGGGGGAGGGTGGGTTAGGACACATGTTCAGCTTTGAAATTGCCATTGCTTGGAACAGAAAAATTTTAGCTAGGAAGTATCTGACCTGTCTTTGTGCTGGGAGCCCCATGCTTCATGAGTGACAATATGCTTTTATAAATGATAACAGAATTTCAGGTGAGTATCCTTTTCTCTACTTAATTCTAATGGATTGCATTTGGGCTTGATCTTGCTGTGTTCTTGAAAGCATGGTACAAATTTAGGTAGACAGGAAATGCTGAATTTAATAACTGTGGACTATAAAATTCTTCCATAACACATCTACAGTGGTTGTTTTCTGCTGAGACAGAGTTCTGTACTGCAGCTTGTTTTGTGTAAACCTGCATACCAATTATAAGAAGCTTATAAACCACTTCACTGCATCTCACTGAAAATGTCCATTAGAAAAAAAAAAAAAAAAGCAATTTCTTCTGAGTACAGTCCAAAGTATTTGTAGTTAATGTTGCTTAGCCTGAACTTTGATGAATAATTTATTTTTATTCTCTTGGGCTTGTTTCCCCTGTAGATGTGTGCATGGTACCTGCTTGCCAATCAATGCATTTTCATACAGTTGTAAATGCCTGCAGGGACATGGGGGAGTCCTCTGTGATGAAGACGAAATGCTGTTTAACCCCTGCCAATCCATCAGGTGTAAACATGGCAAATGCAGGCTTTCAGGACTTGGGAAACCATATTGCGAATGCAGCAGCGGATACACGGGGGACAGCTGTGATAAAGGTAAAAATAATAATAATTTAAAAATCATGTTATTGTTTTGGTCTTAGAAAAAAGGTTTGTTTTATTAAAACATGAACAGCCAACATTACCAACTTTTTTTTTCCCCACAATGCACACATTTGTTGCTTTTTTTTGACCATAAGACTTTATCTCAGTGAGAGAAAAATCAAACTTTTCCCATGAATTTATTTACATTTTGAAGATTTTTCATCAAATGTTTTGCTGTGAAAACATTTTTTTTTGCCTTTGTTCAGAAACACATTTTTACTATATTTAACTATTACCTTTTACCTGCTGTATCTTTCTGTATTTATTGTTTCTCTGCCTTCTGCAACTGAGAAGCCAAATCCAATGATTCTGCTCCTAGTTTTATCACAAACTCTACTTTTGACCTCTCAGCTTCAACTGATTTATCACAGCGAATTATGCAGGTGAGATGGATGAAAACAGGATGACTTTTCCCCCTACCTTTTTCTTTTTCCTTTGTCTATCAAAGCTCTCCCTCTCCCTCTTTCCCTTACCCCAGATGGCATTTATTTTGTATTGTACATAGATCTGAATAGAAGAGAAGAATATGGTTGTAGAACTTTAAACAGATGTCTCATTTTTAGCTGGTTTTATACCTCAGTAATTTATGAAGTTAGTGGAATGTAACTTGTATTAAATAACAGATTGAATAATATTAAACTCCAGGTCTAATAAATTAAATTGCATGCTCTCTGAAACATTTCCCTATGGTAAATAGAACCAGCTGCTAGCAATGTAGGAACAGAAGATGTGTATTTTCATAAAAGAGGAAAAGATTTAAGCTTCCAATTTTCTTGTCATTGTAATAGCTTTGTATTTATGGTTTACATATACATAATATAAACTTTACTGAAAATAGGAGGTATAGGAAATAAAACTCAGCATTAATCAAATTATGTTTGATAGAACCACTAGTTCCCATTATGCAGCCTGAGTCAAACTTTAAAATATCAATTCCAACCACAATTAGAAACACAGCATCTTCTTTAGCAACCTCAACCCTTCTGTGACCTGTATCTCAAAAGTGTATCTCTTATTTTAAATGTTGTTTTCTGCAGAAATCTCTTGTCGAGGGGAACGAATCCGAGATTACTACCAAAAGCAGCAAGGGTATGCTGCGTGCCAGACGACCAAGAAGGTATCGAGACTAGAATGTAAAGGAGGATGTTCAACCGGGCAGTGCTGTGGACCACTAAGGAGCAAGAGACGGAAATACTCTTTTGAATGCACTGATGGGTCGTCATTTGTGGATGAGGTTGAGAAAGTGGTGAAGTGTGGCTGTACAAATTGTCCCTCCTAAGTGTCCCTGTCACACTTGTCTTTTGAAAATGTTGTATACTTATTGACCGTGTCGGACTAATTAATGCTTCATAGTGGAAATATTTGAAATATATTGTAAAATACAGAACAGACTTATTTTTATTATGAGAATAAAGACTTTTTCTTCATTTGAAAAAAGATTCAAGTGCTTGAACTGAGACTTCTCATAACCAAGAGGAGCTTTGAAGGAAAAAAAAAAAAAAGACCTGGTAACATTGCAACAGTGATGGGAAACTTAACTGCTTTTAACACGGATTCTTCTTTATAACATGCTGAAGATACACTGACACTATACATATTGACTTTCAACTTAACAGCTCAGAGATGAAATGTTGGCCAGAACATGAGGCTTGTTTTTTCACTTTCGTATCAGTATATTTTATTGTCTTGACAGATCATACCAATCACTTACCTATGGATGAGGATGCATTATGAGTGAAAAGAATCAGATTATACAGAAATAACAATTGTATGAAATACATTTTATCTTTGGTATTATTAAGCATCTTGAGAAGATGGGGTCACATTTAGTGGATGGGAAATGGGAGATATGAGAATATACTATAATCCTGAAATCTCCTGATGATGTATACTTTTATGTCAGCATGTTAGCAAAAGAAGCATACAAAAAGTGTTTATCTGCCCTTTTCCAGTATTAATTTTTTGTAATATAAATGTTTGGGGGATGATAAAAATAGATTATTGATGGATAAATTAGTAATAATATGGATTTCTGTTTCTATGAGTTCTAAAACAACTCTATACAGTATTCAGTTTCATTGAGAAATATTTATTGTATCAAAGTACATTGTACTTAACCCTTTTAGGCCATCCCTTTTACTGTTTTTCAATGCTTTAATATATATTAATTTATATTTGTCCCAGTATTTTTGTATTTTTTTTTTAAAGAAAAGGACTTAAAAATCAGGACTTTTTGCAATAGAACTAACGTAGCATATCGTCTTGGGGTAAATGTTTTCAGTCTGTTTTTTCCTCCCTTTCCCCTTCCCTTTTTCTTTTCCTTAGAATCTGACCACTTGGTGTCACTGAATCTGAAAGTGATGACAATCTGAAGTTTTCACGTACCACAGATATTCAGGACACCTTCCAAGAACCTGTAATGTATGACAGAAAATGTCTTTACACTAGATGGCAATTGTAGAGAAGTTAATTTTCCCTATATACAGTACTTACAGAAAATAAGATGGCGTGTAGAAAATGACATTAGAAAGTAGACCTTTATAAATTAATATTCCCATGAAGCTCTTTACCTTTTTTATAAGAAAAAAAAAGAGAAGAAAGAAAAAAAGGCTGTGCGATCAAGAACTGTGACTTTACCCAAATAATAAAACTACTTTACTGCCCTAATGTTCCCCATGTTAACATGTTGCTGCTAAACTATAATGTAGATTTGGTAATCATTAATAGTGGGTTGTGTTCTTCTCTCAGTAAAACCCAGGGTACCCTGTAAAAATGCAGATGTTTTTCAATTTTATTTTATTTTATTATTTTTTTTTACAAAAACAAAAAAGTTAGATGTACATGTGTAATGCAGTGTGCTTTGTCTTATTTGGACTGATATCAGTAATGCTACTGATGTTTGTAAATTAAACAGATATTTACTTCACTAACAGCTTTTATTTGTATTCTTCTGAGAAGTTTAAGTTGTCTAACAACCTTTAATTGAACACCTGTAGTTGCAAAGAATATTTGGTAAAGGAAAAAAAAAAGAATAAAACCCAACCCTACTTCTAGTGTATTCATTGCTGCAAATCTGAAGAAGGAATTATCTTGGGATTATTACATCTACAAGCAGGGATGTCTGTGAATGTCAGTTCCTTATGAACACAGCTGAACTCATAGCAAAATTAATAAAAGACATATAAATAAAGTGCACTGCATGAAAAGACAAATTAAGTCTATCCTAACATTTTAATGGCTATACATATGGCAATTTGAGAGTTGTTTTAGCAAGTAGCTTGCTTCTTCAGAGAGCTTCATGTTCACTAATCTTGGACAAAATATTTTAAATTTCAGCAATTGGATGGGGTGATGCCTAAACAGGTTTCACTCCTGTAACATAATTTTTGCATATACTTCTGTATTTATTTTACTCATTCTACCTTAGAAATTGTCTCAATCTCTAATGAAACAGCTTTTGGCATGAGGCCTTCTTTCTTGTTCCTTAGATTCTAAATAATCTTTGGTAACTTTTAAAAGCTTTGTTTAAAAAGTAGCCATTTTTGCCAACTACTACTTACATAGCATTCTTGAATAAACATGATTATATTTTCTGGGTACAATTGAAATGCCTGTATGAAGTACATGGAGCCCAACTGCTTTCTGTCCTCATACAGAGAAATGAGCTTTGCTTTCATTTTCAAGCAGTACTAGCAGGTACTGATCCTAAATCCATCAAGACTCTAAGCAGAACCAAACAAGAACCTAAGATTTAATTTCAAAACAAACAAAAGCTTTTGGCACCTAACACTACCCCTCTGGAGGATATAACGCACATCCAACTGTGGTTCAGTTCACCTTAGAAACCTGAGCATCCCTGCATTTTCACACCACTGAAAGTCCTTAAGAATCTACGAGGTGTTCTGCTGTGTATGACACAATATAGCTTCATTGTTTCTCAATGAAATGGGTCATCCTGACCCCTGATACTTACATCAGATTTTGTGTAATATTGCTGTAAAACTGGGCTGCCTTGTACTAATATTCCTTGAAAGGGAAGAGGAGGTGTGAGGGAAGTGTAGCTTTAGGCATAGCTAACACAGTAGAAAATTAATTTAGTTCAATAGATAGATAATCAAATTTAGTTCATTTAGCTGTAAGCACATAAATAAGGGAAAAGATGATGGAGCTTTTAACACAGTGTTCAGGGGTGAAGTTTCCCTCCTAAAGTCTGTGGCCTGGCATAGGAATCATTCACATAAACTCTGCTTTTAATGTATTGAATAAAATGCATAAATGGGATTGGATCTGGAGGATAGGACTCAGTAAAATGACCAAATTCCTCACTTTCAGTTAACACAAATTCCTTTTTTTTTTTTCATAAGAAACCAAGAAAAAAAAAAAGCTTACAGGCTTACAGATTCCATCATTTTCTGCCAATGTTCTTAAAAGCAAAAGCACGTGGATACTACTTAATTTGTACTGGCTCATTCACCTCTCCCACTGTCATTTCAGGTGATAAAAATGGACATGGAAAAATGACCATTCTCCTTGAATGAAAGAGTAACAAAAGACATTGCTCTTTTGTTAATGATGTTGAAGTCAGTTCTGAACACGAACTGCCATACATAGAAGTAGATCGTGCAGCTTGTACTTAAGTCACTGGGGAAGATAGATATGAGTGATAGAAATACTGTTTTAGGAAAAACAGTGGTAAGCTTTGAATAAACTTTGAGAGAGAGAGAAATTATTTTCTAGGCTCCACTGAAGCAAGTTTGCCATGTATTCAGAAGTACTTTTTATTGCTATGTTGGGGGTACCATAAAGCTTAGTATTACAAGAATCACTGTAGAGTGATGGGGCCCTGTGTAGGTGCTACAGTGAGTATGATATTCTTATGATGTTATGAAGGCATTTGCCTGGAAAGACCAGAATGCAAAGGTTTTGTAGAAGACAACAAATCTGGCAGACCTGATGATCCATCATGTTAGTTTTGATGAGATGAGTGATGATTAAGAGATGAGGGGGAGAGTGGCACATTTTGGAAAGGAGCTTCTTGTTGAGAAGAGTAAGCCCAGAAGTTTTGGAAAAGCATCAATGACGTTAGAGGTTGTTTGCTTTGAAGCTCTGGATTTTGGGGGCTTTATCTGTCACTGCCTGTAACGTATGTACTTAAAAGAAACCTCTTTACAGTTGTGAAAAGCACATGCTTGTTCTTTCTATCTTGAGTTAACCATGTTTGAGGAAAACTGTCTTTTTGAAGCAATTCAAAATCACATCTTTTGGTTCCTTCTCCTTTAGAAGCCAGCACTATTCTCTCAGTAGCTCATCAGGCATGCAAATGTCTGTGCTTCAGCTATCCCACCTTACAGTGGAGAGCCTGGCACATAATTTCAGTTCTCATAAAGTAAAATTCCCCAGCTGAGCCATTCAGGATTCTTGGCTTTTAGAAGAAATATTTATACACTGAGCTGGTATCTCCAATCTATTTAAGATTCCTGGAGTGGAAATCAGAAAATCGCTGGTAGTTGTGACTATGTAGGGGCTGTCAGGAGTAAAGTAAAAGTGAAGTGTTTGCCTGCATGCCTGGAGAGCCTGGCTCATCCTGGAGAGCCTGCTGTTTTACTGTGCTCTTTATGTATTGTGTTCCTGGGTTCCTGGGACAGCAGAAAGTAGTCATGCTCATCCTTTCAGAAATGTCTGAGAGTAGAGGGATTTTGTGTCCTTTTGCAAATAAATGGTCTAGGCTGGAAATTACAGGCCTCTTTGGCCCTCAGCCAGGTTAAACTGTGTATGTATACCTTAACATCAACCATCATCTTGGACACCAACAGCTCCTGATGTTTAAAAAAAAAAAAAAAAGTGAATAAATCTTGCTCTCAGCTTAATAAAACGCAGATGGGAAAAGCAAACCAAACAGAGAGTTAACAGCTCTATTCACTAGTCTCCTGGGCTCCATGAGATTAAATCAGAGTTGGAGGGTATGTTCCTGCTGCTGCTGTTCTGGCCAGTGTCCGTAGGGGTGATGGCCAGCAAAGAAGTGCTCTGTCACTGCTGCATGTCATTTGTCAAGCTGAGAAAAAACAGTCATCTCACTGAACAGCAAGACTTCTGGCTATCCACAGTCCCAGCAAATATGCTCCAGCTCTGCAGCATGACACCCATGCTGCAGGAATTCTGCTCAGCCATGGGAACAGACTTTCAAACTGCCTCCCATATCCACAGCTTAATTTCAAAATGTTGATCTTACTAATGCTTTCTGGTCTTTACAACCCCTTGCTTTTATTTCACTCCCATTCAGAGGGAAACCACTTTGGCTCTAAACATCAAGCCTCAGTACCCTCAATAACTGCCCTGTACCACACTACATGCATACAGGAGATTAAGACTTGGATTTTGTTCCTTTTTTAGGTATTTGTTAACATTTGTGGAGGGATCAGAAGACCTGCCTTAAAGAAGGAGGGAGACAGGTTACACATCTAGCCACAGAGATCAGACATTTTCATGTCTTTTATTTGGAAAACATTACGTTACCTCCTGTGGAACAGTCTGACATGCATAGATGATATAAGCTTACATGTTTTATGGATTTATAGACTCAGACCAGGGGAATTGTTATCTGTTTTTGTCTGTTAGGACTTGTTTTTTTAATTCCTTTTAGGATACTTCCCATATCACAAGAGATAAGTAAAGATAGAATTAATGTGCCTGGGTTTCTTACTCCGTCATTAAAGTTCTGCAAAAAGGTCCAGTAGCCTTCTTCCTGCACATTTTTCTTCTTTCTCATAGTTTTTCACATTCTGGGCTTCAATCTGTTGTTTCTGTATGATGGCCCATTTGTCCACTTTGGTGAATTTCCAGGGCAGATTTAATCCTTCTGAAGACAGGGAAAGGATACCCTTTTTTTTTTTTTTTTTTTCCTGCAGCTGTGCCTAAAATCTCTCACAGCACATCTTTAGAAGTATGTTTTCTTTCAAAGTCCTCTGAGAATAGGTTAACTTGAACTGTTTTTACTGCAAACTTTTTTTTTGTTTTGTTTCCTTCTGATTAACTTTATTTATTTAATCACATTTCTGTGTTTCTGCTATGGTAACAGCAATAAGAGCAGTACCATCTGACCTGTGCTGTAGAAGTTGCTTGCTGTTTTGAAATAGCAAGTTTAGAATTTGAAGCTTGCCTGTTCTCTCTTATTTTCTCACTTTTGACTGGATCTCCTTCCCTATCACTTCACCCATTTCTGTGAAGTTTTACAGTTATTTTCTAGAAGAAAGGTAAGGACATGAGTAAGTGTCAGCAGTAAATAAAATTGCCTGCAGAAATCACATAGATCAAACAAAACAAAACAAAACAAATGTTTGTAACCTCACAGAAAAATTGGAAGTAATTAATCATTTGTTGTTGCCTTCTTTTTTGCTGCACAAATTGTTACATGGTTATTGAACAATGCTATGAAGCAGCCTCCCAGGTACACCCATTGAAATAAGCTAATGCAGCAAAGTACTTTGGGGAATTATTGTTTTGTATTTTTTCTTTCCAAAGGTAAAAGTACAAATGCAAAAGTGGTAGTGCTATCATTAGGGAGCACAGGAGAGGAAGCTGAGCTGAAGTATCTCAGCTGCCATGAATGCAGACATGAGAAACCAAATAAAGAATATGATCCTGTAAAAAGAATACAAGCATTACAAATCTGTCAGTCAATGACCATTGTCCCTCCTTGGACACTGAGAAAAAATAAATAAATAAATGAAAATAAAAGCTAAATCAGTGACCAAAAATCTGAAAAAAAAAAAAAAAAAAGCAAAAACTGAATTTTCCAGTAAGAAGAGGGCAGGAATTAATTCTGGCCGGGGTACCCATAATGCAGAAACTGAACCGAGTATTCACTGAGTGGCATATTTACTTCTAAAAATCAGAGCTTATGAAACTACAGGTTTGAAAAACTTTGCAAAGCACCTTGAAAAACACGGTTTGTAAACTCCCAGTTGGTCAAAATGCTGCTCATCATTCACAGCCACAAATCACAGACCAGCCCTTGGCATTCTCGCCTTTCCTCCAGCTCTGGGCTCTCTGTTTCCCTCCCCTTCCCACCCAGCCCAGTCTTTCCTATCCCTGTACCTGGCTCTGGACAGGACTGTGCCTGTCGTTCCCATGGCCCACAGGGGGACACTTCTTCCTGCCCTCTGCAGCAAGTTCTGCACCTACGCTCACTGAAAACTGGAGGCATCTGGCAGGGACAAAACGGCATCCTAATGATGGGAAGAACACTCTGATTAATAGTTGAGCATCTAAAAAACAGGTATTATTAACTGTTACAGCAATGTGCTAGTAGCAATCAGCAGCAATGGTGGACAATGTTTAAGTAGTAAAACTCTCGCTTGTTATGTAAGACAAAGAATGAGGCCTCGTTGTCAGCCTGGGAAGAGGGCATAACTTCAGGTTAATTGATAGCAAGGAGAAAGAGACCTAGACCTAACTGAAAACCTGCATAGCAGTCACACTCAAAAGCTAGAAACAGACAGACAAAAAAGAAAAGGGAAAAAAAAAAAAAGAAAAGAAAAAAAAAAGACCCAGTTATTTTGACCAAGAGAACAATCAAATAGGTAAGGTATGAGTGCCTGGGAAAGATGAGTCATAAGGATAATAAAAAGGAACCAGCTCTGGTTCAATATGAAATTGCTGGGTACTGAACACACAAGGGAATTAACTGCTGCAATTGTTCATTGGGAAACAAATACAGCGATACGCTCTCAAAATTTTGTAGAAAGGACAATTACAGCGCAGACAGTAGCGACCAGTCAGAAGTCCTGTTTAGGAATAACTTCTAGCAGCAGTGGCCTCAGTCCATTTGCGTTTCACATGGTTCTGAATAGGCTTGTTAAATGCAGCAAAATAAGGGCATTAGACTATAGAGAAGAAAATACTGGAGTTTTAAGAAATCTAGGGCCAGATTCACTGTAGGCTCAAGCTGTTTCATGCTGTTTCAGTGATGCAAAGCAGCTGTAAACCCAACTTAGCTGGCCTGAAGCCACCAAAACTTCTATCTGCGAGAAAAATGAATCAATGGTTTCCGTGCACAAAACCTGGTTTGGGGACAGTGGTCCAAGTCCTCCAGTGTGTTGGTTAAAGAAGCCATAGCATGCATTACTTTGGAAAAAAACCTTTGTGCTATTCTGTGCACGTGGATGCTCTGCCCTTCTTCCCCATGTAAGCACTGCTTGGGGTTTGTGGGAAAGGAGCTCGCTTTTCATCGCTGCTTTCCAGGCTCAAGAGGAGTGAAGAGAATTGGCAATTCCTCTTCAGCAGCAGCAGTCAAAAATGAAAGACAGGAGGTCTTTAACCAAAAAAAAAAATAAAAAAAATAAAAAAAATAAAGTGAGTACTATTGTAGTAAAACTGCTTCTAGTGAAGTCATTTCTTTAGTACTCACTTTTAAAGACTCACTTAATTGTGGCTCCATAATAAAGGATTATGGAAAACAGATTCTTCTTGTAAACTTTTCTTTACTGTGTGCGTATATATGCATACATAAGAGTGGAAAGCACATACTTTTTTTATTTGTTTCTCTCTTTCTTTTTCCAGTTGTGAACTTATGCTCTTAGTTCTCCTGAACAGTTCTGAACAACAGCAGGTATGATTAAGAATTCAAGGTAGCTGGCAGCGAGGACATTTTAAACTAATCTATCTTGACTTTGCAATCTATGCATTTTAAATGCAGCATTTCTATCTGGAACATGCTGTGGTTCACCAGGGTACAGCATATCTATTTTAGTCACATGCATGCACCGAAATAGCTGTGTGCACATGGAGATCAATCTTTTTCTTTGTTGTTTTTGTTTTTAGCCAAATTAGGGGATCAAAGCCACGTAAACCCTTTTGTAATGAAACCTGAAGCCACTTGTAATGAAACCAGATAGTTTTTCCTTTCTGATCTAAAGTCTTTCCTGTTTTCAGGCATTACTATAAACCTACATCTTGGACCAGTCTGTAACTTGGTCCAGCTTGGATTAGATTTGCAAACAGTTTGATGAATCTTGGATGATTTATAGCTTGAGGTAGAAAGAAAACAAACACTAGAATCTAAAGTTTGGCCTGCTTTAGGTTCAAAATAAGCGTAACCTCCCCCTGACTCCTTTTGGATTTTTGTATCTTTTCAAATCCTGAAAGGAAAGCACCCCACTGAATCTTAAATCCAGCACTAAAGAGGTAATGCAGAGGCAACTGTTAAAATAAATTCCATGAATATCCTTTATCGTTTTTTTTTTTTTTTTTTTCTGGGAAATTTTGATTTAGACTTAAATGAGGAATATGTACAGAGGGAGATTAGGGAAAACAGATTCTTCCTCAGTACCAAGAGCTGAATGTGCTCTTCTTTGTTCAGAAGAGTGTATCTATCAAAGAGCACTTTATTCATGCCATCCACAAACTTCTTCATTCTCTTTTAATTCAGCTTAAAAGGAAGATAAACATCAGCAGGGAGCTGTTTAGTTAAAGGAAGTGTAACATTCAGAAAAATCAATACAGATTTGCAAAGAGAGTGTGGCTTAAACTTAGCATGAAAATAATGCGATTTATAGCAGCTACAAGGGTTCCCATTTCCTATTTGCTTTTAAGTGTAGAGAGTTGAGATACAAGATATGCCTTCAGGGAATAAGAGTATGTCTGTGAAGAATATCCTACACCATCATTCAACAAAGTGGATTTTTTCAAAAATGCTTATTTACTGATTTAAAGAAATCAATAGGGCATGGATTTTTCTTGAGAAATCATGCTGGTTCTTGATATTTCTAGGTGCTACCAATGCATACAGCAGGTGACAGTCTTAAAGCTGGGCCAGGCCAGCTCAGCTTCCAGCATCAGCAGGTAGAAGGAGAAAAAGCCAATCCCACAAAAAACAGCCATGCAAAATATGCCTGGAGCAAAATCCGAGTGAGCAGATGTTTGTTCCGTTGGACCAGTGTGGGTGAAACTCCATCCCACTTCAGGGGGAAGCTCAAGCAAGGAGCTGATCAAAGTAAACTGTTTGTGTAGTCCAGTATTTGGCCAGCAGGAATGGAGTCTTGAGACATCTTAATTTTCCATATAATTAGTATTTCCATGTAATTAGTATATTTCCGTATAATTAGTATTTTCAACAACCTCAGATCTAAAAGAACATAAAACTGAAGGTATCTCTGATTCTTCTTTATCTCTGACAAAAAGTTTTACATGTATCAATAAGATTGCAGAAGTGTGGCCCTACAAGCCTGAAACTACAGCTCTTTCCATTGTCAAAATTCAATTCCTGGACTAAAAAGATTTTGATCTTCTTCACATTATAATATACTCAGTATTTAAATTTTCTTTCTTATTTAAAGGCATCCTAAACAAGAGTTCAGTGTTCATGTTCCAGGAGGTCATGCTTGCTATTATTATCAGCAGTGGGTACTTTCAAAGGATATATGGACAGTTAAGGCTCAGCAAACCAGCCATGTAATCTATCCACACCTTGTGTAAGGTCAATCATACTAAAATCCATTTAGCCACCCTTTAAAATACACAGGAATCCTTTAATTCAATCTAGATCAAAATGTTGTTTTCCTCTATCTGAGGGATGGAAATTTGTCTAACAGATTCAGAAAAATTCTACATAATTATCCTGGCTGGATGTGAAGTTTCCTTCGATCTTTGATCTATAATGTAGTAATGTGTCAGCTCGACCAAAGTAGTTTTATGTGCAGGAAATAAGACAAGTTGAGTAGCTTCATGGTTAATTGATTAAAAGGTTCTAAAGAAGGTGCAAGATCAAAGAGCAACTTAATGGTTTTATGTTACTCTAGAGAACTGTCGGTCCACTTGCCTGACAAGACTGACCTTGGGCAATGAAGTAACAGGCAATTAAAAAAAAATGCAAAACTAAAACACAGATCATATTTATCTAGTTCAGCATCCTTATTTCCTTTAGCAAGTTATAGGTGGCACACCTCAGTGCACTGAGACAAGTAGCATTTTGTTATCCTTTTACACTGTACAGTCAAAATGAGTACAGAAAATTGACTGTTGCCTATCCCTGCCCTGAAGAGAAAAAAAAAAATAAATGGCACAGCAACTCAGAATCACAGCATGCCATGTTGTTGGCTAAAAACACATGAAAGCAAACAAACAGTAAACAGCAGCTGAAGGGCAGTTCTTTGTAGACTCTTGGTTTGTGGAATCACCAAGTTCCCTTAACCATCCTCAATGGAATTAGGAACTGATGACACCCCTTACTTTACAGGCTCATTCTGAGAAGTGTAGTAAGAAAGAGGAGCTGCTCTAAAGTTTGCAATAAAGGAATAATATTAAAAAAAAAAAAAAAGGAAAGAAGGAAAGGAAAAATGTGTTAATACATTGAGTCTTAAAGAAGAATTTAATAAGGCTATTCTCTAAATGGCACTTTAAAACACTGACGCTTTCTGGTTAGGCTGTCATCACTAGAGTCATTCAAGACTCTCATGAGTACAGTTTAGTTTATGTCTTCTGAAAACAAGCATTATACATATACAAAGGCAAAAGAGAAGTACTGGGAATATTATGCAATGAAAGGAAAGAACTTCATACAAACACTTCTGGAGCTGCACCAGGACCTGAATCAAAATTTTTCTGACTCCTAATTTAGTGTGGCATTTTGTACCACAACCGGTTATTTTGCTTTATTTGAACGATTAGGACAATCAGGTAGGGTACCAGGACTAAGACTGGTGCAAGATTGAGTCTGACATTCAAATCTGCCAATAACTCCAGTGCTTTGGCTTATGGAATACAATATTCCAGGTGCTTACAGCACCTCCATCCCCCTTTTCTGCAGCAATGACTTCACAAGCCAAATGCAAAGTTAAAGAAAAAAAAATCACATTTTTTCCTGCTTTGCTTTAATCCAGTTCTCATCAAAACCAAGGTGCTGTTACACATTTTCCATGTGTTTTTTAATGTTGCAATGGATGCTCTTGCCCCTCGTGAGCCAATTCTCAGCTCATTACTGTGAAGTCTGGCTTCTTCCCCACTCCTCCAAACCATGATTTCTGCCTTAGCAAGGAAGAGAATCCTTTCTCTAGATTATGTTATCATTAAGAGATCCTGGCCATACGACAGGAGGCATCACAAGAGGCCCATCAGCTAGGTCAAAAATACAAAGGCATCGAGTCTCTATGCAACTTCCCTCAAGGGAAAGCTATTCTTTTAGAGGCATCTAGCAAAATGAGCTATTGCAAACAGAAATAGACAGTCACAGAAAATGTCACAAGACATAGCCGCTTGGGAAGACTCCTCTCATCTGTTGATTACAAATCAATTAACACAGCTGACCACTGTGTTGATGACACTGTAGTATGCTTTACCATTAATGTCCTCTATTTACATGAACATGACTTTCAGGTCAAGGATGTAAAAGTTCCCTGTTGTTCTATTTACTTATATCAAACAAACAAAACCCTACTACTGCTCCTGCTGGCCTGCTTTGCTCCACGAAGAAGAATACCCGGCTTGAGCTGACCAGCTGACAGCTCTGCTAGGTGCCTGATAAGCTGCCTTTCCTGGGTCACCACAGAGTGGGAACTTCTGAGCTGTGTAATGGGATTAACTTTCCCACACCATCCCCGGAGAGCCCATTGTTGAAAAGGAATAGTTTTATTCATGGCAACAAGTCAAACACAAACTCTTGGCAATCAAATTAAGAAAAAAAATAAACAAACAAATGGAGTTTTGGCACAATTTGGGATTGTCTTCTTGGAAGTTTCTTTGTAAGCTGATGGAGAAGTTGAGTGATCTGGAATGGACCACTACATTTACAAAGGAGCTAAAGAATAACGAATAATGCTTTATAGAATTGTCTTTTGTTTCCATAAAAGATCTTTCATTACTGCAAAGCCCTTTCCTTTACAAAGGTCCTAAAAAAAATAATAATAATAATAATCACAACCCAGCAGCATATCTTTGGGATGGGGAAAAATACTATTAGACTTTTAGGGGAAGAGCCTTGAATTAGTTATTTTATAATTTTGTAAATACAAGCGCCAGAGAATTGTTGTGATTTAAGGATATAATAATTTTCAGTGCACAAATTCCCTTTACTGGAGTATAAATGGTGCCTTGAGGGCA
Organism: Anser brachyrhynchus; assembly: GCF_964034855.1. NCBI lineage: Eukaryota > Metazoa > Chordata > Aves > Anseriformes > Anatidae > Anser > Anser brachyrhynchus. Next base: position 61,665,755 of record NC_137698.1, on the reverse strand, counting down.
CATAAAAGCACTGAACTGGGCCTGGCAGAATCAGTTTTATTGTATTCTACTGTGCAGAAACAATTACTTCAGTAAAAATTGTCATATGTCATTTTTCAGGCTGATCAAGTTCAGTCTTAATATTGTAAACAATTTTGTAGTTGAGAGGTAGATCCAAAGGTTTGTGGTTAGTACCATACTGAACCTTTTCTTTTATAATCTGAAGTTCTTCTCTTTTTGTTTTCCTCTAGCCATGAACTTTTTTGTTCTCGTTCAAACTTTTATAGTCAGACTTCCAGTCTGAGCACTTTTCATAATTCTATTCTATTCTTAATTCCATTCTCCAAATTGGTATGCTCCAAACTGGTCTGCTTCAGTGCAGAAGAAACCCACTGGAATTCATACTTCCTATTTTGTTTTCCTAAATCTTTACTGGATCTACTGTGTTTCCAATGTTGTGAAATAGGTTGCCATGGAGGATTTGATCATAGAATTATAGAATTATAGAAACATAGGACCATAGACTCTTAGAATCATAGAATCATAGAATGGCTTGGGTTGGAAAGGAACCTCAAGGATCACCTAGTTCCAACCCCCCTGCCATAGGCAGGGATGCCACCCACTAGATCAGGTTGCTCAGGGCCTCATCTAACCTGATCTATTTCTCATAATAAATCTGTGGCCACCTACATAGTTAAAATGCATAGTCATGTGCTTTTTGTGCCTTAGGCTTTTTCAGCCTTGTGAACCTTTCACACTTTATTGAGTGATTATGGTATCTTCATACATCACATTTTTTCTTTCTGCATCTACCAAGCGCCTAGGAAAATAGGCAGGGCATTGTGCAGAGACCCAGAAACGTCACAAAATAAGCCCAGCTGAGAAGTGGGCTGAATTGTGCTGAGGTAGAGCTGTATTAATGCAGATACATTGCTTTGGGGACAAACCCAAAGCTCTCTGAAAAGAGCTAGGTTATGTTGTATAGACATATCAGCTCAGCTGGAACTAATTTGGGAAACCCTCATCACTACATAATGTGAAATATCCCAGGGTCTTACAATAAATAAATAAATAAAAATTCTCCTACTATAAAAACTACTGCGCTTTCAGATTGCAGAGGGGATTTCTCCTGCCTGCAGCCACCACACCAAGACCTGGAGAAATGTGCTGCTGAGCTGGAGTTAACAAGTCCAGTCAAACCTTGACACGAGCTAATGGCGAGCTAATGATCTCTTATGGCTTCTTCCTGCCTACATGGAGCTATGCAGTTTTCTTGCCATCATTTTCCCCGTCATTCCAGGTCCAGGGGTGCAGAGCTGAGCAGCAGGCTGGCACAAGTCCACAGGCCTCATTGGTACCACAGCCCCTGCTCTGCGTGGGTTAGGCACACAGTGCCGCTGGACCACCATGGGCTCTGGGAGGAGAGCTGCAAGAGCACCTGCTCCTACCTAAAATACATTGAACTTGTCAAAGCAGTGGACTTACCTTTTTGTTTTTCCTCTTGACAAGTTCCTGTGTCCCAAAGTACTAAAAAACCACAGAATATTCATGGTGGAGATGTGAAATGTTGTAAGTAAAAGACTGGCTAAACAACAGAAAATAAAGAGTAGGTTTAAATGGTCATTGCTTCCTCAATTTAAGAAAGAAAACTATTAAATAAATTCCCAGTTGCTACTGTGATGTTACTGCCACTACTTCTAAACCATATCATAAAACTGAGTAAAAATTTGTGCGTTGGAGAAAAAGGATGATGTAAATAATATTATTATTATTTATTTAGAGTTGAAGAAATAATGTAATCGATGAAAAAAACACTCATACAGCGCTCCTCACCCTTGATAGATAATTAGTATTCAGCAAAAACCATGGAGCATTAAAATAATTCTTCAAACAAGAATATAGCTAGTCAGAGTAAACAAAACAAAACAAAATAAAACAGAGAAAAAAAAAAGAAAGAAAAAGAAAAACTAGCAACCTAACCTGCCCCCTCAAACTTTTCTTCACTTCACTGCTTAGGGAATGTACACATGATCTATCCCAACAGATAGATGGGATAGTCCTTTTGTGACTGTGCAAGGACACCAGTGTATTTACTACTATCCAGCCCCTATTGATTGCTTCACTTTCCACATGAATAATAGTACTATTCATTATTTGTGGAAGTCATCTATATAACACTGTAAGACTGAATTCTACACTACAACTTGTGTGATCATTTTAGAAATGCATTCAGGGTGTATATGCTAAATAAAATGGATAGGCATACAGAATGGAATAATATTGCAGGACTGAGTCCTCACTACTCTCAAGAATATATTTTACCAGTATTTTCAGTGGGACACTATGCTTAACAGATTGTGCTTGTAATGAAAATGGTGCCATTTTCAGTTTTGTGGACTGAAATAAGTAAATAAACAGAAGAAATAGAAAAGGAAAGAAGACAAGAGTAGAAAAGAAGACCTTGGGGTCTTTTGTATGTAGTGAAATTTCTATGTATATGAGATTTATGAAAGTTATAAAGCACATGATGGCCCACTACATACAGATTGAGCTGCTTTGCATTACTGATTAGGAAAGCTGTCATAATTTAAACAAATCATAATTTTACAGAACATCTAGACAAGTTAAAATGTAAAGAATTTGCGGATTTTAGGAACAATGAGATGGTATTAGGATTCTGAGAAGTGACATGACATTTTTCATTATCCAGTCCAAAAAATAACTGTGAGATGACATAAACTTGTCATTCTCTTTCTGCAACCTTGAAGGAGCCTGAAAAGAACTATTTGGTATTAAATAAATCTAGCAAGTAGCAAATTCACAACTAAAAAAAAAAAAAAGTGAGGATGAGCCGCAAGACTCTTTGTCACAGACTACTGTGAATGCTAAAAGTCTCCTGGGGTTCAACAGGAGACTAGAAGTCACATAAGAGAAATCCTTTGAAGATTACTGAATATGCAGCAATCATCTCTGGCTCAGGATGTCTCTGAATGGCAAATGGCTGAAGGCTGGGAGGATACTCATGGGAAATATTAACTAGAGTTGCCCTGGTTCACATAGTCGTCCCTAGGCACCCTCTCTGGCTGCCTGAGATAGGACACTCAACTACAGGACATTGTGATACATTAATCTTTGATCTGATCCAGCATTCAATTCAACAAAACTCTTTCTGTTAGCCAGAATTGGTAACACTGTTAAAATGATTTTTGGTGAGATGAAAAGTTCACACTATTTTTAAAATACACAACTCTCTTCTGAACTGAATTACTTTTTGTAACTCAAAACTGAAAGTAAATGTCATACTGGCCTCTTGTTCGTACCTTACTTCATGGTTAATACCTGGACCTGTCAGGCTGTCAGTATGTTTCCTCTTTTGCATCTCATACTGCGCAACTATCAGTGTTTATCCTGCAAAGAGACTACCAAGTTTCCACACTCTTTCACTGTCAGCCTTTTTGATAACACTGCAACTCTTTACAACCTGCTCTTGAGAGACCTGCCCTATGCCTTTTAGCTGCCTGTTGCCAGAACCTGCTCTGATGCTTTACAGCACTTCCACAGCCCAGGGACTCGCCAGCCACCCATGCGTGGGACTGCCTGTGTTGGCACCCGGTGGTAGCAGCGCAGTCTGCAGTGGGCAGCACAACATACTCTTTCTCCAGCCTTGCCCTCCCCATCTTTTCCTTTTCCCTCTTCAGAAATACACAGGCTGGTATTCTACTATTTCTAATAAGGAATAAAGAAGTGCAGTATGATGCAGACTGTAGCAAAAGCTTCTCTAATCCACACCTTTCTCTCTGATTCGTTAAGTAGTTCTTCCTTCAGTTCTTTCCCATCTTCAAGTTTCTCTTCTCAGGTCTCCTCTCATATCAGAAGTTAGAACTGCAGAGAACCAAAGTGATGCCTGAATTATGGGAACTATGATCCATGAAGAGAAGTCTAAATGTCATGGGGTTGAAGCCTTAGCTGTGCTCTGCTGGTGGTTTCCCTCTGGTACACCCTCATGCATCCTTTCTCACCACTTTTACTTGGAACTCCAGAGCACTGACTCCCCTCTCCTTCCCTAAAAGGGCTTTAATTCTTCCTCCTCCAAAACCCGCCAGAGTAAGTGACAACAGGGCAGCCTTGCTCCCTCACTTGCTATTCTTGTGTAAGCAGGCACAGAGGGCCCATGGGTTGCTGCTGCTCCCCATTTCCACCACTTTCTGGAAAAAAAAAAAAAAAAAGAGAGAGAGAGAGAGAAAATGAGAAAACTAGAAAACTATTACTGCCACCACCATCTTTGGTTCTATCTATATCACTGCATCATTTAGTCATGACTGTTACCACAGCTCCCATCCTCATCACCATCACTACAGTCAACACTCCTAGGCTGTCACTAGTTCTCAGCCACCAACTTGAATTGAGTCCTATGGACCATAAGTCTGTCTTTCAAACCTTCTCTGTATCACAAAAAAAAGGAAGTGTTCCTACTTGTTATCTCAAGTGCCAGCTGTGCCTGGTATGTGGGAGACATTAAATGCTTTTGTGAAGCAGCATATCCAAGCTGTGTGTGCCTCAGAGCACAGCCTGACGCTCTCAGTGCAGCTCTGCCCTGTTTCTGACAGAGCAAAGGGAACCTCCTGGACTCAGTGAGAGAAAAAAAGCCGAAACATCTGCTAATGTTACAAAAGACAAAGCTGTATCCAGTTATACATCTTCTGCAGACATACTTTTCACTAGCCAGAGCAACAACTCTGCCCCAGCATGTTTTCTTTAGACCAAGAAGTCCTAACTGCATGCATTTACTCCTGCTGTTGGCACACACATACATGCACACACACAAGGAAAAGCAGAGATACTCTCATGATGAATTGTGAATTCATGGAGGATATTTTCCATATTTATTATTATTTGCCTCGTTCTATGAAGGACTAAATAATTTGCCGTTAATCAATACTTTATATACCACTACTGATTTGTGTGCTACAGTGGGATAAAACTGGTAGAAGGTTTGCTAACAAAGAACACAATTTCTCTGACAATTCAACTATGAAATACTTCCCTTGCCACTTAACAAACTCTTCTATTTTGCAGCCTTTTATATTTTGACTTTTCCCTTGATTCTCTCTCCAAACTGAGAGGCTGCGGACCAATGCGGAGCAGCAGCTTTCTCAAAGGGCAGAAGTGGCAAAGAAAGACAGGGAATGATTGCCACCAAGTGGGAAAATACAAAACTGCATGGTATGCGTCTGAATCGCCTCTTTCCCTATGCAAACCCGATAGGGAAAATATGTCAAGCAGCTCTCATAGCATCACCCTAACAATCAGCTGCAACTTTTCAACTTTTGCTTCATTGTTTCCGTAGCAGAATTTAAATCACATCTATCCTGCCTCGGAAATTTAGTGCTTAGTTTTGATTTTCAAATAGTTATAATAGTTAATCATTTGGTGAGCACAGCTAAAGCCTGTCCGTGTTGCGTTTAAAGAACAACACCTCAAGAAAACTTTTGTATGTCTAAAACCAAATTCCAGCTCCACAGAGATCAGCAGGAACAGAATAATGGCATTCTCTGCAGGGAAAGGACAGGGAACCATCCTTTTTTATTTTATTTTTTTTTTCATTTGCTTCATGTGGCACCCATGATATTATATAAAACTACCTGCAACATAGAATAGTGGGGAACACTTATGAATGAACCCCAAATTGTGACAGATTAGTAATCTTTGAACATACTGTCCATTTGTTAGGGGTTGGTTTTGTTTTATGCAGAGAACATATAGTTGCTAGTTCTGTCACAAGTTTCTGTGACATTGGGTACCTTCACCTTTCAGACTTACTATGCTAACTGATATATTATCTCAGTTCATTTCAGTTTACACGTCTCAGACCCAATTCAGTGCAAATCACAATTAGTAAAAGTTGGTTCAGTTCAGAAAAGCATTAGAATGTCCTAAAGCAGTTAAGAATAACAACTCAATATGTCACCATGTGTTCATCAGGTGGGAGAGCTTGGGTTTGAGCCTATTCTTCAAATCAGGCAAAAGAACACTTTGAACCTCAGTTTTCCATATCCCAGTGTTTGTTGTTGTTGTTGTTTTCCATAGCACAGTGAGTCCTCTAACTCCTGGGGGCTCCTGCCTCCAAATCTGCTAGCCTTGAATACTCTTAACTGCTGCAAGGAAATCAGAGATACAAATCCAACTCCTTTTCTTTCCCAAGTGTTTGGCTCCTACCTTTCTCTAAAACCACAGCTTTCTCCTTAACACTTTCTATGACTTGGTGTTGTTCACTGCTTGCTCAACTTTGGTACCTTCTGTGAATTTAATTCTTAGCTGTTTAACTGTTCACGCATTGTGGTAAGAACTCCTGAAACTTAAATTAGGGACAGAGATTCTGGTGAACAGCACAGAGGCAGGAAAGCAAGCATCATAAAACTAAGATTTAGGTCCAGTAACTTAAAGAAATACAGGTTCCTAAGTCTTACTTTTTGACTGTGCTCTTGGAAATTGATCTGTCCACAAAAATAAGCAAAGTAATTTTATGTAAGTAGCTGTGATTGCAAGAGACAGTGATAGCTGTGATCTGAAAGATGGCGTTGGTACGAATTTTCTTCCAGAGCAATTGGCATCACCTGAATAAATAATCAATGGTCACAAAGTCACAATATGAGTATTTTGAAGAATCAGGTTATATATATATATCTTGATATATCTCTTTTGAATCCTAATTTCATTTCTCAAGAAGTGTAGCTCATTAATTGATGGGTACAACTGGTCTGTTTCAGCTCCTGATAGTACTATGTTAGATAGGAACACTGGTTCTATGGGTGTGTGATGGCCATGGTCATGTGTGCAGGATGAATACAAGCATAACCACACTATTTCAGAGCTGCTTTAAACACCTAAATAAGTAATGAAAAGTGGAGCAATTACAAGTTAGTATGTCTGTACATATTCAGGCAAAGCTTTTCCTGTTTCACTCAAGTACTGATGAAAAACCTGAATTCCCTAATTATTTCAGATCAGTATCTTTGAGAGCAATCAAAAAGCCTGGTATGGAATCTTAACACAATTAAACTGTAGTTGCCCACGCAAACATTTGACTTTGCTCAGCTTTCTACCTTAGTTTAAGAATAACATCCACAGCACTGTGCTTGCAGGCTAATGCTAGAGACCTGTGTAGTCCATGACACACTTTAAGAGTCTTTCAGTTCCTAAATTTGCCTGTTACACCTGCATGTATTTTTGTTACCTTATAACATCAAAAAGCACAAGTGTTCCTGTGGATCAGGCTGCTTCTTGGGAGCTTGCCTCCGAGTTTTACACAGGACTTTGATCTCCTAATCCAAAGTCCTCCCAGCAATTTAGCACTTAATAATAGGCAATCAAGTCATTTCTGGTGTATTACAGAAGAATGCAAGCAATTCAGTAGCATCTATGGACTGTTTGTTATCTGGAATTGTTCAACTGAAATGGCACTGTTTCACACCAATTTTCACCGAGGATACAAGGGAATATTCACAGGTCCATCAGCTTTTGACAGGCACTGAACTAATCAACTGATACAGAAGTTGTTGATGGAGAGTGCCTGGAGCATCTAAACCTTTGTAGAGGAACCCAAAAACTACAATTAGGTGTCTACAGTCTGTTCTGTAGCTCACATTTATTGCCAAACCCTGTAAAATAGCTCCCTTTTTTATAGAGTACTCTTTATAAAGCAAATAGAGTGGTTAAGTCAGGACAAAAGCTCTGGGGAATGATATTTGAACAGTCTACAGAAAACACTCCTAGTGACTTCAGTCTGAAATGTGTGCTTTTCAAGAGGCCAGTGAGATTTTCTACCTTTTAAGATTTACAGTAGAAATAAAAATAATTAGCAAATATGTTTAGTTGAGGAAACATGTTTTGTTCTTACATTATTCTTACTAGGTTGTAAAATTTGTTAGCCCCAACTGAGGTTAAAATTGCACATGACTTAGAAACTTTAAAAGTATTTTCAAATATTTCAAATATATATTTGATATATTATTATATGAATATTAGAGAACATAGAAAGATGAAACAATCTTTAAAGCTGTAAAGGTAATCCCTTTCTTGTATTCGGCAAAATTTACCAAACAAAACAGTATAGAACACCTATTGTATAACAAAAAAGCATCCATGAATAGAGAGGGAAATGTTAATGATGTGAATTGTCAGCAAAGAGGACACAAATTCAAACACCAGCTCCCTGCTTTCCACACTTAAAAGTTTGTACCTGTGAAGAAACTTCATGGTATTGGTTGAATGCCAAACCAAAACCATTAAAAAAAGTGTTAGTTTAGCAAAGGTATAAATATGGTCAGACAAAAAGATTGATAACGTGACTGTTTTATGTTATATTCTTTTAATTACTTTAGTCATAAACTTCAGTTTTAATTTCATAAGCCTCAGAATCCATTCCACTTTGGTGAATTCTCCTCCCCCTCAGTAATTAACTACCTAACTGTGACTAATGAAAAAAAAGAAGTCAAAGTGCATATTGGTTTTATCAGCATTGATACATAATTAATTCATTAATCATCACTTATATTTAAATTGGTTACGTACTGTTGTTATTATGAAAAAGCAAGTAATCAATCCAGATCAAACTTTCATTTTCTGAATTTTACATACTTTCCTCAACACAGTAACATACATATGTGACTCCATTTCTTTCGGTGATAAAAACTCCTCACAAATTATTCAGATTTTTTGCCTTTTATTTATTTTGAATATTTAGAAAAATTTATGACAGTTAAATTAAATCAAAATAAGAAATACATAATGGAGAAGTTCATAACAACTGGTGCTAATGCTATGTAAGTATACAAAAATAATAGTAGCTCACGACACCATATTTAAGACTACTAAGTGATATCATTTTGATGGAGAAAAATGCTAAAATTTGTAATGTTTTGTTGATTACGGTATCTTAATATTTTGTTTTTACAATATATTGTATTATTTCTCCTTTTAAATTGTCCATCCACCAAACATGTTAAGATTTCACAGACTAGTTTCTATTATAGCTATTAATAATGAGACAGTATGAAAAGTATTTTCTTTTAAACAAAGACATTTTATTACAAGTATTTTAATGCATATTCCCCATGTCAATATCTAGCAATATCCGAGGTCAGGTAAAATAATGAAGAAGCTACTGAAGGAACTGGGGAGCTGCAGGTTCTTAGGCTAAGTGTAACAGAAAATATTTAAGGTTGTACTGTAGGAATCAATCAGAAGGGATTGAATGTGTATTTAACCTTAGGACTTCTCTTTTCCTAACTCTTAAAATATGCAAATCAGGAAAAATATCCGTGAGGGTGTGTTTTCATCTTACTGAATTCTAGGAATTTAGGATCACTTTAGTCTCTGCTCCTCCCATGGCAGAGGAAGAGAGTGAGACTCCTTCAGAAGAGGACTGGACCCACCCAAGACGGGCAGGTCCCCAGCACTCAAGAACCTGAGCCTTGCAGACATGCAGTGCAGAGCCAGGCTGTATCTCTCTTTGCACACATACAGTAATGCACTGGGAGCCCTGGCACAGGAGGTGTGTATTGGTGCTGCACCACCACCAGGCCAGCATTCCTCCACAGGACTTGGGTAGGAGGGTGCAAACAGGACAGAGCCAGTCTCTTCTTAGTGGTACCCAGTGACGAGACAAGAGGCAATGAGCACAAACTGGAGCACCGGAGGTTCGCTCTGAATGTCAGAATAACTTCTTTACTGTGAGGGTGACTGAACACTGGCACGGGTTGTGGAGTCTTCCTCCTTGGAGACCTTCAAAAGTTGCCTGTGCGCGGCCTTGCGTAACCTGCTCTAGGTGCCCCTGCTTGAACAGGAGGGTTGGACCAGATAACCTCCAGAGGTCCCTTCCAACCTCAGCCATGCTGTGATTCTGTTACCTCATACCTGAAAGAGCTTTACATGAAGGCAGTTTCCTGAGAGACAGATGTAATGATTTGTCCCAGGTCCAGAGAGGAACTGTCTGCCATATGACCCCCCTAGAAGGACATGTCTATCAGGCATCCACAGTTCAGTGGCTCTCTCTCAGTCCTTGATTTGACATATTGTTTCAATGTTCAAAGTATGGCAGGATTCCCTGTCATACCATACACACCACTTTATTGTAACACTCCTTTATTTTGCATTTTTCAGGAAATGGCTTTAACACTGAGTTAAAACCTGCTCTTGCAGAGAAGTCGAGTCTGACTTGCCCTGCTATAACCCAGTAGTTTCTATGCCTCCAGGAACTCAGTGGGAGTTGCTGACTCCACAGAGCTGATCAGTGGTACTTTGCTTCACACAACACAGCAGTTCATACCTCCTACTGACTTAGGAATTATGCTACTACTTTTTTTTTTTTTTTTTTTCCATGCTTGAATGTATCTGTAGTTTGCTCTGTACTCACAAAGCAACTATAGCAGATATATGACTAACATGATACTAAAACACTAAACTAAAATTAAACTTCATGCAGAAAAGCAGTTATTTTTTGCCATTATGGAGATGAGCATGATGGTTTGCATTTTTTTAGTGTGATTGTCAAAGACTTACATCGTATGCTTTAAAAATACTGGATTGTTCTGAGATCCTCACCAGTTTGTAAAATTTACGAATAGGACATCAACTCTTCTATTGCTTTTGGTACTGTGAAACAATAAAAAAAAAATAATGTGGAAGTACTGTATTTACTGTTAGTTTTAGTTAAAAGATTTAGATACAAAGTAAAAATCTTCTCTTCCCTTTTGTTTCTCCAGCATTATTTTTAACATTTTTTCTTCTGTGTTTTCAACAGGTCTCTTGCACTCATATAAAAGCATAAAGTTATGTAGCCCTATTTTAAGTTTGTAAATGTCCTCACTTACAACTTCCAATTATTGGCAGATACAAACTATTTGTGTTGGATAAAACTAATTATGACATGCTATCACTGGCCAAAATCTAAGGAAAATGGTAGTTTTCAAATCACCAAGGACTTTTCAACATTGTCAGCGCATTTTTTTTTTTTTTTTTTTTTGTGGCAAATAACAGAATAGCCACTTATACACATTCAGCTCCTCGTTATAAATTACAAAAGTGAAAAAGAATGTGTGACGGTGGAAAGCTTGTATCCCACACAATTTAAGCAAACCAAAAAAATGTCTTGCTTGGAGATTTACTGCTGAGTGCGTGAAAGAATAAACACAATTCTTGAAGAAAGCAAAAAAGCATTCTGATGATTAATAGGGTTCACAGAAGAAAAAAACGTATCCTTTTACTCAAAAGGTCATTAACTACATTCAGATGTGCTTTATAAGAATAAATACTGTATTTATGACGCAAATTTCAGTATAGTTTGAGAGAGGGTTATCTGTTAAAAGAAACATATTTTCTGCCCTTATAACTGAAACAAAAATAAATTTCAAATGGAGTATGACCCCATGGTTGTAAGCTAAACTTTTGTCACACAAAACTAAAAAGGCAAGATGACTATTTCATGAATCTTGTTTTCCTTGTGAAGATACTAAGAAATCGGGTATCAAGGAGTGGCAATTTCATACTAAAATTTACCATCTCCATTCTAATCAGAAATAGATGAGGTAGGTTGAGAAATCTGACTTCTAAACTTTACTCCGTCTTTCTCCTTGTTCCTGTTAGCCTGAAAGCAAGTATTTAAGCATTGATTCGCTCAAGACACAGCCTCAGCTCCTTGACATTTCACCATGCTTTCCAAGCAGCCAGGCCGGCACAGTAGACCACACAACCAAAGCCACCAGCACACGAGGATGATGCATGGAGTGAGACGCTGGCACCTGGACAAGAACACACAAAGGCTGCTGGAGGTAAGCTTTATTATTACTTTTTTTGTGTGTGTTAAAAGTCCAGAGGATTCAGTGAAATCACTGACGGGAGGCAGTGGGGAGGCTTGGGCTTGATGTGGTATGGCTGCCACTGCCCCACAGGTTGCGGTGTTTGTCTTGGGGCTGTGCATAAGACCTCCATGGGAGATCTTGGAAGCCCTCATGAAGCGTGGCGGAAAGGTGGGCAAGAGGCCGGTGCCCCGTGAGGGGGTGACCGAGGACGAGCACACTGCTTCCACCCCGAGGCACCACCTGCCTCACGCAGCCCTCGCAGCCCGGCCTCCACGCGGCCCCCCGAAGCGCTAACGCCCCCTCCCCTCCGGACCTCGCGCATGCTCCGGAGGAAGATTGGGCTCCCGGCGGCCCGTAGCTTCCCCGGCAACCGGCAGGAAGCGCGGAGCGGAGCGGAGGGGAGCGGGGGCTCTCCTCCCGGCACGCCGGGGCCGGCAGCGCTGGGTCGGGCCCCGCCGGACCCCTGCGGCGCGGAGGGACGGGGTATCGCCGCTGCCCGCCGGCCGGCAGAGGGTGGCTGTTTGAGCCCCTTAACGGTTACGGGGCTCGGGTCCCCCTCATCTCTCTCGTTCTCTGCCCCAGCAGCGCTCCGGGAGGGTTGTCGCTCGGCAGGGTAAGTGAGCAGCTTAGCCCTTAAAGTCCTGCTTGCTGTCGTTCTGCCTCTAATAAGTGACTTCCAGGAGCCAAGTCCAGGCCTCTTTCGTTCTGCCTTGAAAGGCCCGTTTCAAATGTGCTCTTTCTTGTTGTCTGTATGTTTCTGCCCCTTGCTTGAAGTCTGTCACCTGCCGGCGGGACGGTTCGCATCCACATCAAGCCTCGTGTGTCGCTTGTCTGATTCCCGGCTGCGCCTGTGCTGCCTGAGCTCTGTACATGCCTGTGTCTCTTCCAGCTCTTGACTACACAAGGACTTTCATCTTGCTCTGAGGCCGAGGCCTCCCTATGAAGAGTCCTTTTTCCACTCCCTTCCACCTCCCCCTCTAGCAGTAGGTATGCAGTTGTGCTTCTGCAAAACCTTTATCACCGTCCTTAACTTCCATCATAACTTTTGTCCCAAAGGGCTGAGCTGCCTGTTGCCATGTCTTACTTATTTATTCATTTATATAGCTTTCTGTGATGGTGTGACCACTGACTTCTGAAACGCATCTAGATTTTGATGTTAGTTAAAACGCTGTTAAAGTCCTTGATGTGTATCTTAATTACTTGTTGGAAAAAAAAAAAAGAATACTTCTAAATTAATTCTAAATATTTTTCTGAGAAGTGTGTTTGTATTATTATTAAGATGATTGCATTATGAGCAAGTGTACATTTCAAAGGTTGACACTGATAGCACTGTTTTGTGATATATAATACTAATGCCAAGAACTTTTTATTTGGTGTTTTTGTAGTATGAAAATATGTTGTTTCCTATTTTTCCGGTAGAAAGAAATGTGTTTTTTGAAACGATTAGAGTTTTGTGGTAATAAGGTGACACTTAAAAACTAGTAAATTTTCGTTCTCAGTTACTGTCAGTCTTCTAGGACTTCAGGATTATTTATGACTTTAATGATTTTACAAATATAATTCCTGTGTCATGTATGTTTTTGTGTGTTCTAAAGAAACTTTTAGTTGTCTAACTGTGGTACATTAGTTTGTCTTTTAAAAAGACTGTCACTGAAGGCAGGCTATATCTTGAAAACGTTAGGAGAGTAAAGGAGAACAGTGCAAGATTATGAGATGTATGCACTTGAAAGATGAAGTGACAAACTTCTCTGTGAAAATGGTCCTGCATGGGTTGTGGAAGTATAAGCGTTCCTTTTGTCATACACTTATTTAGATTTTCTTCACTGTTTGTTAATGTCAGTCTTCAGACCTCAGGATTCTAACCCTTGGTATTCTGTCTTATAGGAGTGGGAACTCATCTATTTTTAAATTTTTTTTGGTTATAGGCAGTAATGTTCTAAGAATGTCATCAGGCATCCAAATAAAACCAAAGACTGCAGTTCAGAAAAGTAAGGCATCCTCTCCTTTGCCATGTTCTCCAGAACCTGCAACTAAACCACAGCCAAAGCCTAGTGACAAGCTGAATCCCAAAACTATTGATCCGGTATGTATAGGTATGGGTTTTCTGTTTGCTTAAAATAGATCTCTTGATGGAAGAAATTTCCATGCTTCAGGAAATACATGCAGAAGATGATACTTTCATGTGGGAATTTCTATATGTGATTTTTTTTCTTGAAACCTTTTGTAATTAATACAATCAATTAAGCAAAGAAGTCAAATCACGCACGCAATTTTAACAATCTTAATGTAGGCGCAAACACTAGAAAGATAAAAATAAAGGTTTCATGGTATTTCCTGCTATATGCTTTGTGATATGATGTTTAATCTTGAAAGGAGCATTGAATGATCACGTTAGTAAATGATGCCATACCTTACATGGATAAGAAGCATGCATATAATATAACTTTGTGCAGGTTTTCCTGCCATGAAGCTCCCCACTGATTTCCAGTGCCCTCATACCATCTTGCCCAACATTTGGTGTTTATCATCATGCCACCTTGTACTTTTGTCTGTACTCAGATCAGGCTGGAATTGGAGCAAAGCCACCTTCTGCATGTTACCTGCATATAATGGCAATAAGGATCATTAGGAAAGTGAGAGGTACTTAGTGTCTTAAGTGAGAACCCATAAGACTTCAGTGTTAAGATTTGCACGACAAAGTAGAAAAATGAGAGCATTCCACCAGGAATGTATTCGTTTTTGCAACCTCCTACCCAGGTAATTCTGAGAAGTACTTTTTGATAAATGTATCATATGTGTTTTCCATCCTATGTCTTTTCCATCTTAAGATCTTTCTTTTTCTGATTATTTTTAGAATCATGTGACTAAGTTCCTTTCTTGATAAAGTGCACTTTTAACATATTCAAACATTACTGTTATAACCAAGTAATTTTGTTTGTTGATGCCCTCACAGTTTGGTACTCCTTCTAGAACACCTTCTGCATTTGCTGCTATATATGCTAAAGGTGGCGTTCCGTGCAGGTATGTTAGTTTTGTTTATTTTCTTTCTTATATGTATTATGGTTAGGTAGAATTATGCAGGTTGAAAAACATCTGTTCAAAACTCCTTGCTCTTTTAGTTAGGCAGTTTGATTCCATTCATTTCTGAAAAGATTTCTGATACTTAGCTCTTTTCAGAGAAATAAGCAATTTTCCGTGTTTGACGTGGCTTCTTTTTGTTCTTTTTTGTAAAGTATTAAACCTCTTTCACGAACGAATGAGATTTCTTCATATGTTTTCTCCTCCCTAATAACAAAGACAATAAAATCAGTGTCATTTTAGTAAGCAGACATCTTGCAGTCTTTTTTTGTCTGCAGTAAGTACTATGAAAATGTTTTCCTGAATATTCCAATTCTGTAATTGCCAACAATATCAGTTATTAACAAAACCACGTGTTTATGTATTTTAAGCTCCTTTTGTCTATTATATATTTGCATACATAAGAAGCATTTTACTGTTTTGTCAAGCAGATGCGTAATTAGTAAACAAAAAATTAAGTAATCATTAGTACATGTATAAATGAATGTTTTTATACATGTAAGTACATCATCCTCTTAGGAGTAACTGATGAACTCCAGTATGCTTTTCTTTGTGTCAACTGATTTTCCTTGCCAGTTGTTATTTCAGGAAAATGTTTCTTGATGGAAGTAACTTTGCAAAGGGAACGTCTTCTATGTCAGTATGAGAGGCATCCATAATTACTATAATTTATTTTCTGATTTCCTTGTGTTTGGGAGAAGAATTCTGAAAACTGCCATACTTGAAAACTATACTTGCACTGTTATACACTACTATATATTTCATTATGGAGGGCAGTATGTATTGAAATTGTGTGTGTAATATCATAGTAATCTTACAAAGCTGGTGGTGATATTTCAATGTGAATAGTGTTAGAAATAAATCATGCATTGTTGTATGTTAATTTGTTCAAACTTTAATTCTTTATACAGGTTAGTGCATGGCTCAGTAAAACACAGACTGAAATGGGAATGCCTTCCTGAAACTGTTCCTTTTGATCCTCTTCTTGTAACACTGGCAGAGGTAAACTCTTGCATAGTTATGCATATAGTATTTCTTTCACATAGTGCTGAAAAGTTATGCGGATGTACATTAGCTACATTTTTATGTCAGCTGCTGTGTTATTTAATTGCTACTATAGCTGGGCTGCCGTGGTTTGTGGTTTATGCTTTGAAACAAGAGGGAAATAAAAACGTCTCTGAGCTATATGCTCCTAAAAGCTAAGTAGTGCCAGTCTACTTTTTCAGGATTCAATTAAAATTGTTGTAGGAGGAGCTAAGGTGCAGCCAGTCTCCAGACCCACTTTCAAATACGAAGTTAAATAACAAACTAGAAGCAAAGTCATTCCTTTCTGACCTAAGCATTTAGCTGGGATGTGGGAACCCTGTGGAAAAAAAGTAGGTTTTCAGTTCTTCCAAACACCTACAAAGAGTTTATTTTTTATTTTATGTTTTTTTTCCACAGTACAAACCTTTCATGTGTATTAATTACAGTCTGGGGTCCAAAAAAAGTCCTCTAGGGATTGTGAAAACATAAGCCTTTTATAGGTAAAAGACTGATCATATAGTCACCAAAAATGCATAGGGATGTGTTCACTGACTGGATTTGGCTGGAACTGAAAAGGTCTAAGCATTTTCAGAGCTCACAAAGAAGTATTGATTCTTTAGCTCATACCTTTTGGAAGCATTGGAGTCTGCCATTCAGTAGTCAGTGCAGTTGAATTCCGCAGCTCAATTTCAATCAAAAACTGTTGTTAGCCTTTGTATGCCGCTGCAATGATCTGTATGCATAGAAATGTCTGAACTGTCATGGACTCTTTCTACTTCTTTGGAGGTCCTGACCGTGCCCGTACTGTGAAAAGAAGTGCCCACCTCCAAGCTAGTGTCAACTGATATCTGCTGTGGATACTATAAAGAGTAATTTAAAACCAGCTGTGTTAGATTTTTCTCTTACCTGTTTTCTGGTAACAGCCACCTGGTGAATTTCTTTGTTTTTTTTTTTTCTTTTCCCTGCAGATGAATAATTCACTGTTTATCTGATACTAAATGCAAAGGGTAAAAAAGCTTTGTCCAAATCAGATAGACCTACATACAGAAATGTATGTGTATAAAACTCTTCTTTTATAAGGGATAAAAAGTAGTTGCTCTTTTCTGACCACTGCGGTCTGTATATGTTTGTCTCTACTTTGCTATATTCCATAGTT
This sequence comes from Anser brachyrhynchus, assembly GCF_964034855.1. Taxonomy (NCBI): domain Eukaryota; kingdom Metazoa; phylum Chordata; class Aves; order Anseriformes; family Anatidae; genus Anser; species Anser brachyrhynchus. Next base: position 61,648,658 of record NC_137698.1, on the reverse strand, counting down.
TTTCTTATTATTCTAGGTCACTGGAGAATGTTATTTCCTCTTTTGACCTCATAGTGCCATTTCTGAAATAGATATGTGGTTTAGCTAGAGGTATACCCTTTTTCTTTGGGGGCATCTGAGTAAAGTGTTGTGGAACTAGATACTAATATGCATTTCAGTTATGCTGTTTTACAAATTGTTACACCTGAAGAGGAGGAAGGCTTTGGTGTTAGCCTCTTTTAACACAATCATCCAAAACCCTGATGAATTCAAGACAAATCCAAATACAAGTAGTGTTTTAGATGTGAAAAACAGATGAGACAGTTGTGACTTTTCATGAGAAACCAAAGAAGAAATGGAAATCAATACTGTTTATCTGCTTGTGCTTTAATCTTACCTAAAATATTTTCCTCTTCACATTCTAACAGCTTTTTGTAGATGCTTTTCTGGCCCAAGCAGTGAGGTTGTCTCTTCCAGGATGCTTTACCTCTTAGGTTATGTGACACAGAATCACAGAACGGCACAGGTTGGAAGGGACCTCTAGAAGTCATTTTGTCCAACGCCTCTTCTCAAGCAGGTCATCCTAGAGCAGCTTGCCCAGGGCCATGTCCAGGTGGCTTTTGAAATTCTCCAAGGAGGGAGACTCTGCAAACTCTCTGGGCAACCTGTGCCTGTGCTCTGTCACCTACACAGCACAGAAGTGCTTTCTAATGTTAGGACAACCTTCTGTGTTCCAGTTTGTGCCTATTGCCTCTTGTTGCTGCTACATTACTTTGTATGTGTGTGCTATGTGCACTCTTTCAAATTCAGCAATTTAAATCACTGGCCTTTTTGGAGCTCTGTACTGGTTGAGAGGCTAGATTTTGTAACTAGATGTGAACTCATGTAACAGATGAGTTACACTTTTACATTGAACTGGGTGTGTGTGCACTTGTGGATACATACTTTGCCAGTGACTGAGTCAGTCAGACTTCATTACAGGTAGAAAGTTCAGCAAAGGAATTATTAGGGGCCTAGTGGCTTACTGACAGTTACTTAGCTGCAGCAGTATATTTAGTACTCATCATGTGTTCCTTGTTAAACTACAAATTGGTACTTAGGACAAGGAAGGGAAATGTAGTTCTAAAATGCTGTTGTAACCAGTATGTCTCACTCACGTAGAGGTAAACATGAAGATTTCTTCCAAAGGATGTCTATCAACTTCAGCCATCTGAATGTTATTTTTAAATAATCTTAATACTGACCAGAAATCCTCAGGGATTTCTTTCTGAGGTACAGGAGTACAAAAAGTTCAAGGTACTTTGTTGACCTAGAGCTTAATGAGTCAGTCTAGACAACAATACGCCTCCGTGAGGCCTCCCCTCATGCTTCTCTGCTCTGGGCTGAATAAGCCAAGCGACTTCAACCACTCCTAATGTGTCTTCCCCTCTAGACCCTTCACTATCTTTGTAGCTCTCCTTTGGACACACTCTGCTAGTTTTATGTCTTTCTTGTGTTATGGTGCCCTAAAATGCACACAGTGCTCAAGTTGAGGCCACACCAGCTAGCAGTGCTCTGCCTGATGCTCCCCAGTGTACGGTTGGCCCTCCCGGCAGCCAGGGCACGTTGCTGGCTCATGTTCAACTCACTGCCAACCAAATATGTTTCAGGAGTCTAAATAAATGTTGAATCCAGTCTGGGAGGTAGAATAAAAAAAAAAAGCTCACTCAAGAGCATACACTTTTTTTCTTTTGAAAGATCAGACGTTGTCGATATCTAAAGTAGTTTACAGCTCCTGTTAAGGAAAAAAGAAAGACTTCTACCATATGGCTTTAAATCTTTGAATTCTGCTGCTTGGGTCTTGGCTAGGCATGCATATTTGTACCATTTAAAAGTTTTTGTATTTGTGGGGGGGTATTTTACCTTCTGTTTTTTTCTTTTTTTTTTTTTCCCCCTCAGGGTACAGAAATTAGTTACAAATATATATGTATTCTTGTTCATGGCCTTGTTGAAAAAATTCTTTGGGTAGAGGGATTAAAGATAATGAAGTACAAGTAGTGACTGAAATAGCAATGTTCAAAATGTGCGTCTTAATATTCAGTGTTCCAAAAGAAAAATAAATAGGAATATTCTGTGAGCAGAGTTGTACTCAATGGATCCACACGGTGGAGTTAGTGTATCTTATGTTTTGAATTGATCTGTTATCTAAACATTATCTTTGTGCTAGGTGGAACTTTTTAAATGTGATTTTGTTTAAAGACTAACTATTAAGAAAACATGTTTTACGTTTACAACAGGGTCTGAGAGAGACAAAGCATCCCTATACGTTTGTTTCAAAGGAGGGTTTTAAAGAATTACTTATGGTTGAAGGTGCTACTGAAAAAGCAATTCCCTTGTTGCCTCGTCTAGTTCCAGTGTTAAAGGCTGCATTGGTATGTCTTACTCTTTCTACAGAGATTTTCATGATTTTTTTTTCTTTTTGCTAGTGAGTACTACAAGGAAAACATTGATGTGATAAATCTGTTGGATAGGCTTTTATTTTGGGATTCAGAGGTGTAGGGGTATGGTCTCTCTCATGTTATCCCTGCCTTGGTTCACTTAGATAAAAAAGTCATTAAGAGTAAAATCAGATGAGCAACTCCTTCTATAGCTGAGTGATAGTAGCTATGGGCAAATTCTGTAGAAATATTCTGTTAAAGATCTGAATATAAGCAGAAAAAAATATAAGTACTCGTGGTTTTTATGTCCACATGCAAAATGTGTTTGATGTGAAATAAAATGGAGATGCCAGAATAAATAATCATGTTACATTTAAAAGTGTAAAAAATGCTACAAAGATAAAATAGAATACATCCATGAGGAAAAAGGAAGCATATTTTTATAATGTTTGAGTACATATTCTTCACTTTTAAAATGTTTGTAATTTTTTCTACTCCTTTAGAAAATAATGTGTAGTTAAAGTACTGGCCTGGAATCCTCTTTTGGATCTTTTTAATGTCTTTCAGAGCCCTTTTCTAGGTTGGCCATTTTCTGTCCTTTAATCTAGCTATGCTTCAGTTCTGTTTTTACAGAGATGGATGAAAGTTGAAAATTATTTGAGATAACAGCTCAGAGGTGTAATAGGATCAGGTGTAGTAGAGGATCAGTATTGTTTATTATTAATATCTTTGGTTTATTTTGGAAGACATAATTAGAAAAATTATTCTTGTGTGTTCTTCCAATGACTTATTTATCTGATAATTTTCATTGTTGCATTATTTAACAAGACAAGACTGTATATCAAAACCTTCTACTGAGCAATGACTTCTACTTACTTCTACTTAAACAAACAAAAAAACACCAAAACATTCAGGGCCCAAATGTCAGAATAGAAGAATAACCCTTTAAATAAAGGTTAGTATTAGTACAAGAAAAATGGTCATGAAACAATTTCTCTGCTCAGGGAAGAGTGAGATAACTAAAGCAGTAGAGAACTCATATAGAAGAACCTTCCCATGGGAGCAGTAGAAATGACAAAGCCACCTTAGAAGTAGATAACAGCGTGATAATTGCTGGCGGGTGAAAAAGCTGTAGTTGGCAGGGGACTAAATTCATTGAGCCAGAATATCATTGGTTTGTGGGTTTCTGCAACAAAGACAATTGTTATGAATTACTTAGGAACTACCATGTATTCAATACATTTGTAATTAAAACGTCCCTAAATTTTGATATATGCACATTTTAAAGTTTCTTTCTAACATGCTGTGGAGCACTGCATATAGGATACGTTCCAAACTGTCAGTGTAGTGCCTCTTTTGCATGGTGAATATACTTATTGATTTGTTTATCAATCATATATTAGTTTCCTTTTTTTTTTTTTTGAATAAGTGCAGTAGTTTCATTGACATGGATGCTTTTGTTTTCTGCTTTACAAAATGCTTCTGCATTTAAATATTACATCTGGATAGTCATATTCAGCCATATTGTATTTCTAAACTGCTTGTAATGTTATAAAAATCAGCAGTTCCACAGTACTTTAAATTTATCAAAATACTATATACAATCATAGTATAGAGATTGCAGTTTTGAAGAAACTGTGCGTTTGTCTGAACATTAGTCTGACAGGATTTTCCGCATCCTTTGAAGGCCCATTCAGATGATGAAGTATTTGAAAGGGGATTGGATGCTGTAGTTCAACTGAGTGCTGTTGTTGGCCCGTCTCTTAATGATCATCTTAAGCATCTGCTCACAAATGTAAGTTTTTAGTGCTGTAATAACAGATCATCTGTATTTTTATGTTACCTTTGTTGAGATGTTTACTATAATATCTGCACAGATACATTGGAAGACTCAGCAGTTTCATGAAAAGCATTGCTTTGTATATTCCTCTGTGTAAATCTGTTATTCTTTAATAATGTGGTGACATTATAAAGTTCTACTAGGCTCCAAAAACTTAAGGTAAATTGGAGAATAATGGAAGTGTTTTCTGCACTACTTTAAAAAGATCCAGCTTTGAGTGTGTCAACTTTTCCTGTGGACAGTACTTCAACAATCACTTTGCTTTAACGTTGATACCTCTTTAAGACTTGTTTGCTAAAAAGCAACAATTTAAAATTGTTTGGCTAACAGCTGATCTTACTTTGAATTTAACTCTCTCATCAGTTAATACTTCACTCCTTTTGCCTTGACTGACTTTTATACTTTGACATCAGTTACAAGCTATAAAGTGATGTTTCTTTCAGCTCTCATTTCCCAAAGATAGATAAAGTAGTAAAATAGAATTATATTGGATTTTTTGCATATATGGTACTATATTGGGCAATAGACCTTTTTATTTTACTTTTCCAATAGCTTTCAAGGAGATTAATGGACAAGAAATTTAGAGAAAAAATTACTGTTGCTTTACAGAAGTTGGAGCAATATGGTGGAAAGGTGAGTTAAACAGATAATAATCTGTAATCTGGACGCTTGAATACAGCATTGCCAAGACAGCTTTCATCTCTGGCTTTCAGATTAATAACCCTGTTCTGAGTAATGCTTTGCATGTCACAACTATTCATATTGCATAAAACACTGGATTTTGCACTGTGGCAATTCCAGTCCATGGTAAAATAGTTGTTTTAGTCTGAGGTATTGAATGATGATAGAAATGACATTAAATCACTGTGTGATCTGTATTCTGCCAGTTAGATTTTGTTGTCCCCCATTTTTTAACTCCCACTTTCATGTTATTCATTGTTTCAGTCTCAGAGCAGAATACAGGAGTACATTTCAGTAAAATATTCCAAGGGATCAATACCTATATCAGAAACTGCTTGGCTCTACTTCTATAGCACATCAATTCAAGAGAACTCTTTTTGGGAACAAGTGTTCATCCATGTGGATCCATACTCATGATATTTGCTTGAAACACTTTATTGTCCTTGAGGGGAAGCTCATGCAGCCTTAGTGGCTAAATAAGATACTGTGTTGTTGGTTTTTTTTTAATTATTACTATTTTTTTAACATTTTCTATTTCTCTATAAAGTTTAAAGTCTTTTTCCAGGGTTTAGAATGTGTGTGGAGTGGATTATGTACAGTAAGATTCAGGATGTTTTATGAGTCCTTACTCCAAGTTAGGCACTGCAGCACTTGGAATGTAGATTTTCATGCTGAGTAAAGCATTTGGGCTACTTGTACAGGCCATAGGGTAGGGCAGATACCCATGAAGAGTGATTCAGGAATTCACCAAATGTTAACCTGTAAATAGATCTAGGTTCCTTCTGGAGTATTGACACCTGACACCACAGGCTGAATATTTGCCTTGCTTCAATACACTTGGGATGAAGGCTTTGTGTTCATTTTTCTGAGCCTAAGTGCTTTCCTCAGCAGCATTTACTCTTGCTAAAGGATACTCTTTGCTGTTATTGATGATGCTTGCCTGTTCCTTAATGGCTTAGTGTTTAGGTCACTTACTGAGGAAATCAGATACTAACATTCTAGCCCACCCTGGTTAACCCAGAGGTTAGATCTGCAGTTGTTATACATCAAAAAAATGCATTAAGTAGTAGATGACAGGGTACTCTTCTGTGTTCTAAATTCTAATACAGTGTAGTACTATAGTATTCTGTTCACATCTTCTGTTTTGCTGTACATTGTACTGCAAGGACGAGCAAAAAAATTGAGCATTGGCTTGGACATTCATCTAGAATGGAAAGTACTGGCTCTAATGACCCCATGGGCACTTGAATGTAAGATATTATATGGTCACTGACAAAGAATTGGAATCACCTGAAGAGCAGGGACGACTGTAGATCTTGCTGCTTCTGAACTTGTTTTCCATAGTCAGTAAGCACCCAAATAATCTTCAGGGACCACTTCATTTTTTTGGGGTGCTCATATTCACTTAAGGGCAATAGGAATGCTTATCTTGCAGACTTCAAAACATCCTGACAAAGCAGCACGAAAATTTTTTGTGTGTAGTGGGATGAGAAGAAAATTACATTTTATTTTGATGTCCTGAGAATGTATGTTGAGATAATGGAGCTAATCCAGTGACTCATCTTATGTCTGTCCGCTAATTTCTTGTAGTATGTTGGGTTTGAGAGTGGTCTTTCTGTACGTCCTTTAAAATGCTGTAAGAAGATAAGACAGAAAAGTGGAAACAAGCTCCTAAAACGTGATTATAGCCAGCAACATTATATAGTTCTACTAATGAATTAATCCACTTATTTTTAAATGTTACAATGAATATGATTAGTACTTCTATTGGAAATCCCTTCGAGACTGTTTCCTTTTTTTTTTAAGCCCATTATTTTCAGCTCTTTTGAAAGTAAATTTCTCATAAGTATTAAATTTTAGTTTTGTACTGTTTTGTTAGATAAAGGTAACTAAGCGAAAGTTCTAAATTATACGATTTATACGTATTAAATGAATCTTCTCCTATGTAGTGCTACGGCTCATTGTTGTGTTTAAACTTACTGTATTTTCATCAACAGGCGACTGTGGCTATCATCAAATCTAAAATTCCAACCTATTGTTCTATATCCTCTTGAACAAAAAAAAAAAACTGTAGTGAGTTGTACTGTGAGGTCAAGTTTGAAGATAAACTGCCTGTGAGCATCACTGACACTTCTTTATGGTACGCTATGTTCTCTTAAACTAATCACAGTTCTTCAGTGTAATGGAAAGTGGGAAACATCCCATCAGTTTGTGAATATATAATTATGAGAGAATGTTTAAAATAATTCTCTATTGGCTGCTATTTATGTATGCATTGTGCTTACAAGGACACTGACAAATTGGCTATTATTTCAAAGGCTGAGTAAATATAGATTCATATTTTGTTGTAAATTACATTTTCCTTTAATAGATCTGCTTAGTATGTTTTGTAGATTTGTATGATGCAAAATAATTTGTCTGTACTTACTTAAATGGGAACTCACATAATGCTAAATTACAATGCGCTTTTGAAACATTTAACTTATTTTGTGCCACAGGCACAGATGGATGCAGTTTGGGTTCATCAGGACTTAGTGGATTAGACATAGAACTAAAAGAACTGACCTAGATTTTTTGAGAGTCACCTTTTGAAGGTATGAAGCTGTATGTACTGTACAGGTAGCAAGCTGTATTTGCTCAGTGCGTACTGGGCATGTTGTTTTCAGAAGCTGAAAGAGCATTTGTCCATAAGCGTACTTGAGCTTGATTGCAAAATGTTGACCAACAGATCTTGAAATAAATAATGTTCAGGTTTGTTGTCCTGTGTATTTGAGTTACCCTATGGGGGAGAACTAACTGACTGAAGGGGTAGCTAATTTAATTCACAACTGTGGTTAAGTTCTGAGCTAAGTCAAGATATGTATATTTAAGCTTTTTAAAATAAATTAATTTTGTTGGCAGAAATGTTAAATCTGAAGAAATACAATTATTTAACAACACAAAAAATTGATCATGCTGGTTTTTCTTTGTTTACTTTATTTCTTATTTTATTTTTTTTTACAAAATGTGCACATTTAGTTTACACAAACACGCTGCAGCAAATTTCAGGTGTACATGTATTGTACTACTCTTATCCTACACTGGTGATAGCAGAGCAGCCTTCAACATGCCTCTAACATCCCATCTCTACACCAGAATAGATACCTGATTTTTTTTTTTTGCGAAAGAACATTTGCCACATTCTTTCTACTTCATTAATCCCATTTCACATTTTCTGCAGCAATGTCACAATGAAGATTGGCTTACCTCTGATAGCATTTCACCTATTTTGAAGTATTGGCATAAATCTCTGGACAACATATCTTAAAAATTACATGTATTGGAGGGGGCATACGTTTTAATTCTGAATCTAGATAAAGCTTGCTCCAATCTTAATGAAGAAATTATCCTAAAAATTTAATGCATTTTTCACACATAGATGATATTGTATAGCTGAAGCTTCATTTTTTTTTCCTAATTCTCTCTCATAATTAAAGATATTATGAAAAGCTGACACAGATGTTATCCTGTCTAGAATTCATTATTAGTAGATGTTACTACATAGTGACATTCAGTCTGTGCACTGAAGAGGAACGGAAGTTTCAAAGGAACTTCGTGGGTTTTTTTCTTCATTAAAGGCAACAAGACACATACCCATGAACACAGTGTTAGGATCCAGTTAAGTTTTCTTCATGAAAAATTCAAGGTCAGAAGATTCTTAGTTTTAAGCAAAGATCTTTGTGTATATGCCCAAGAATAATTAGTAATATAGTATGTAAGGACTCCTGATATTCATGTCATGAGAAAATAAATGCAGATTTAATAGATAAGTATGATTAATAGAAGCTTACTAGTATTTTTTAGGGAATAAATCTACCTAAGCAATTATTTTAAATTTGTGTTACATAACATCTCTTCCTCTCAAGTTATTTATTTTGTTAGGCTTGGGGTTTTGGTCTTCTTTTTCGAAGAGGAGAGAAGCAAGTTAAAGGTGGAAGGCAATTGCAGCAAGCTGTGCATTGCACATTGCACATAGCACATTAAGTTAAATTATTATTAAAAAACTGAGGACTACACCATACAAACGTGGAAAGGAAATACATGGTAATGCCTCTGTATAAATTAGAAGCTGAGATTTAATAAATACACTCAAATACCTGGAGCTGAATCCAGTACAAATGAGTAGCAAAACTAAGTATTTATTTAATCTCCTTGTGAGATTAAATCTATTTTATCTAGGGGTTGGAATGATAATAAAGCTGCATAAAGTCGGGTCCTGTTTTGGGGGTTTTGAAATAAAAACCTAACTTTTCAGAACAATCTTGTTAAGTACCCACTGTTGAGATGCTAAATAGTATAATTTGAAAAGATGAGGGGGAAGCTTTCTAATAGAAAAAAGACTTATTTGCATAATACATGTCTCAGTATGAAGCTGAGTAATTTTATTTATGGTAAAGTGGGAAATCCATCTTTTGGATAGTATTGCAGAATAGCTCATGTTTGTCCATTAGATGTTGACCTAATGCCTTCTTTATATCACATTTTCAAAAAGCTGCATGGATCGCATTATATTCTCATCCTGTAACAAAGAAAAAAAAGCATAAAACAAACACAAAAGTCATACACCATTACAAATGTAGTTGGCAAATATCTATAGTGAAATTGGGTGGAACTAACTGTACATATGTAATGACAATGTCTATTTTTCATCTTGTTTGGAGAAAGTGTTAACAGAAAATGGCTGTTAATGGATCTACTCCTAATTTGTGTACATTAATTAAACCAAAACTACTCTGTCAGGAATGCATAAGCATGTTAAGAAAATATGGTCTGCAGTATTTTGGAGGTTATAAATTTGTATCCAATTTAAGAAAGTATAAATAGACAAATACTCAAGGAATGATTTCTATATCTGTAGTGTGAATCAGGAATTACTACATAACATACAGTACATGAAATTACTAGTATTGCGTATCATACACCAAAGCCTTTTTTTCCAATTCTGACCCATCCTATTGTATAGTTATGGTTGACTAAAATAAAATAGATTTAAGTGTGGATCTTTGATTGGAAGAATCAGTCAATTCCCCAGATACCACCAAACACTTTTACTCCTCAGCTTATCTTTTGTGTGTGTTCACACTGAAAGATGCTGACAGCTTCCTGATTCTACTTTCTGCTTTGCATTAGATAGGCAACAAAACCTTCAAATTCTAAGTAATGCCCAATGTTTACTGATGCATCACTCTGCACTCCAATTTCTATTAGTAACAGCACAGCAGTCAGAAAAAAAGAAATTGTTTATAATGTATACCTTTCGTTGTACAGAAGAAAGAGTTTACTTCTAATAGCCTGTATTTGGTGGTGGCACTTCTGCATCACCAGTCCAGTTGCAAGGGTAGGTTACACGTTCATTGAGCTATTGTTGATACCACTAATGATTTTTATTTTTTAACCTGAATTAATACCACTTAGTATTTTCTCAAGAGAGAAACTGATCACCTTTAATTCAAATGAATAAATAAGACTGACTATTTTAGAACATTTCATAAAAGGAGTGCAGACAAAAACACTTCTCGGATTATCAGTGCTGTCCACAACTGATAGGTCTGTAGGCCTTCTGTACATTAATATTCCAATAATAACACATGATTAAGCATGAAATCACAGTTAAATTATTCCCTGTTCAGTCTAGGGTTGATTTGTTTCGTAGAAAATGACAACTGAGTAATTTTCTCATTTTGTTACGACACATGCACAGTAGAGTTTTCATCTTTGATTCTATATGGCATCTCAAGTGGTGTTGCTGTAAGAAGTGATCCATACACTATTTTTCACTAGCAAAGTAATTTATCAAAGCAATGATACCTAACTGAAAAATTTAATGCTTTTAAAGTTTGCATATGAAATTTACTAAGTTTATTTTAATTTACAGTAATTTAAGTTTTTTCCACTGCATTGTTTTGTAATATCAATATATACCTTTGAAGTTCATTGCTGTGAGGTTAAAATGTTTGCTTTGACTAGAATCATTTGTCATTTAATCATATAAAAATGTTTTGTATATACATTAGCAATGAAGTTTAGCTAAGCAAACATGTCAAAACACTTTCTAAATGAAGAACATTTCCTAATACATGTATCATTACTAATGAAACTAGCTGTTTTCTAAAATCAGCTCCATATTTCTGAAGTTTTCTGCTTCAATACAGAAGCCTTCTAAATGCCCCTCCTTTATTCAGTCAGATGGGAAGGGTCTTCAGAAGAAATTACAGACTTGTCGTGATGTTTGGAACATGGTGGCTTTTAGTATGTTTTTTCCATCTTCAGAAAAATGCAGATGCTTGATTTATACTTAGCAAAGAGTTCTAAAATACCTTAATCTTTCTTATTTGCCTCTTTTTTTTTCTCCCAGTACATTTTCCTGAACAATGTTTTGTAATAGCTTTGTTTAGATTCCTGACTCAAGGTGTTAAGGGTGGTGTTTGCATAGTCCATATAAAGTACAAAATATGGATGAATGGGCTTTGCCAGGCCTGACCTAACTGCAAGCTCACTTTGAGGTTTTTCTTCCTGAACTTTGATATGGCTCCTTTGCTCTCTTCAGACTAGCCCAGACCTATCAGGACTCCATACAGAATGGATTACTCTTGCAGAAAATCTGTCCCAGAAACCTTTTTTTCTTTATCAGAAGGTCCTTTAAGTCATTCACTTTTGCACCATGCATGCCTTACTTCTTCACCTTTGTTCCTCATGGTGTTGCTGTAGATATGAAGCAATGCCTGAGTCAGGCCACTTCCCACCAGCACCAAGCAGTGAGAGGACAGAAGTGAGGAAATGAGTTATGATGATAAGGAAATACTTCTGCAGTCCTTTCTTTGTCATGGTCAGAGATAGGTCCTTATACCCAGTGATGAGAGAAGACTATTCATCAATGGGCATTCCCAATTCAGGGTTTGAGGTAGAGTCATTTGTTATGCAAACCAGCAGGGAAGGTTTTGAGTAGACTTGCTCAGATGTCAGCCTTAATGCCAAAAGAGGGTTCACAGATGAAGAAACCAACATAGATGTAAAAGTCTAGGGAACTGGAAGCATGCTGTGCCCCGTCCTGAGTTTCCAGATTCAGTAGCAAAAGATTCAGGTAAGCAAAAGTTTATAGCAGAACTAGAAATGGTCCAGACAGAGGTCAGGTGTGGTTACAGGTTTGGACTTTTTCCCTAGGTGGAAAAATTGAATTAAATGAGTATTTTGCATCTTGGAAAAGAGGTGCTGAACAAAAAGCAATACTGGTAACCCTATTTTTTCCATAGAACATACAGAAAGGCTATAAAAAATATTTCATGTCATGTCTAAAACACAGACAAGTTTACTATAGGAGAGATCACAGAATTATCTAAGTTTGCTCTAGGCACTGTTAAGTACTCATGAACGAGAATTCTCAGTCCTGGAGTAATGCAAATCACTGCATGCTGAGAAAATAAAGGAAGTTGAACGTTATTTTTCTAGATCAGTCTTGTACCTACTAAGATATTAGCAAAAGGTTTTCCTACAGCTGTGTTTTAAAAGGAAGAGGCCACTACTGTCCTTTGGAAGAAACGTAATCCTGAAAATAAATACTGAAACCACATTAACAGAGCACACTTTCTGAATAAAGTTTCTTGAAAGATTCAGGTTGAATCCAAAATCCAGATCTTGTTTCTGAAACAAAATCCTGATGTAAACATGAATTAAACACTGCAGCTCAGAGCTTAATAAGAGAACAGGTCTTCATAGGTAGAGAGACAAAAATTTAGACAGCAAGGTACTTTTTGTATGCCACCTTTGAAGTTAAAATAAAGTGAAGAAAAGTGTCAAGATGACCTGTCCATTAAGAAGAGAGAATGGTGTAACGATTTAGAGGATCTCTCTCTATCATGTATATTCTGAATAATCAGAAGAGATAAATAAGAAATCTTCCAACAGAAGTGAGAAAGTGTGAATCACATTGGAAAAGGAGAACAAGCGATTCCTTACTGAATGTACTAATTTTTTTTGAAAATGAATCATGCAGTCCATTGCCATAATCACTATCACATTCAGGCTGGAGTTTGATTTAAGTTCCAGAACTCAGCAGACCTCAGATGGGAAACGAATCTTATCTCTGTTTCAGATGATCCTTCAGCTTTATCAGAGCAAATACCTTTCATTCATATTGAACAAGACTGATGAACTAGAACCATGCTTGATGTAGCACTGCTGACAGATAGGACACTATCCAGTACCTATTACTAAGGGTACACAGAACAATCAGTTAGAAGAGCTGTTTCCTTTATACACCAAAGTCAGTGGATTAAAACTGATCAAAGACTCACTTAATAAGTGTTTGTGACCCCTCTGTATCTTACTGCTTTTAAATCATGAAGGCAATTCCAAGGAATAACTGCAGACACATAAAACAAGAGACAAATAGCAGAACATCTTCAATATGTCAGCTTTCCATATTCCATATGATTATAAATCTATCACTCACTAACTGCATTGTTCTTGCTGGTCTTGTTCTATCCTGTCTCTTGCCTACTGTATGCTTCTTGGCGTAGGAGGTAAGAAGCAATACACACAGTCTGTAGTGTTGGTCTCTGTCAGCTTCATGTTAATCAGTCAGCTTGGACAAGGTGGATGTACCAGCTGAACACTGCTACAATTCCATATATTTTTCACTGCAATAAATAGCACTGTTTGTTTTTTTTTACCCCATCTCATCACTAGGTCTAATACAACACTTCACAGTTATTTTGTACTATATCATGTTTCTTTTTCTTGCCTTTTTAAACCAACACATTAATAGTAGTTCCTTAAATTTCTGAAAGCAAAACTTACCTTTTCTCATAGCGGCTCCTGGTCCAAAAGCTAGCCAGTTCCCAAAGGGCAGAAGAGTGAAAAGAGTCTGTAATCCCTGCTACATAAATTTATTCTCATTCGTGGCTCCAAAGGCAATGAGCTGCTTTCAGCAGCTGAGGGAAATTAACAGCCACCTGAGCAGTGTAAACACTTGCAACTGGTAATCACAGTCAGTTCTTACTCCTTTGCAATGAAAAAAAAATTGCCTGCTGTTAACTCTTGCCATCTAACACTTTGCAAGCTCCTTCTACTCGCCCTTTTTAAGACCTTCAGTCCTAAAACTCTCTCTTGGAGGAACATTCCTATATATGATAAATTTTCAAGCAATATTATTATTATTATTGCTATGACTATATGCTAGTTGTAACAGGAATGTTCCCCAGCCTGGGCAGACAGTAGAAATAAACATTTAGCTGAATGTGACGAACCTTTTTTTGCTATGAACTACAGAAAAAAAAATGCTGTTCTGCTCACTGTCACACCAAAAAAACTGTGTAGCACTATGGTAGCACTAGCCAACTGATAGGGGTTTGACGCTTCACTGGGTACTTACCTTCTGGCAGCTCTCAATGAATTCATCTATGGTCACTACTCCATCTTTGTTTTTGTCCATTTTCTGTTCAAAAAGAATAAAAATGTATGATTATCATACTGATAATCGTACATAAAACAAGTCCTTTTTATTATTCATTTGGGTTATGTATCAGCCTAGGGAACAACCAGGCCAAAATGCTGGAAAGATGTAAGAAGTGATACACTAGAATAAATTTAAAGAGCTGCTTGTTGAAAAGGCAAGGTGTGGTGAGTAGATCCGAGAAACAAGTGACTTGGGATGGAACCACAAAGAAGGGAAAAAGATAACAAAATTGATAGGATATGCAAAACTATTACAACAAAGAAAATCTATTCGTACCTGCTAACAGAGCAGTCTTTTTAGTTCCTTATGTTACCTCACCCACCTGGAAAAATGTTTCCACGTGTTGTCTAGGTGCGTCCTCCTTGAGAACAGGATAAGTGCATTTCCCCATCATATCATATATTGCTTTCATGATATCAAGCATTTCCTGAAGAGAAAAAATATGTCTGTGTAATGCAAGCTGCATTGTAGATACTGTTTTGGCTCAGAACAGGTTTCTAAGTTTTACATTTTAGAACAAAAATTTGAGATTTTACTATTTTATGATAGAATAGCTTCAAGAATGAACTGTATGTTCCTAGAAATTCTAGCATATTAATTCATCTTTCATAGATTCAGAGGAATGTTTCTGATTTTAAATCATTTTTAAATGATTTAGAATATGTGCAAGTTCACTGATTGTGGGAAGAGTCTCCTGAGGCCTAGTGAATAAAAGTAACCAGGAAAAGAAGTTCTGTAACAGCGTGTTAAAGCACACACCTTCATACAACTGAGTTTTCAAAAGAAAGAAGAAACACCCATACATACACTTGCACACATGCAAAAAGTCTTCCTTCTTTATTAAAAAAAAAAAAAAAAGAATTTTGTTAATAGCGTGGGTTATGAAAACTGTAAGGATAATCATAAATACGTCATCTGCCAGTACGATGAAGAGATTATTTTGTAGATTGACCTTCTGTAGTAATCATGAAGTATCTCTCAAAGTGCAAAACCAAAAGTGTAAAATATCTATATAAAGACCTACTGTTGAAAAAAAAATTATGAAGCCACAGATTTGGTCCCACCATCAGGTGTGGTTAGATCTTTGCAGTATAAAGGATTTAAGAATCTTTTTATATGTATGTTTCAAGTAAAAATTTTAGAAATAGAATAGAATTTTCTATTTAGAATAGAAATAGATTCTATTTCTATTTAGAATAGAAATAGATTCAAAAAATGAATTATGGTTGAAGCCCACTTAATTTTCTTGGGTCCAAATATCCTACCAAACTACTTTATTCTAGTGAAAAAAAAAAAAAAGTAGAAGCCAAATGTCTCTGTACCTGAAGAATTTTGGCCATCCATTATTTCTGTGATAATTTTTCCTTTTCAATTTCTATATATGCCTTTAAAATGAGAAAATTATTTTTAGCTTGTTTAGTTTCATAATATGTTGTATGTTTATTGGTTGACATGTCTAATTTGACAAGGCTGCTTCTGAAGCCATTCTTCTTTCAAAACAGGCCTTGTGTATACAACCTTTAGTTTCAGTGATTAATGTAAAAAGTAGACCTTACCTCTTTAGTTATATATCCATCCTTATTTATATCATACAAATTGAAAGCCCAGTTGAGTTTCTCCTGTACTGTCCCTCGGAGTAAAATTGAGAGACCCATAACAAAATCCTAAATAGACAAAAGCTCTGGGTCAGTTTGGAATTAAGCAGTTTTTCACAAACACTCAGAAATGCAGACTAATGCATTCATCAGAATCACAGAAGTCTTGAAAGGTGTGTTGTTTCTATTTCTTTCACTTGACAGCAAGTGTTACTGATTGCTGGTTATTTAAATAATTACAGATCTAGGCACTATATGCTACACTAATAATAAGTAAATTGAGTAATTTTCTATAAAATAAGCCATCATTTTCTATTAGTGTATTCATCCTCTGAAATGCCTCGCATAAGAAGTCCTTGTTGAACTTGCTACCAAGGAAGAGCAACCCCCATGGTTTAATGGTCCAGAACAAAGCTTAAGTGGGAGTTAGATTAATCTTAGCATAGGAGACCAATTTTGGGAGAATTATCCACTAAGGAATGTTCCATTCTTGTTGTATATATGCCTTGTTGGAAGCGGAATACGTGGTTCCCAGACCTCTTGGATCAGTCTTGTGCAGTCAACATTAAAACCTCATGTGTGCCACAATACACCTCAGTACTTAAACCTTTTATTGGAAATCTGATAAGGAATATACTTATTTTATGTCCCCATGACGCCTTAATGGTCTTGTTACCCACCAATGCTCTAATGCTATAGAACTACTCCACAGAAGTAAATCAGAAGACTATTGAGATTATATACATGAAGTATTTGATATAGATCACTAACAAATTAACATAAGGTTAGCAATAACTAATGGGAATGTCATTCTATGGTCTTGATCAGCTGACAAACAATTATAACAGTACACATACTTACATTACACTAGAGCTAGAACTAGAGTTTGGCTTCATAATTCATATTCTTTTAATAGCACAAACCTTATTTACATTGCATGAACATCTTCTAGATCGGAGAAAATATCAATCAGGATGTGTTGTCATCTGTCTTCTGCGTTTCATAGCACATTAACTGTATTTTTTAAAATAACAGCTTTTTTTTTTTCCTACCCTTCTCCTCTACCCAATTCTGTTTGATAAGTTTGTAAACCCATAAATCTGTGAAATTGTCCTGAAAAAGTTTATATTTAAATGTGCGTTTTTACATTATTGGCAAAGGAAGTCTTAGAGTAACACTAAAGCAGAGACTACAAAAGCTGAATGGTTTCGTATCACCACTGGCAATGTTTGTGCATTTTCTTTAAACAGGAACAATGGAAAAGAATGCATGGAGGTTAGCCATAAATTACAAAGGCCTGATGTACCACATAGACAAATAAGTATACCCAATGCAGTCAAGAATACACAGATATCACAGTGTCAGATGGTCTAGTAAGCATAGCTCTTTTGACAGCTTCGGTCTTTTTAACAATTCAGGTAGTATGTTCTGGGTTTTCTTAGTCTCTCATAAATTTCTCTCTTATTGGTACATGTGCCCTTTGGGGTAAATTAATACATGAATCTTGAAAAGAGTTATGCTCAACTTCTCTTGTCTACATCTCAGTGACTAATTGAGGGTCACCAGGTTAAATCTCCAAACAGCTCTTTAACAACGTAATATTAAGTATTAAAATGTCCAAGAAATTCAGAACAGATTTGATCACATTACAGCATTAGCAATTAACCTTTTTAATCCAGTACTATTTCTTCACATTCTTCTGCACTGTTTTACTGCATTCTTGATGTAGCATTTGCTGAACCTCTGCAAGGGTCTCCAATAATGTTATTTTCTTAAAGTATTATGTTTCAGAGCTCTGAATTTAATTTGGCGCCAGCAACATCTTTGCATTTATTCTGATGCTTAAATCGTATCTACTTGCCTTTTCCTGATTGTTTCTCTTTCTTCCTTTCTTTGAGGTGCCACCCATATGTTAGCTGGCTTACTGGCATTATTTATATCCCCATATTCAAGGCAGCCCTTCTATCGTCAGTATTAAAAAACATGCATCAAAAAACCTTGACTTTGTAGGAATGTATGTCCTTGTAAAAGCTGAAAAAGCTCAAAACCTTCCAGGTGTCTGCTCTAAACTTTGCAAGAGCAGATCACCTCCTTCCATATTGCATGAAGGTGTTTGGGAATCACACAGAATTTGGTTTAGGTTCACCACCTTTGTCTGAAAGCTCCCTGGGGTCACCCAGTGCAGCAGTCCGGTTCAGGAACAATAAGAAGGGCTTATAAGAGGAAGTTGTGATGAGCTGAATAAGGACTAGTTAGGAGAAGATATCTTTCTAGATATTTAATTTCATATGATTTAAGAATATAACAATAAAACAACGTATAAATGGAAAATCTGATTCAATGGACACAGACTGAATCCACAGGGCATTTCATGCTAGATCCTCAAACAGAACAAGTCCCTGCCTAGTGGAAGGCATTGTACACGAGAGGAGTGATGAAGCTCTGTGAGCTGTTAAGCTTGTGATCCAGTGCCAAATGCTATGGTGGAGCAACAGTACTTAGTGTAGCTGATAAGCTTGGAGAGAGTCTGTCTACACTTTTGTTACCAGCACCTCAATGACACATGACTCAGGGACTCCATTTAGCATGAACCCAAGTCCCCATTACAATATTTACTGTACCCAGATGTGTTTTCTTTCCTGGTTTAGGCATCTGGCTCCTGGAGAGAGAGGTTTTCTACTTTCAGAGACTATTTATTTTTGAAGCAAGATAGATAGTACTGCTTGGACACTTACATCCCCTAAGGACGCCAACACTGTCCACTGAGAGGGACAGAAGGCCTGCCCAGCTGAGCACCTAATCACAGGAAGGTGCATCAGATCTAGGGGCAGAGAGTCTGAAACTCAGAGGAGGGCCAGACTCAGGCACACCTCTCTGTTGGGTCTCTCTTCACTCTGTGACAGAAGCACAGAAGCTATGTGCTCTTGGTACTTGCCCTTATTCCTTTCCACAGCTCCTTATTTCCAACTTTTTAGCTTCCTGATGAGCCTGCAAGTATTTGTGAAGACCTCGATCGAATGTCAAACACTCTTGTGTATATAATTTATTCTCCACGAAAGGGGGATGGCTCACTGAAGGGCTGTAAAGCGGAGCATCGTTGCACCCATGTTAGAGCCTCTGTATGCTTGCTGTTATCACCTGCCCAGCTGCCAGTGCCACGCTAGAGCTGTGCAGAGCCTCTGGTTGTGGTCTGTGATTTACTTCTATTTGGTGTTTTTCCCAGCAGTGATAAATTATCTCTTAGCACGGTTGTCGATGACTTTCTGATTGCTTCATCCCTCAGTAAATCTTTGGGGAGAACCAGTCATTAATAAATTAATTAGCAAGCTTACTAGTGTGCACTCTGGGAATAGTGTGATTCATAGGAAAGCCTGAAATTATTCCACCTGATCACATGTTCCTTTGTGTCTTGTTCAAGGCCAGAAGAAGCAGGTAGGCACTGACATCCATTTTGGGATTTAGCCCTTAGGATTTTGGGAGGGAATCACACAGTGAATGTTAGTCACAGCAGTGGTGGGGCACTGATGCCTTTAGGACAATGAAGGTTAGCAATGACATGGAGGAGCTGCTGTTAAGAGGAACTATATTTCTCTGTAGCTACTTTACACGAGCTGGTATCAAAATGCCTTTGAAATCACAGGTGCCCTGAGAAACATTAGCTTATTTCATATATGACATAAACAAGGCTTTTCTATGTTTAACACAGAGAATCACACTTGAAGACGTTAATTAAAATCAGTAAACACCTTGTTACTGTCTTGGAGACAATGACTGTTCATTACTGTTCTTATTAATTAAATACTAAAGATGTCTTTGATCTCAGGACATAAAAGAAGACATAACTAGGTAGGTTAATTCTTGATTCTCCGATAGAAATGAGTTAGCAAGCTTGTTAATTCATTAATTAATGCAAAATTCTGAGGGTACAGCTGAGAAATAAAGTAATCAGAAACTCACCAACAATTTTGCTAAGAGATAATGAATCATTTTAGGAGAAACAAATGCAAGTTTGTTTTTGATTAAAAATGACCAAAATCTTTGAATATCTGTTGCATTTGGCACAGCTTTTGTATTTTAAGGCACTGAGAATTTGGATTACTGAGTGAAATTCCTTTCAACAAGATCACATTTAGAGTAGCGTTAATCTGCATTTACAGCGGACTAAGGGCATTGATTTGAATATTTGTTTGTGGATGCATTGTGCTTTACCTTTGACTACGTATCTGAAGTTAAATAGCTGTCATTTTCTTTTTTTTTCCTCTTTATCATCTCCAAATTTCAAAGTGTTGACACCATTCAAACACCTTATTATCCCCAAACTTGTTACTGACATATGCCTAGAAGTACTAGACCCATCAAATAAATCTAGTTTGGATACCACTTTACCATTAAAATCATTAGAAGAGAGGCTTCTAAATACCTGTGTCATTTTCACCTTTGGATACACAGGGCCTAAAACCAGATGACCTGAAATCTTCAAAACACTTACTCAGTTACCTACAGATTCTTGTTTTTTTTAAGCAAAATGTGAATCACATTTGTGTTTCTGTAGAGCTTTGTGTTTTTGTAGAGCTTAGTGATATGGTTTAGTGAAGGACTTGTTAATGCTAGGTCAGAGGTTGGACTAGGTGATCTTGGAGGTCTCTTCCAACCTAGATGATTCTGTGATTCTGTTCTTATGCTGTACAAAATGTTTCATCTGACTCTTACTAGAGAGTATACAGATTTAGGGATGTGCAAAATTTCACATATGTAGCAATCTCACTAAGCAATCTCATCTAATGAAGGTATGGGTTTTACAAGTACAACAAGTACTAAAAGTCTAAAAGTCTAAAAGTGCTAAAGTCTAATACTTCATTGTTGATGGTTGAAAATTTGAGGGAAAAAAAGAACAAATTTTGTCCTCCTTTTTTGCAATTCCAGCTACCACAGCTTCATTAGAAAAAGGAGATTGCAACAGACAACAATAACAACAACAAACTCTTACCCCTACAAGTTATATTTCTAGTTCTGCCAGTTCATTTCAAAATTTCCTGTTCTTTTCACACAGAAGAGAGCCAAAGAGCATTTTTCTTCTTAGATCATTATATTAAATTGTATTTACTCCTACACTGTGATGAATGATTATTTATAAATCACACCCCCTTTTTCCCACCTTTATGCTGTGTTGTTTTTTTTTTCTTCCTAATAAGAATTAGAAAGCTAGAGTGTGGATTGGTTTAGACAAGATATGGCAGTTGCATCTGAGATAAAAAATGATCAGGAAAAAAAATTACTACTTCCATGATTCAGAGCTACTTTTACACAATTAGAAAAAATCTAAACATTTTTAACCTTAGCAGGATGCTTTTAGAGTGGTTATTGTATAGTTTATAAATATGAAGCTGCTGCATGGTACGAGGACACAGAAATAGAGAGTCTTTTGACAGCACTGGAGTTGTGCTGGATTTACAGCTAGTGCAAATGAAATCAAAGTCTGGGTCACTCTGAGTCGATAGTGGACAAAAGCAAGTTGGAAAATGTCTGTTCTCTCAATGATAAAAAAAAATGCTTTATTTTCCTATTTTCATTTGTTCCAAAGCCTCTTTCGAACATAGACCTGCACTTTGAGATATTCACATCCCTCAAAAAAGGCTTTACATCTATTGCATTTCATAAGTCTTTCTTTTTGAGATACAAATGTGAACAAATTGTTCAGGAAAGCTACAAAAACTTATTTTGTTCTCATTATTCCTAATGATAACAGCAGAAATACTTCTCAAATATTGATGCTAAAAATGTTTTCTAGTATTGTCTCTGCTGTTGCTGATATGACCAGAAGGATTCCTTGTAGAATTAGCCTACATACAGAAGACGTGAATAAAAGCTCCATTTTTTGCTTCCACCAGGCCCATTGTTTTCAGCTGCCTGGAAAGAGGCAGATGGGGTTCATGTTTTTTAAATAAATGCAAGTAATCTCCCACAAAATGCTCTGGTTATATTCCCAGGTGAGGTTTAGGTTTATGATCACAGTGCATCTGCTTGGCAATACTTCTCCTTCCATATTACATCAATAATAAAAGAATGAAAATACTTTTAAAAGATATTCCCTCAGATCTCACAACATCATTCAGTCAAGTAAATCATAAAAACACGTATAGGGCATTTAAACAAATTTACAGTGGATATATTTAATCCTAAACCAATCTCAAGTTGTAAGGATACCATCTGTCAATTGAAAAACAAAACAAAGCACAATATGACAAAGTAAATATTGTTTTGCAGAAGAACTGGGAGATCTCTTAATTCTATACGTTAAAGTAATGGCTCCTTTGCAGTATACCCTGTTTTCATCTAACTATTGCAGGGAGTTGCCTTTTTTGTCATCATTTTTGTATTGATGATGTCAGCCTTTGCAGGTAATGACGTCAGCCTCAGCAGGGAAAGGCAGAAGTTTGAAGATTTGGCATGTAAATGGAGGAAGAATGAATTTTAAACTCTTGTGCTTTTAAATATATTTGCTATAGAGGTGTTTTTTTGTTTGTTTGTTTTGTTTCGTTTTGTTTGGTAGAACCTTCTTCTGGAAAACAATAGAGGCTATTAGCAACCCTATTTTGGCTGAGCTGTAATGTTATTTGGATCAGAGTTCTCATCTTGAAGACAGGCAGGAGGATAAGGATTCTGTTACATAACTTGTGAATAAATTGGGTTACCTTTTAAGTTAGCAGATTTATAAAAAAGTTAATGTAGCAGCACAGTATGAGTTAAAATTCTGGGATACACAATTGTAAAATAATGACTTTTGTTAACACGTTGGAAAAACTTGAAACTTTAGCCACATAAACTAAATTTTATGTGATCCATATAATAAAACTGACCAAATTTCACTTCATTACAAAGAATGTCAAAACATTGAAGAAAACATAAAGGAAGTAACAGCATCACTTACCTCAAAACTTACAGATCCATTGTGATCAGTGTCAAATGCGTTAAACAGAAAATGTGCATAAGTTGTGGAATCTACAATTTAAAACAGTAAGAATATTTCACAGTAAGCATGTCTTATTTCATAGTAAGCACATCTTATTTAATTTAATTTCATTTCATGAAATATTTTTATAGGAAGATATATTTTGATAACAACTAAGGCTAAATTTTCCAGTCAGCTTAAACTTATTTTTTTTGGTGGGGCAGGAGGGATAAATTACAAGTGCAAGTATATGGGTAACTAAACTGGAAAAGAAATTGTGAAAATCTGGACTAGAGTATTTTTATTCATTTTCATTACCACTGCTGCATGCGAACTACTAATCACTGATGTCTGAACAAATAGCGGAGAAGTCATGTTAATGTACTCTGAAGCAGTCTGTGTCAATGGGAACGCTACTTTACCAGTTAAATGACTGTGATAGTGGATCTCTCTTGTGTTACATAAGAAAAATGTGTTCATTTGTCACTTTAAATGAGGAAAGCGGGCACTACCATCTGTGCATCTGGCGTATCACTTTTACTCTGGAGACAGGCGTGTTGCCCCAGCTGAAGATGAGCTGGTCAGAAAATTGCTGCTGCTTTCGGGGCTCAATGCACCGCACAACAAAGTGGCACAGGGACAGGCACCAGTGCCAAAACTTATGCTATATCACTTCAGCAGTATATATCACCAGCCTGGCTGCTGTATAGCTGTTGACAGCCATAGGTGAGATAAAATCCTATCCAGAGAAGCAGATTCTTAAAACTGTGTTGCTGCTTGATTCCCATGAGCATCTTATGAGAGCTAGGTGATTAAAAACCTTGAAAAAAAGTGGCTGTAAGTAACTGAAGTGGTCACAAAGTCTCTGAAAGATGACTTTAGGAAAGTGATGCCTTCACTAATTGTTTACTTTTCACGCCTATTCAACAGCGTATCATCTCAGTTTTCTTTTGATATTCATTGTTTTGCTCTTTCCATTTTATATATTTACATCAATTTTAGGTTAATTAACATTAACCTCACAAACTTTTAGTAAAGTGAGAAGTGTCATGGCCCCGTTTTATAGGTGAAAAACTGGGATAAAGAACAATTTGTCCACAGCCATGACTGCAAATCCTTGGAGGCGCACACAGCCCAAGTGCTGCCCTAAATATTAAGGTGATCCTTCCCAAGGCTGTAGAACCATCTCAGGCCAGAACAGTTACAAGGGAAGTTGTTTCTGCTCCACTGTATTTTTAGCCATTATATGCAGAAAATGCTTTTCATAATAGCAAACCATCATGTCCTGAACAGTAGTAATTTGTAGATTTTTTTTCCTGTTCCTTCTCCTGCCTTAGAAGAAAACTGCCCTTATTGTGGGAAAACCTCATCAGTGCTGAGATGCCTATTTCTGATTTCTTGGCACTAAACCTTTTTTTACCTTTTGTATCAAACCTGAAAAACTGCATTCATCACAGCTCAAACTTTTTTTTTTTTTTTTTTTAATTAAAAGGAGTGATGATTTTGGGTCACCTGAAATACCACCTTGACCCCAAGAAACCAAATATACCAAACCTCAAAACTTTGCACTTCACAGGTTCATACCTGGCGTTGGTAAATGAAGTCTCTGGTCTTATTTCAATATGTTTATTTCATGTGATGTAAGGTAATTGTTACAAGAACAAACTCTGCAGCCATCAAGCCCTGTGTCTGTTAACACATTTTAAGAGAATTTTCCCCCAATACTGAGACATTCATTCACTCATCCATGTAGCCAGAGATTAGTGTAATTGCTTAAGTATAATCTAGTAGACAAATCCCCTTTAACTTTAAAAGGCAAATTTTATTTTAACTGAAAAAGGTAAACTTGTTGACTTCAGTTTACATTTTCTATCCTCTACTGAGACATCTATTGTACAACAACAGTATGCAAGCCATCTTCTAAGAAAAAGCACATTATAGAGGCATAATGACTGTAAATTGAATTTTAAGTACCTTCCCATTCTCTTGGTACTTACTTCTTAAAAAAACAAAACAAAACAACAACAACAACAACAAAAATTGAAACATCCCTAATCATTTTCTGTAGATTTACATTAAATATCACAACATTAACACAAAGTATTTTACTCTTTTTTGTCCATACATGATACAATTTAATACTCTTTTTGTATGATAGTATATGGATAGTAATAATAATAAACTCATTTTGCAGAATTTTTATGTCTACTAACCTCATCTGAAAAAGTCTAAAAAATTCAGAGGTCTCTTTCAGGGTTGTTTGTGCAGGCAATTCTGGTCTGAAATTTTGCGTTCAAAACCACTGCAGAGTGAGGTAGACTGATGTTTACGTGACAGCTACTTCTTAATGTGATGCCCTTGCCATCCCCTAAATCTTGAACATTAACCACGTTAGCCAAAAGCTTTACTTCTTAAATATGTCTTCTTTCCAGAGATCTGGTATCATAACTAGTTGGTTAAGTTGATGTTTTGACAGGTTGAAGCAGGAACAGATATTAAATCAGAATCCCTTTGAAATACATTGTTAAAACATTTTAAATATCAGACCAAAAAAAAAAAAGGAAGAAAAGGGTAGTCATTATATATTCAAGAGTAAGCCTTATCAAACTGTGAACATAACCTATTCTCTTCATAACTGAGGGAGGAAGAGCTCAATAATTGCTCCTTATGTGGATTCTTACCTGTGATCTGCATGGCTGAAGAAGAAATCCCAAGTTTTATATCAGGCAACTTGTTGCATGAGTGCAGGGGAGCTACTGGGACCTATTCATTCACTGGTGTAACTGTGGTTTTCCCAGTTCCTAAAAAGTTGCTGGAGTGCCTTTCTGGCACATAAAGTTTTTCACAAAGCTAATTCTGCCTTTTTGAAATACATTGATTTTACCACAATTCAGTGACAGCTCCCTTGATATTCTTGTGGATTCCTTGTCCTTAGTCCTGGATAGTCCTGGACATCACTTGATGAAGTGACTTGCTGGATGACATTGGTAAATGACTTTTTGATGATTGCTTGGTCACCCTAAAGCTTAAAAAGTTACTCAACATTATTCTGTTTGCTCAAATTATATGAAGTTATAATGATACACTGTGTTGTATCTGGTTTTGTATTATATGGACATTTGGGGCACAGGTCTACATGTATGACATTTTAACTTGAGGACATGTTAATATGTTGTCTTTGTTGTGTTTTCAAACTTTTCTTTTTAATATTCA
This sequence comes from Anser brachyrhynchus, assembly GCF_964034855.1. Classification (NCBI taxonomy): domain Eukaryota; kingdom Metazoa; phylum Chordata; class Aves; order Anseriformes; family Anatidae; genus Anser; species Anser brachyrhynchus. The sequence goes on along the minus strand of NC_137698.1, from coordinate 61,622,491 downwards.
CACATACCTAAAAGCAATATATTAACTGCAACTGAAAGTCAAAGCCCTTGGTTGTACACAGCATGTTGGCAATACCTGCACAGATGCAACTATTCAGACTAGCTGCCTAACTAAAAACTCAAATACAGAGATCTCACCCTGTACTTAACATGCAAATACAGACAATTAACGATGCTTAGCTAATCTGAGGAACCAAGAATAAACTTTGGTCCCCAGACCTCTCAAAAAAATGGCAAAGGTCAGCACAGGCCCACAGAAACTTTAGGATTACTGATGTGTGCTGTTACTCTTGTGAGGAGAATCAGCTCTTCTGCTGTTTCCTCTGAACATTTTTCCTGACATTTAGAGGAAAACTACACAACGCTTTCACATTTGTTTGTGCTGTCTTTATGCACTGTTTGGCTGTAGGCCTTTGTGTGGAGACTGTGGAGCTCGTGGGTGGAGTTAGCTTCTAATGGTCACTTCTCAGGGGGCCTCACTGAGATCCCTGAAATGGCTTTACTGAAGAAGCTAAAATGCAGTTAGTAGTACACAACATCTCCTGCTGATGAATTAATTATCAGGTTTGATACTCTCCTAGCATGCTTAAACACATGGGGCTTCTTTTCAATAAGCTTCTCAAAAAAGAATTCCTACTTCGTTAAAGCCCAAGTTGCTGCAAAGGTGACAGGAAATACTACAGTATTAACACCTCTGAAGTAAACAGGAGTTTCGATTTTCATTTCAGGGGGAAGAAGGTCACTGCATGGGCTCCAAACTGAAAGACAGCTAAGGGTTTATAGTAGTCCATGGGATCCTGATTTTCTAAAGAACTCTTTTTTTTACTGTATTTTACCAAAGTTAAATGAAGAGAGAAGAGAAAGCAAATTTTTCCAAAAATTTTAGCTCGCATGTCAGCCCTGAAGACAACATAGCAGCTGCTGCTAACAAGCCACAGGTTTTGTACAGAGCTTGCTGCAGAGTGGAGGCCTGTCAGGCTCACATTGCATGGACTCTTCATGACTTGCCTGCAGCTTTTTCTCCAGTTTAGCTGTGACAGCCATTTCTCTTCTTGGCCAGGTTTCTAAGGCTGTTTGGTTTTACTTTTGAGGTGCAACTCTAGTTTTATGTAGGTAGCAGCAACAAGCAGTTATCCTAGGCAGTGGATGCAGGCATGGGTGGGATGAGCGGGGACGGGGCACAGGTTGGCACTGTCCCGACAGCTGGATGAGGAAATGCAGACATGGAACTGGACAAAGTGGTTTTAGGAGTAGCAAAGAGAAGAAAGAAATAGTATCTAACACATGTATAAGGTGCCATATATAATACATCTGGGTGTAATGTACAGCTGCAAACCAACTGAGAAAGAGAAAGCACAAAAATGTGGTAGCAAATACATAGAAATAATCCCAAGAAAATCCTAGAGCAAGGAAGAAGAAAGCACTGACTTGAACATTGTATTCCTGCTGGAGATGGACTCCAGATGCTGACAACCCTCTTTCCCCAAATACTGCCACTGCCCTAAAGGCCCAGAATAGCAGTGGACAGGTGAGTACAGGACCAGGAAGAGGGATAGAAACTAAGAATTGTGTATAGAACAATTTTAATTGCATTGTTATTTCTATTCTGTAACAATTAGGTCTGGATTAGTAAAGACTAGGCTTTTGAGGTTTCAGTTATTCTAACAGTAAATTTTAACTCTACTTGCATAAAAGGCATGCTTTCTCTTTGCCTGTAAATGGTTTTCAGTGTAACAATAGGAAATACATATTTCTTTATTATTATCATTTTAAAAGTAGTAAAGGAGTAGTAAATCACATGCAGAGAAGTTATTTTCACCAGGCAGGGTAGCTAAAAATTATAATATCTGAAACTCTGATTGTTAGCCTGGTTTAAAAGAAATAATAGTAGGCAGGCGAACTCATCTAGCCTTTTTTTCTTCCCTATTGATTGTGTCTAGTTGCTGAGGATTTCGGTGATGGTAATCCACACTGAATACTGCTCTTTACCTTGCAGGTTTTTATTTAAAATAAAACTAATTGGGAAAGGGGAGAGTTTTTGTTCCTACCAATTAAGTTTTTTGTTTGGTTGGGAATTTTTGTTGTTTTTTACACACAAGTGAAAAGAAAGAGCTATCAACGGTAACAGGGAAAAATGTAAATCTCAAGAGTTGTGGGAGAAGATGAAGAGCCAGGGCTGAAGAGCTGTAGAGAATATGCAGGGGGAGGACTGAATGCTAAAAGTAAGCAAAAGAAAAGAGGAAAACTATTCAAACTAAAAGAAAATCTGAGGTTTGAGACAAAATATAATATATATATGTGTGTGTATTACCTTTATTGTACCAAAAGACAAGAAAAAGAAGTCATTGAAGGCCCTGGAAATTACTTCACTGAAATTAAGAGTAGAAAAAAAGAGCTTGTTTATGTAGAGAAAGCCCATAGAAATCAAGGGAGTTCTCCCATTGCTATTAGATTTTAATTTGACATACACCTCTAGTGCCTCCTACAGTTTTCATTCCTACTGTGAAAGGTTTTGTAGAATAACAGATAATGGGGAAGACTGCATAGAAAGTTTGAAAGGAAATAACCTACTCAGAGAAACTTTGTTCTCAAAGATACACAAATACAGGTGGGTAACTTCACAACAGGATACTGACCTCTTGTAAATATCATTGCATTTCATTCGGAAACATATACTTTTAAATGTGTCCAGCCATCAACAATCTTGTTAATTTGAACAGGATCTTTTGTCAGATTCAGGAGTGAACAAATATAACTCTCTGTACATTGTCATACCAATTACATTTGCCAAGTACTCACCTCCCTGTGGAAAGAACTGAGAGTAAATCTCTTTGAACGTTTCTTCATTGACAACACCACTGGGACATTCCTGGAAAAAGTTAAACACAAGAAATAAATAGTGTTGAATCTGGTTCAGGCAAATCCTGTGTGCAGGAGACCATAGAGAACACGTACATGATCGTGAGAGTTTAACATGCTGCAAGAGCCTGATTTTGCACTTTAAACCAAATATTAGAGCATTAAATATGCATCACTTTGAAGTGTCTTGTTAAAGAGAAGGGACAAAAAAAATGGACAAAAGTTACTTCTGTGCCATTTCTTCTCAATTTCAGTACTGAGAACTGAGTGACGGGTGTGAGCAGCAACCTCTGTGCTGCAGTGCATGGTGCTGTCGGTGTCTCCACAGGCCACGGGCGATGGCTCCTGCAGCTGCAAGTAGCACTTATGTAGCGTGGAAAACAAGCAGGACTGCAAACTACATTTGCAGTTAGACCCGTCACAGAAGGTCTTAATAAAGCCTTGCAAATCCTTCTGCCTTTTTACATCTTGTTCATAAACTGAAATATATAAGCAAGAATGAGCAGAATGTGTCATAGTAGGGCAATTTCAGAGAAAATGAAACAGAAGAGAAGAAAAGAGAAGATTAGAACACTGTACTTTACAAAAATGGCATATGTAAAGAGGTAGGAAAAACGGAATACAGTTTCAGTTACTAAGTCATGCAGTAAAAATCAAAGGCAAGACTGCTGTATCTAGTCCTAAATTTGCAAGGTTGAGCAGATAGATGACTTTAGGCAATGCACTTAATTTCTTTTTGCTTTAATTCCTTCCTTAATACAGTGGGTGAAAAAAAGCCTGGCAAACTCTATAAGGCAAAAGTATTTCTAGAAACATAAAAAAGAAAGTAAGAAAAGTGAAATAGTGAAGGTTCATAGTTCAGTTTCTTTGTCCATTGCTATGCTATTCAGACTGATGGCTCCAATTTATGTGCTCCTAGTCTGGAGCACTGGGGAAAGAAAATAGCTTCATGTGAAGATAAAGAACGGTGTAACATCATTTGCCAATATAATAACAGCTTTCCCTGTGACGGCAAATGATATTTCTATTAGATCAAGTAAGGAACACTGAGATATTCATAGCTTTGACAGCTTATGTGAAGAAACAAATAGCATAATCTTGCTAATTGAGAGATGATGCACTGCCTGAAAAACATGTCAGATCTGTAGATCTAGGATTATTTTGATTTATGTCACTTACTCTCAGCAAAAATCAGATCTTCACCATAACTAAGAATGTGCAAACACATGGTAAGAAACAATTATCTTTGATCAGAACAGGCAAACAGACAGCAGTCATGGAGACAGAAGTACAAAACTATTTATTCCTGGTCACAGAGGCTGTCACTGATGGAGGCAGAATCAGAGCACAGGTAAGACTAGCTCTATACTGTCTGCTGGGCCACACTGCCTTTCAAATCAAGGCCTTTTGGGGAAGGGGGACAGCAAAATGAATCTAAGATATCCACCCTTTGTCAGGTAACGAGCAATCCATTAATTGAGGTGGCATTCCCTGTCTATTAGATATTTGGGTGTGAGGGTTTTCTAAAGTGTCTCTGCTTTCCCATCTTCCAAAACGCCCTGTATTCAGGTGCTCTAGAATCTCTATGGTCCCTCAAGGATTAACATGCTGCTTGTCTTCTGATGTGAAGCCTTTTAGAGTTGTATAAATGAAAGCAAAAGACAGGTATATTTACTTTAAAACATCAGTGAAGCATTGAGATACTCATTGATGTAACAATATATTTATTCGATGTAGAAAATGTAACAAAGGCATTTCACAAGTTCCTCTTCTAAGCATACGTTGATATTTATTTTACATCATTACCAGACTTGCTCAAGCAAGAGTAACACAACCTTCTCTCTGAGACAAACGGGAATGTGAAAGGACAATGCAATATTTTAAAATTTAGGAAAAGAAGTCATAGCTTCTTTCTGTTCTGCATGTATTTTCTTTTCAGACAAAAAGCTAGGAACATTTTGAATGAACTGAAAAAGGAAAACCCTGAACATTTGAATTTGTACAACTCAGATTCTGCAATATATATATATAATTATTTTTTTTCTGAGAAACTTAATGAATGACAAAACATGTATTTATGTTTATCTCAGTCCATGAATTATTAACATGTAAAGCTATTTTTCTACCTTTTCCTTGGATGAGAAAGGAAATACTCATATTCAAACTATGCTTATCTTGCAAACAGCGCTCTCCTCTTTTTTACAGTAAGTTGTATAGCCACAGGAAATACCAACACTGCCAACAGTGCCAGTCCTTAGTCTAAAGCTGCAAAGTGACTCTCATTTCCTGATTGCATTTCAATGTTGCCGTGCTAGAGGAGAATTAGAGGTATTGTGGAAAAATTTGTCTGATTTATTCTTGGCTAGTTTAAAATAAGTTAGCAGACTGTTTTTATAGAAGTAAACAACTTACAGACCTTACTTAAAGGCAGTGCTTCTTTCTGTCACTTAACTGCAGTTTCACCACACTGTTTGAAAGGAACACTGCTTGAAAAGGCAACATACTTTCACAGAATTGTATATTAGTAGAGGCAGTAGAGTAGATAAATACAACCTCTTGAATTTATCTAGGCTGACCCTCTGTATTTACCTCCTGTCTTTACCACAGCATTGGCAGTAACAGCTTAATTTTTCAATCTCTGGAGATTTGTTGTAATGGTATCTTAAGGACATTCATTAAAAATCTGCAATGTTGGCCAATTACTCTTATCAGAAATACCTAGTTCAAACTTTTCTTTCTTTGTGTTGAGTCTTTCCTTTGAGATTCTACAACACTGTGAACAGATCTCTTCTCAAGTAATTTTAATCTAAATATATATGTAGCCAACATCATTTACGTCCAAGAATATTCTTTTCCTGACTCATAAATCTGGCTTTATCGTATTTATCAGGACAGAGTATTTCTCTAGTTCTCTGTATTTCTCTTGTTCTGTGGAAGATATTTAATATTGTAGTTGTTAAATATGTGCCATGGCTTTACGTCGAGTTATTGCTGACTTCTTCCATCATACCAACTGTAATTAAAAAATGTTTCTAAGCTTTCATTTATAAAAGAAAGGAAAATAATTCAAAAATAGTTTGAAAGAAAAATGTGAGACATTTAAACCATTTCCTATACTCTTCTTTTCCTCCAGATGTATATAATTTATTCTGTTACAGAAAAATAACTGTTTGACAGTCTTTTAAAATTGCATTACAGATGCATTATATATTCCTTCTGGAGAAGAAAAAAAAAAAAAAAAAAAGGAGCATAAGTTCATCTTGAACTGTTTTTTCCTGAGTCCAGTCCTCTCTCCTTTAAAGAGAGAATAAGATAAACTGACAGAAAGAAGAGACAGAGAATAATAAATATGATTCTGCCTTTTGATGATTTCTCTCGCTTGCAATTTTACTGCTGGGAAATTACACCTCCAGTACATGGTCTTGTGAACTACTCCAAAACCTGTAAATTATTTACAGGCTTCATGCTGTCTAAGCTGTCTTTTAAAAAAAAGCATTTATAAGAATACTGCAACGGGTGGACTCATTTTTACCACCTAATCAACACCCTTTTTAGACAAGAGGCAAACCCAAAAAGACAAAAAAGGAGAAACAGAGAAGTGTAGCAACAAGAATGAAGGAAAAAAAAAAACAACAAAACAAAAGAAAAAAACACACAAGGCTCAGAGTTTTGTCTGCAAAATAAACAATGTATGATGGATGAAGCTGTATTAGGAGCTTTGGCAATTTTACATATATTTTATGTATAGGTTATTGCATGTCAACTTCTGCATCCCATGCTTTATCTGCTGTCAGTGTTTGTTCTGCCTCATTTCAGATAAACATTCACATCTATTGATTTAATTATCTCTGACTAACAATATTTTCTCTTTTTTGCATGTATATCTATTCTGACTGAAAATTTAAATTTACCATGAGTACATAATATAATGGAAAATCATATAATTCTGAAATAACATGCATATGCTTTAAAGCTAATTTTAGCAAAATCCCCACAACCCAAACCCACAGTGGCTTTTCATAGTTCAGGCCAGTTCTGAATTTTGCATTCAAGTATAGTAGGACATTGATCAAATCATCATGAAAATTTAAAAAATGGCCTTCATTCAATAACATAATGTAGGTCAAATTAATAATGAAATCCAGGCAAATATTCACCTCATGAAGTTCAACCTGAATCTCAGTGCTTTACATCTGGGAAGAAATACTCCTTTGTGCTGGTGCAAGCTGTGAAGTGACTGGCTGAATGTCAACCCTGCCAAAAAGGATGTGGGGTGACAGTGGATGTCAAGTTGAGTGTGACAGTGGATGTCAAGTTGAGTATGAGCCAAGGAAAATATTCTTACTGCAAATAAGACAAACCAACCAATGAGCCATAGCCAGCAGGCTGAGGGTGCTAGGGTCTCTGCTTGGCACAGTAAGGAGCACAGGCTCGGGTCCCTCCCAGGGATGTGGAAAAACTGAAGAGGGTTTAGCAGAAGGTCACAAAGGCTATCAGGATGGAGGGCACGTGGCCAATAAGAAGAAGTTGAGAGAGCTGGGCTTGCTTAGTCTAGGTCAACACTAAGGGATGAGCTATGAGCTAGTAGCAGCTTACCTGAAAGGCAGTAACAGATAAACAGCCAAACAGCTGGTAGGAGCAGACAATTTAACAGTGGCCACAGTCTGAGTTTTATGAGTTTTGTTGTCCTAACTGGACGTTAGGACAAACTTTTTCACGCTTCTTGTACACTGAAGTGTGGTGATGTTTGAGGTAGCCCCTAATTTCAGTGAGAATTTGTGCTGTTGAACAGCCTTGGCAGAGTTTTTGTGTGCACTCTCTGCTTCCAAAGCTGCATCCCTGAAGTTCATTTAAATTTGCTGTATTTTTCTGTTTGTTTTGATTGAAGCATAGGCATAGGCCTTCTTATGTCTTTCATATTTGCAGAAAATTGAGCCATATGATAATTGTACAATTCACATGAGTTGCAATACTAAATTAATTTCTCCCACTTAGACATACAATTTTGCTTTTGGATTAAACACCTGGTTTTATTCAGGAAAAAAAAAAAATGTATCTATTTGGTGTTTATCCAATGCCCATTGTTGTATACTTGACTTCCCATGGGAAGACATCAACAGCTATGTGGTAAAATTACTCAGTAAAATTATCAGCAAATCATTAGTCAGTGTCATATCTAATAGAAAAATTTTTCTTAGTGTTACTATGCTCATATGTTATATCAGCAAATTTATACCTGAAATTTACAGTGTTTTTTCTAGGCTTATGAAAAGTTTAACCACAAAAGAACTCAAATGATCTGCAGATTCATTGACTAGAGAATTTAGTACTATATAAATTATCTGGAACAAGCCCACTGACACTCAATGCACAAATTACTCCTGTCGTGTTCCTCCTGTGACATAAAAAGTGTGCCAAAGTAGCACACATAAGGAACTAAGGTTACAAACAGTGCCTCCAAGGATCGAAATGATAGGGACTTTGGTGAAAGACATCTAACATAGTCTCACTATGCCTTGGAACTAAGAGAAAAAAAACAGATAAATCTCACTCTGGAAGGGCCTCTTCACATCCTGACACACATTGCTATTAACACTACATCCACATTAAAGACTTTTGCTAGAATGGCTGTGTGTATCAGGTATTATGCTTCGGCAGTTGAGCCAAACAGGTATTTGTAGCACAGATATGAGGCTAGATCCAAAAAGAATGAGCCTTATAAATCTTACCAACTGCCTCTTTCAAAACCTTAATCTGAATCTCTAACCCTCAATAGCCTCTATGTATTTTGCCAACTCACTTCAGTTAATAGTGGTCTCGCTCCTGACTGCTGCTATTTAGGTAACAGCTCTGTAGCAATGGGACCATGTGAAAAGTAAAGCTGAATACCCAACAGCCAGAAGGGCGAGCGGTTACAAAGCAGAAGGGTGAGGGTGGAAGGAGCAAAGAAAAATAGAAAAAGTTATCTCAAGCAAGCAGTGTCACATTTTAAAAAAATGTTTTTTGAGTTTGTTGAAATAACTAATGAGATTTAAGTGCTGTAATGATTAAGCTGCTGGATCATTAGAAATGCATATATCTCATGTTTAGATGGGATAATTGGCTGAGCAGGGGGGGTAAACTTCTACTGCACGAAGTTAAAGTTTCAGAATAAAAACAAAAACTGGAAGCAACATAAAAGCCAAAGAGCAACAATGGCATCAAGATGGTAATTTCAATGTCAAAGTTTCTGAGGTGTTTAATTTTCCCGCCTACAGCTGCAAAACACTACAGCTTATTTCAAAAGACTCCTTTGAGTGCCTGCTGATTATTGTAATATCACAGTTTACCTCCAAAACAGGGTGCACACGGTGACCACAGTTGTTTTGATTTTTTTTTTTTCCCCAGATGCAGCTGTCCATTCAATTCAGCCCTGTCGAATGATGGAACCTGTCCCTGTTAGTTTCTGCATTCATCGCCCTCCAATCTACAGGGAGAGTTTTTCCTGGCTTGCTGTCTCTCAGTTCCTCTTTTCTCTTTACCCTTGCAATAGGATGCGCCAAGCTCTCTTTCACATATTCTCTGATTCGTGGAAGGTCTATCAAGTCCCCTCTGAATCCCCACTTCTCACAATCTCCAGCTCACGTTCTCTTCCCTTTCATCAGCTCCTTCATAGACTTTAAGTGTGTTATCACCAAACATTACCCCATTTATCAGACATAACAGTGCAAAATCAAAAAGAGAAAGCATCAAATGCAAGTTTTTGGTCAAACTACAAAAATCCCATTTCCCTTTTAAGAACAAACACATTCTGTGAAAAGCATTAAAGAATATCTTGTGTAATATTCTGTATTCCTACTTTGTTTCAAAACTTGCCATGTGCTGCTTCTGTAATATAACCTAGGAAAAGTATGCAGAGAGAGAACCCTTTTCTGGAAAAGGAAACAAAACAAACACACCCCAAATAACAACAAAGCAAACCAACAAACCCACAGAACAGGTGCATTCAGGATTGCCAGCCTGAGGGAATGCAAGCAAGAGCAGAATGTTACATTGTTACGGCCAATTCCTGTGGCAAACCGGAAAACCCAGTGCTCTCTCAGTAGCTGCAGTGGTTGTAGGCCATGAAAGAGGGTTGATATTAATTTGGCAAGCAAATGCAATATAGAAAAAATAGTTACTCTTATCATCTTTGAATAGTTTTCTTTAATGTCTAAATAAGAATGCATGCTACCAATGAAAATAGGTTTTTATTTTGACTAGGTGTTATGTTAGGTGTTTAATTGCAAATAATGGCAGTGAAGCTGCACATGCATGTAGATGTTAGTTAGGAGAAGCTTATATATTGTTAGTCTAAGCAATCCCATAGCCTGCTGACACAGGAAGAAGAGAATTCAATGTCCACTTATTTCTGCTTATTTCTCTAGGGCTACTGCAGGAACTGGATTTTTACAATTTTACTATTCCTTGCTTATTTGAAATTTAGCTAACATCCAGCTGATATGACATAAAATGATTTAGTCATGTCTGCAGGAAATTGAATGTACTTCAAGCAGAGTAGGACACACAAATGCGAACTAGACTAAACTTGTTTATATTTATACTTAACAAAATTGTTTATATTTTATAAGCATCTTGCTCCTGGCTGTATGCTGAATTTGTTAGCTTATGTTTGTAAAAGCACACCCACGAAGGAGCACAAGGAGCACAATGGCAGTGCCTGAGCCCAGCTGCTGCAGCGTACATAAGTATGTGCTTATATATATGAGCTGAGCTCCCTGCTCAGACAGAGTGTGGAGCAGGATGAAGCTGTTGGTACTGCCCGTGTTTGTGTGGCTGCTCTGGGTGTCTGCTCATGATCTGTGTGGCCAGCCACATATATATGTATATTTGTGGTGTCTACATATGCTCTATGGGCATGTACTTCTTCGGCCTTGCTGTTGGTTGGATCTGGAGACATGGAGAGGTAACAGCCTCTTCTCTCTCAGGCTGTGGAATCTGGCCTCATATTTTTCACTTAACAAATATAATTCTTCCATGTGTTTTATTTAATATGCTTATATAATTCAATATGTATTATTCATATTCCATACATCGGTACTGTACTGATTTTACTTTGGAATACCTTTAGCTTTAAAGATCTGTTTATCTAATGCCAATCAGGCTAAGTTAGTTTCAACCACCCCTAAAATTCTGTGCTGTGAAAAAATAAGTTTCTAATTTATTGTCATTTAAACAAACAAAAAAGTGATTTTTTAACTAATTTATCTATAATAATATAAATCTATTTCATCATTTACATATTTACCAGGAATAAATTTCTATTTATTTTTAAATGAGTGCTTGTGTGATTAACTTTATGTCCTGAAAGTATTCTTAGAATACAGGGTTCAATTTTGATACTATTTTTTTTCAGTAAACAGGCCAAACATAGAAGAAGTGATCTTTGTGACAAATAGGCTGGGAGGCATTACTGGAGTTCAGATCACATTATTGGGCACCATAGGAGAAACACCAAGAGCAGGAAGAAAAACATCAGCATCTAACATAAATGAGATGATTTTAGAAGGACTTCAAAGCAGATGGTACAAACAAAATGAGGTTTTGGGGGAAAGAAGGGCTTGATTTCATTAAAGGAAAAGCAAATGCAGTCTGAAAAATATCTCAAAAGATATGCTTAAAAGCGTTGTTATGCACTAGCCTATGAAGCAGCCTCAAAAAAAAAAAAAAAAAGTAATTTCAGAGAAAACCTCTCTTGAAATATTTGAAATGTGGCTGAATAAACCACTGGAAATTAAGGCTGTGAAAATTAACCTGGGAATAGTTAGATAGTTCAGAAGACCTTTTTCTTTTCTTTTTAATACAGATTTAAAATATCTCAGACAATCATATTTATGCCTTTTTTTTTTTCCTTCTAATTACTTCTAGAAGAAGCGGTAACAGAAAAAAATAAAGTGGGGTGAGGGGAGCAGCAGTTTTCGTGCCACAGTCAGATACCTCTAAGAGAGAGAAACGAATTCATGGAGATTGAACTATAAGCAAAGTATTGTCCATTAAGGGTAGGTAACATTTCAAGGGGTTACTTCTCCTATGGATTAAAAGAAACCCTGTCTTTCTAATCTATTATAGAGCATCATTTCTCTGAAACAGCTTCTTTGAACCAGAGTCTTCTGAAGTGCAGTATTGTCAGTATTTTGGCTCCTCTTTATGAAATTAGATGAATGACATCTAATTTCCTTTGTATTGATTTATCATTCAACACTTCCACATCAAATGGGAGCTTTGAGGAAGATTTTAGGAAATCAACATGTGTATGAGATAATTGCACTGACTGTAGAAGAGATACCTACTTTGGTTCTTTTGATCAGGCAATTATATTTTTCCCCCATCCCCTGAGTTTCTCTTGAGCTTTGCTATTTCCCTACTATAAAACCCAGATGGTCAAAGGACTGGGGGTGATAGGACTGGCAGGATGACATCTCAAATTCCTCACAAAGGATGAGAATTGTTTTTATTCTATTTTTACAGCTATCATTTTAGGGTCTGGTCAGGTCTATGGTATGATGGAACAAGTCCAGACCTCAGATGCCTTTCTTCTGAAAAGTTCTTTAGGGAAATACTGTTAACTACCAAAGGGGAAAAAAAAAAAAAAAAAAAAAAGTGTTTTTCTGACAATTATACTCCAGGAAACACAGAACTCCAGCACTTGCTGCTAACCTACATACAAAACTGTTTAAGTACTATCTATTATTGTAGAAAAAGCTTTTCTATACGAAAGCAGAAAAGGCTTTTTGCTTTCCAAGTCATTGCCATGGACAGCAAACAAAGACAGTATACCTGCTTGCTTGAAAGGGAGAGATGAGCAGAGGTAGGCTACAGCAAGAGGGTTAGTAGCAGAGAATGAACACGTGTTGGAGGTTTCCTCATTGGTTGTGGCAACCGCACAGGTGGAAATAGTTTTTTTGTTTGTTTGTTTGTTTTTCTGGGGGTGATCTATGCAGGTGAAACCATACAGCTGAGACTGCCAAGTTGTATAAATAGTATCTCATACTAAAGACAAAAAAAGACCCTCAGTGTAAATAAGAAAGTGTCATTTCCTTCCTTCTGCCACACAAGGGAGTCCCCTCTGTAGTTTTAAATCCTCTTACACTGGTTTAATAGCTGGCTTACTAGCTACTCAAGCCAACAGATAGGTGTCTTCTTATTCATGCCAGTTACCCATAAACAGAGCATCAGTTAATTTTCTCAGAGAAAATAATTCTTTAAACAACTCAGAATATTTACTCTAATCACTTTTCATATTTCATTGAATAATTATTTTGCTAGCTGTTCTAACATTTTAAAACTATATTTATTTTAATGAATGAATTATTAATATTATTATTACTGATAAACAAAAAAATGTCAAGATAGTGTGTGTTTGGGTATGCCAGAAATACCAGACATGGACTAATTCAAGGACTTTTTCCCAACTAAGCATAATTCTTATTTCCTAATTGCACTATGTCTATTTAAAGTAAAACACATACAAATTGTAGGACAAAGTGTAGTTAAAACACTATTATAGCTGAAGGAATTTCATATAATATTTGTTCTCAAATGCTTCCTGGAGTAAAATGAAGATTAATTGAAGCCTTTCCTGCTTTGTAGGAGTGCTGAAAGATCCGGTACGTTAATATGTGTAATACAGATGAAGATTCTCAGAAAATAGGAATTTTACAAGTCTAAAACACAAGGTGTTTTGTGTTTTTTTTTTTTTTTTCCCCAAGTCATTCTTTATTACACTTCCTGAAATTACTCTTATGAAAAAAAATAATTCTAAGGCCAGAATTATTATTCTTTTCATCTGTGGAATATTATCCCCAGTATGTACAACAATATGTTATATATATGAATGAGTATGTTTGTAATGACCTATCTCTAGCGTGATGGATTTTCACTCATTTTCTCTAATGAGTAACTTGTGCTCTATTCAATTACATTGAAAACCACTGGTGTTTTTAATTCCAATTATCACTTCTACTTTTTGTGTTATCAGGAAAGGGACAGCTATTAATTTAACCTCCTGCCTATTGAAACTGAATTAGCTCTTGGTTGAGTTTTTTTTTCTTTTTTTTTCTTTTTTTTTTTCTGATTAGATTTCTCATCTTATTTTTCTCAGATGTAGGCTATAAAAAAAAAAAAAAAAGTGCCTTCACAGCTCCTTTCCTTTATTGAAACAATTCTTGTTTTACATTTTTGAAAATAACTTCAGTGCAACCGTATAGAAAAATGCTATATCATGGACAAACAGCAATGAATGCTGAAATGTGTTGATGAAATAGAAAAGGGTGGTTTTTTGTGTGTGAAATGGTAAGGGATGGTTACCTCACTCTTTTGTCGTGATCCCTGCTCTAAATCCTTCCCGTGAATTTGCCCATTTATGGTTACAGATATAAAGCATAAGCAGTTTTTGCAGGAGGAGCTGGAATCCAGGAGTCATTCCCAAATGGAGTGCCCTGATTATTGGGTCTAAAGGGATATCCTTCCTTGCAATTTTTCCTCCCTGATCTAACATGCAGTAGAATTTAGCTAATGGCTCATGGGGATATCATCACGGGTGTTGAATTACCTTTTCTTTCATGTATGCTGCAAGCTTGTTGCTCAGTAGCAACAACCTACAACTCATGGAAACCAGTGGACTTGAGAGCATCCAATATGATCTGACTGATCAGATCAGTCTCCATTGACATCCATTGATGAAATACATGTAAGAACTGTGTTCAAGAACTGCGTTTACCTGTTTTCATCAGGTAAGACTCAATGCCTCTTGTTTGAATTTAGCCATCTGCATAAGAATTATGATAATGCTTCCCAATGGCACAGCAAAGATGTACGAGAGTCTGAGGCGCCCTCTGAAGTATACTTTAACAAACACAGGCCTCTCCCCACCCCCTGCTTACTATGGCAGTTCCAGAGGAAAACAAGCAGAAATGGAGGAACTGGCTCACATCCAGCATGTGTGACTTCACACTGTAAATAACAATCAACGCTTTGGCTGCTTCTCCCATGCAGTGGGCTAGATGCCAGCAGAGCTTTTAATCAGTGCTGCTCTTTATTTAGTGGTGCCTGCTACCCACTGTAATTTTTAGTTTCCTATTATTAGCACTGGCAGTAAAACAACAGTAAACAACACAACTAAAGCTTTGAACTTAAAAGCTCACCCCAATGCCTGACACCAAAACTTTATAGATGAGTCCCTGGCATCTGAAAGGTGCTTACTGTTTCTGTCCTTGCTTGTCACTACAGGAGGGCATTTTACAATCCCGACTTCACACATAGGCAGGAGCTATAATTAAATTAAATGTAGCAGAACCCATACTTCATATACTGAGTGGTGCAGTTTGTTGTAAACACTTGGCAAAGACAAAGTACTTACACACTTGGGACAAGCTGTATTTAGCCTGGCACTGCGTTTCATTCACTCTCGTGAGAAGTTTTATCAAGTCCCTTCATATCAGCTGAGTTCTCAGGTGAGAGCAGGAGAAATAGTCCCTTACCAGCCAATGCTAGTTGCCCAGGTTGCACTCCCTTAAACCTTGTCAAGTAATATCCTTGAATGGGATGAAGAACATCACCAGTCCCTACCAGTTGTCTAAGTATAGACCACTTCCCTACTTTGAAACCATGGAGGCCATTATTTTATGTTTCTTACATGAGAGAGAGAATAGAATTTAGATAGAATTTAGGAGCTCAGTTGATGCTTTTGTTGGTGCTCCTTGTAGTCTTAGAAATTGGAAAATGCATGGAGGATGAATCTGTACAAACAGCTTTCTGCTAAAGGGTCTGATGCTCTCATGTTGGCAGACTAGCACAATCTATCATCGTTACTAATATTTTATAATCATTACTGAAAATGAGAAAGCCTGAATTTAGCACAAAATATTTATGAAGCAACCTCAGTATGTTGGGGTTAGAACTATATTTTGTTTAAAACTCTGTTTTTGTTGTTTCTTTGTTAGAGTCAGGGGTTGATACTAAGTGCTGACACTGTTTTAATCATGAAATAAGAACACTGGGTTTTGCATTCCTGCGACACATCTGCATGCAAGACATTTGGCTCCCAACTCATATTATTTCAGTATTTTTCAGAGTGGTAGTTCTTTTTTTCTTTTAAAGACATGCAGTGGTAAAGGAAGACAGATCAATATTTGGTTAGTGCTAGCTATGATGAAAAACACTGAGGAATTTCAGCTCCTACAGGATCCTGTCAGCTTGCAGAAACGGCAAAGAGCATGAAAGTCAAGGGGGAGTAGGTTAGGAACTGGAAATCAAACATTGTATTCATTATTTATATTACATATAGTAATACATTTATCCTTTAACAAAGGTTTTTGCTTTCTCTGCTACCAACACTTTCTTGCAGAAGAGCCTCAGCATTACAAACATAAGAACAGAATTGCTTACCTACATAAATGTTTACAAAACTGATCTTGAAGTTGGCATAAATAAGACCTGATTCACCAAGTACAGTGGTGAAAATCAGACACTATTGAAGGGCAGTGAAATATGTGAAGCTTCTGTGTTAGAGATCCATATAAAGGAAGAAATATATATATATTCCTATATATATTCCTTCCTATATATGTAGGAAATTTCTTCCTATATCCATAGAAAGAAATGTTTCTTCCCATTTCACAATGTGAGGGCATTGTACCTTGTCCTGGAGGCTTTTTGGCATTCAATGTCTGCCATGTGTTCCATGTCACAAAATGTCACGTGCACTTGTCCAACCTGCTGCACGCCACACCTACATTTCCTTTATTCTGTTACCCAAAGAGGTCATCCCCAAAGTATGGAGAAGAAACCTGATTAGTAGAGTAGTGCTGTTCATGGTAATCATGGACAGACCAGGGTAGGCTTCATGGCAAGGCTTTGGGACATGAATCTAAACGCCTTTGAGAAGGAGGAATGAACAGCTCCATAAGACAGGGAAAGATGTAGCATTGCTACTTACAGATGAGATGTTGTTTCTATAATTCAGTAAAAGACATGAGAAAACCATCAGAATGCAATTTAAAGTTTAGTCAGAAATATAAACTAATAACATCTTTTAGCACAGTAAAAAATCTTAAGTTACATAAATCAATCTCCTTTAGATTGTTCTGAAGACTCCACTGTCTCATAGTTAGATACTTGATACATATTTTTTTTTGGTAGCCTTTCTAAAATTTGTCAAGTAAGTCACATCACTGGAATTGAATGCTGAGATAAACCTAAATAAATGGTGATGGAAATTTGCTGGGATATTTTTGTGAAAACGAACAGCTTAGAAAAATATAAAAGAAGCTGAAGATGTCCCAGTTAGAACAGACAAAGGAAAAAGATAACTGGAGAATCAGACACATCTGAAAAAGAGTTATGTGTTATACAGGGTAGGCCTAAGAGAGATTTCATTTCTCATAGTGGTATCAGTCCTTTAGGAGATTCATTGAGGATGAAATTGTTTGGCGTAAAAACTTCTTGCAAAACCTGCCAAGTTTAAGGCACTTAAAAACATAAAACTTTTCTCTGTTCCATAGCTGCAGCTTCCGCAGTTGTTCTGCAGAACAAAATTTAAAAAAAAAAAAAAAAAAAAAAAAGACTTTTACAGCTTGGGCTCCATTACAAGGGATAGTACTACATCTTTGGTGCAGTGGAGCAGATGCTGTATGACTTTATTTCATTTTTTCAACAGTACTGGAAATGCAATGGAGTTTTTGGAAATCAAATTCAGTGTTGTTATTTGATCAAGTCTGAGGGACGATTATGAGAGTCAAATCTGAAGAACTATATTTCTTAAAGATAAGAAAGAAAAAATAATTGATCCCTGAGCATAAGCTTATAGCCAGTTCATGGTGTGTTTAGTGGTGAAACCGTTACATTAATTGAAAAGAGATGTGTTTCAATGTTAGGATCCTAATTAGATCTCAGCTGGGAGACAGAGGAAAACTTCATAGAGGGCCCTGAGGTTTGCCAAAAACTGCTGCTCCAAGGCAATCTGAATGCAGAAGGCATCTTGTTTGCAGGTCCTCTGTTTAATAACTGAGAACTCTGAAGAAGCCCAGCATGCTCCCACTTGAACTGAGGCAATATCTTGATGTGTAGTCTGTCATGAAAGAAAAAATTTTTCTGAAGAAACCAATACAAGGATCATATTTTATCCAGCAAGGGGCAACAGGGACAGGTACTTGTTTATCTACTGGTAAAAAATAAAATAGAATTAGACTACATGGGGGTGTTGCCTCATGGACATATCTTCCTCTGGGACTAGACTGGAAGATTTTAGAGCCAATTACCACTAAATTATGGTTGTCTGACAGACTGAAAGAATGTGGTGTTCTTTTCATCACAGACAGATAAAGCAGTGAAGGACAAATCAGCTGAATGAAACCGTAACAGCCACTTTTCTACAGCCCTGGAGTCCCTGAGAAGATATTCTTATAGTGAAAAACACATGTAGAAATTAAAAAAAAGTAAAATAGGATCTTCATCACATCTAGGCATATTCCATTAAAGTCAATGAGGATTTGCCATTGACTTTAAAAGAGGCAGGTTTTTTATTCTAGAAGAATAAAATTATAAATTCAGGAGCTAAATGTTACAAGTATCCAGAACTATCTGGAGGGGTTGTTAAAAGCAGCTAATCAAATCTTTCATTACTCTTTGGTGTCAAGATGAATTTAATTTTGCGTTTGCTCGAATATCTCTGTTGTTTTATGCTGTGCCACTCTCCTTTTCTGTCTTGTTCTGGAGGAAAGTAACAAGCATTGCTGGTTTAAAAATTCATTAACAGTAATGAATCACCCACTTTGCTGTGATTTTTACTGACGACTCATTATGCTGGATCTGGAGACACACTAAGAGCTTTTGCCCTAGAAACTTTGGAAAGAGGTGGGAAAAAAAAAAGTGAGGTGAACTGGATTGTTCAATGGGATAATACAGAAGTTAGTTATTGAACCTGGATTTCATAGAATCATGGAGGCATAGAATGGCTTGGGTTGGAAGGGACCCTAAAGCTCATCTAGTTCCAACCCTCCTGCCATGGGCAAGGACGCCAAACAGTAGACCAGATTGCCCAGGGCCTCATCCAATCTGGTTTTGAATACCTCCAGGGAGAGGGCATCCACAGCTTCTCTGAGCAACCTGTTCTAGTGCCTCAGCACCTTCCGAGTGAAGAATTTCCTCCTATCATCTAATCTAAATCTCCCCTCTTTTAGTTTAAAACTGTTACCCCTTGTTCTCTCATTGTCTGCCTGAGCAAAAATTTGCTTTCCATCTTTTTTATAAGCCCCCTTTAAATATTGAAAAGCTGCAATAAGGTCCAAAGCTGCATATTGATCCAAACATGCAAAAGCTGCATATTGATCCAAAGCTCAGTAGCCTGGACAGTACATTTCCTGTTCACCTAGGTTCAGTGGTTGCTGCTGATAAGTATGATCTTAAGCACAATCATGTACCTGTTGATATCTACAACTGCTGGTAAATAGCTGACCAAGGTCAAATATTGTTATATCCAACTACTGCAGGTTCACTTATAAAAATTATTCTTGACACATGTTTTTTGTGAGGCTACAGTAATGGTAGTGCATGTTGGAGATGGTAAATGGAGCAAGTAAATCACCATTAGAAATACCACATGGAGTGTTTCCTAGATCAGTTGTTTTTTTTCAGACATGAGGTTACTGTTGTTTCCAGTTGATAGATATGGAGCTTGGTCGTGGAGCGTGTTCATTGCTCAAATATACCGCCCACAGAACACACATTTCACTCTTAATGCAGAGGAATTCAGCCTTCATTTTTTTCTCCTGTAAGGATGAACTTTGCTGTCTCCAGCTCCTGGGAAAGTTCAGTTTCCCACAGTCAACAGCCTCCCTACTGCTGCTCCCCACTTTGTTCCCAGGGTGTGTTTGAGGAAGCTTTAATCAAAGGCTGAGAAGCAATCTCTCAGATAGCCAGGGACACTGAAAGGTTTTGGCTGTCAGAGCAGAGACATTAAATTAGCCAGTTGTCAATGTGGAGCCCATGCAGGCAGTGAAGTACTAGTATAATGTGCTTTGCAACCCAGAAGGCTTTTTAGTGTGGTAGTTAGGGTTTTAAAGGTGCATGGCAGTTAATAAGCCAGCTGGAGAGCCAAAATGCTAGTGTTTTTAGATTTGTAGCTTCATGCTGTGTTTACTGAATCACTGTCTTCTGCGTTATTGGTTCCTATTTCTTCTGTTACACTCATTGTATCCAAAGTTTTTTAACTGTATTTCACAATGGAATTGATTGGGTTGAATAAATTCCCTTTCTTGAACGTTAACATGAGAATCATTCACATAATCTGATAATATAATCCACACAAATGTCCAGCTGATCTAAAGAATGTTGGATCTGCTAGAAAATGGATTTCAGACTTTCCCTCAAATGCAGAGGCAGGTTGGTCCATGACGTGTGATATTTTTCCATGGCACTACAGAACTTGACCCTGATGCTTTGGCATTTTTGATTTACTGTTTTATTTGAAGATTTATCACTGCCTATTTTTAGGACAGATGTAGATCAAATTTTTTTTTTTTTTAATTTCTTATAAAAAATTACTTCTGTGGAAAAAAAAAAAAGACTCGTGCTTGTGAAGGTTTCAGTGCTTTCTGGCAAAGACTAGACATTGCTGATTTGGTAAAAATTGACCAGGAATTTACACAGGCAAAAATGATAAAGATTCAAAATTATTTGGAAATTCCTGGCACACAGAACAGATCCATGAGTTCAGTACAATAAATAAATAAATAAATAAATAAATAAATAAATAAATAAAATTATCTGTAAAGTTTTGAAGTAATCAGGACCCAAATATTTGAACTGCACCATCTAGAAGTATCATCAGAACATGTATTTATTCCCTGTTCTCTTATTTTACAGGCTTAGCACGCTTATTTAAAATATTTGTGTCCAATCAGAGTCCCTGAATTACATTTTAACAGGGAAATAACTTGGTACAGGATTTAATACTGAATTATCTTGTTTTATATAAAAAAACCTCTTTGCAAAGATGAAAATCAGTAGCAAGAAATTTGAATAGAGACTTTTGAACACTGTTTTCTCAGCTGAAAAATGCGTTCACTAAAACTTTGTTTGTAGCTGTTAGAGTTACTACTCATACCCCTTCATGAAGAAAAGGGGACAGGTAGAAGAAGCAAGAATAAGAGGTGTCTCCTTGCTACATTTTTAAATGACAACATTCTCACGGGTGCATTGCACCAAATTTTACATCTCTAACGTTAGTGATGATGCAGAAACAATAATCCAATAATTTTGTGTAACTCAAGTAACAAGCTTTGTATCACAGTCCAGATGCAGCAAAAAGTAGCTGCAGTGAGCTGTAGCCAAAAGATATTTTGCTGGTCATAGTCCGGTACATAAACATTTATATTCTTCGGATCCACATGAAAGATCTATGGCAGAAAAAAAGCTTTGCTGGTAGCTGGTTTTTGTTAAGCAGCTGGCTAGCAGAGCAGAAGGTATATACTGCACATAAAGTGTCAGCCTGGCATGACCGATGTTATGCCTTATGGTGAGCTCCATTAAGATCACACCAGAGCACTCAGCCACAGGAAAGGGTATTGCCAGTTTCAAATAGGAGGGGTGTGTGTGTGTGTGTGTGTGTGTGAAGCACACAGAGCAATACGATCCAACAAAAATATATTTAAAAAGACTCTTTTTTGGAATAAAGAAGAACTTTAGAGGCACTCCGCACTCTGCACTGCTATTGATATTGGGCGTTTAAAATCATGCTCTTTTTATATGGTTTATTAGTGACTTAGGACCTACATTTTTCAGAGATAACTCAGAAGTAAGCAATCACTATTATGAAGACAGTCTTTGCTGTGCTAGATGACAGTTTTTCCCTAGTGAACACAACATGAAGTATCTCCATGAACAGTAGTAAGTCATGAGATGAATAGAAGTGTAGGGACTGAGTTCATTATTAACTTTCAAAAAGAAGATTTCAGTCTCTGCCAGCAACTGTGAGACTAATTGAGATGAGTATCTCCACTGAATGCATTAAGGTCTGTAAATCTGTGATGACTGACATCTATACACTTGGTCTGTCAAATTCTACCTCCAAATTATTTGTACTCATATTTGAAGGGTTTCAAGTTTCTCCTAACTCTTGAAGGAAATATAAAACAAATGTAGGCATTACTTATTGCTGAGTTTGTTAAAAGATTTTCACATAACCTTGTTTGAAATATAGAAAAGTTCCCTATAAAGCACTAGTATGAATGCCAGTGCTTTCAAAACATAATTGCAAACTTCTATACTGGCAAGTTAGTATTATTTTTTTATAGTCTTTCTTCGGTCATCTAAAACTGAGAAAACAAATAATCTGAAGCCACAACTGGTAAATAACAATGCTAGTAAAGACAAACAAACAAACAAACAAACAAATAAATAAAAAGGGCTATGAGCATTATACACATCTTCAATAACTATCTCTGGATAGAAAAAGGTAATTTACAGAACTGTTTCATGACAGCAGACATGCTATCCAGCTTGTAGGTTTACTTCCTTGGAGTTTCATTATGCTGCTGTCTACTATTTAGATTTTTCCAGCTGAGCAAGACACGGTAGTTTTCTAACAGGGGTAGATATTAATTTTCAGTTTGAATTATTACTATCTGATTTTATAGTAAGATTCAGAACTTCCTTTATTTTATTATGTTTTATTGGTGTTCCTATATAACCAATTTAACAATGCTGTTAAATTTGTTAAAAGCATGAGACACAAACCTACCTTCCAGATACCATCACTGAGTTTACTTGAAAAGAGGAGTTGTTGGTGTTCCTTTGCATATACACCCTCTTCATGTCCACAATGCTGTTGTTTGTGAAGAGGCATCAGCACCTCTACAAAAAGTTTCAGCACAATGGACAAGTTTTGGGCAGTTACCCAGTAGTACAAGACGGTTGTCTCTCTGAAAGTACACTGGCTGCTGGTGGTGAGATGAAATCATTCCTTTCATAGGACTCAGTGGGGGGAGGCTGAAAAGTGTGTTTAAACTCTAAGCCACTTCATCTTTAAGGGCAACAAGCTCTGGAGAACCAATGTGAGGGGCAATATTCTTTTGTACTAGTGTCCTCATCCCTCATATCTCTCATACTCTTTTTTTTTTTTTTTTTTTACACTCTCTCTCTTTGGCTGTTTTGATCTTGAATCCACATTAATTCATTACAGTACAAGCACATGAATTCAGTGTACAACTGAATGGGATCACAATGAAATGAAGACATCCTATTGCCTCTGTGAGACGGGAAATTCATGACTCAGAGATAACTGATCCAAGCTAAACTGTTACACCTTGTGTGAAACCCTGTTTCAGTGTACAAGGCCAGGTTGGATGAGGCTTTGGGCAGATTGATCTTGGTGGAAGTTGTGCCTGCCCGTAAAAGCGGGGTTGGAATTAGATTATCTTTAAGGTCCCTTCCAACCCAAAATATTTTGTGATTTTATGATAAGAGGATTATGTTGCCTTTTCCCCTTGTTATGCTTTTGAACAAGTGACAAATGCTAATTAAAGAAGCAAGGAAAATAGAATGGACATCCTAAATCTGTTTGATTCATCATCCAGGTTTTCAAACTTTGTACATCGCTCCCCCCTCCCCATCCCCCCCTTTTCTCTTACAGCAGAACACCTATCAGCTTCTTTTTTCATTTGTATTAAATCAATTCTAATCAAGACATTGATTATCTTGGAATCTGCAAGACAAAAGTGGAAGACAGAAGTGTACTTCTCCATTAGTCATAGAGCAGAGCTCTATGTGCAAACAATAGCTATAAAGATAGAAGTCATCTCTGCATTGGACACTTTTGTCATACTTTCTTTTTTACCAAGTGACTTCCAGTTATGTTCAGTTCATCCAACATGAATGTGGGCAGTTCAGATCACAAACTGATAGAATTGTTCACTGGAAGAGGCCTGTGATGGTCACCTAGTCAAACTTATGAAAAATATCCTATAAATATTTTTACAGTTGGGTATTTGCATATACATTAGACAGTTAACCATAGATGGTTAGCCTCAGAGGACATGAACCTTATGCTTTTATTTCCTCCTCAATAGATTGGAAATATACTTTATTACATTAAAAAGTGCTTTTTCTCACTTATTTTTTCTAAGATGCTAGCAGATGAACAAACAAAAGAGAAGGATTTTTTTCTGAAAAGGTCAATGAGAATAGTTGTACCTTATCACACAAACTCTTGAATGCTCTACGCAATCAATAAATGAGTGTTAAAACCTAAAAAATGAGCTGTCATTAAGCTGTCTGAGAGTCATCAATGCAACACACAGTATTACAATGCTAATTGAAATTGAAAAATCTTTGAATAAATTAGCATATTTTGAGTTATGCATTTAAGTATCTTTACATGGATGCGTAGTATGATGGGAGGAACCCATCTTTGAGTGTAACATTATCAGAGCTATTTTCTTACTCTCATTTGCCTCATTTACTAACAGTAATAAGAAAGAAGAGTATCTTAGAAATATTGTTTTCTCAATGAATGTCACAAATATAGAGCTGCCTGTTTAAAGCTACGGTATGTATTCAGGGGCATTTTTATGCATTCAAAATTACAATTTATACTTTCGCTGATATACAGCTGGATAAGATGTTCATCAAAATATCTTTTCACATCCAGGAAAGCCTAATAGTTTCCAAACGCAATGTTCTACAGATTTTTTGATGAGAATAATCAACCAAAATTAAAAGATCATTAACATTTAGGTTTAGAACAGGAGCATCTTTTGTGCAACAAAAGCATTTCCTAAGTATTTTTAAATGGAAATGTGCCATAGCTCAGGGACATTTTTAAAACTGTGAGAGACCTATCAATGGACAAAAGAGAAAGAAGGACCACATGTTGAGTGCATGCTTGATAGTCTGTGCAATTTATTGTGAAGTACCACTTGTACTAGGTCTGCCACAGAGCCATTGGTTTGAAAGGTTAATGACTGCAGCAATCACAATTTCAATTTACACGAAATGGGATGACAGGAAGCCAAATACAAAATGGAGAGGTCCCACTGTGATGGCAGCTGAGAAACAATTCATCAACAAAAGTGCAAGAGCATTGTAAAACCAGAGTGTGAGGGACAACATTTTGAGCGTGGGGAGGGCTTAGGACTTCTGTTAAGATCATTTTTTGAGGATAGTATAGAGTCATTAAAATGGCTAAATTTTTGAATACAAGCATAAGTTCTCCTTTCATACTTTTCCTTATAATAGATGTTAGGTCACCTGAAAGTGCTTATCCCACCTCCATACATTTTGTTTAGTGTATCTCCTCTTGTATTTTAAATTTCGACCTTGATTACTACCAAAACATCCATTGTCAAGATAAGCATTTCAATGTTTTTTGGTCCTTTTCTGCAGTTGTTCTCTACTTGCTTTCTGAAACATCAGCTGTTCTACAGTACAATTTGAGACTCTCTAAAGCTTTCATGTGCATACATATACAAAGAAATGCAATCTGAGACCTTGTTCTCCTGCTGTATGAACTATTTTTTGCTGGGTTTGGAATGCAATTTGCCTTTTAATTGATGAAAATACCTTTAAAGATTTATATTTTTATTTTTGTTAAAATAAAAATATATATATAATAAATCAAACTTTGGAAATATCACTGACACTACAGAAATACAATAATACTTGCTGCTTTCTCATCTGAAGTAACTTGAAATCATAAATAATAAGTTACTGGACATAAGCTGGGTGAAATTCTGGTCATCCCTATTTCTGAACAGACATCCTAGAATTGGGCAGGATTTAGGGAAGTCAGCAGGTTGGAATGGCTTACGTACAATGAGAGTTTATATGGACAAAAAGGTTTCAGTTAGGAAAAGAAGCGACTAAGTAATAAATGTGATTGAGATGTGTGAAATAATATCTAGAAGTAATGGTTTTCACAGAAGAAATACTATAGATATCTTATTAAAATAAATGGAAAAAGGCTTGAAATATGCATGAATTATTTTTCAGAGAAGGCATAATTAGGGTATAGACCTAAATTTGGTTAAAGTATATAAAATAAAAAGATGCAGCTATAACCTTCATCACAGGAAATATTTCAGTAGCAGAATGCCAGGTGACAGAACAGTATTTTAGGGGATTTATAACTCTAAACTTCCCATATCCTTACACTTTCCTTTATTTGTCACAGTTGAAAACAGTATACTGAGGCAGAGGGACATAGTGCTGCTTTTCTTGTATTTCATCAGTTGTTTTATTTTCTCATGAATGGGACCTGTTTCCTCTTGCCATGCTTGCATAAAGACAGAGGAAAAATGTGCATACTAGAAAGGCTGTGGAAAATACACAGAAAGTGATGTGAATTTTCTTATTCTTTACTTGCTGACACACCTACAGCACTAAACATTATAATATAGAGATATTGAAGTTCTTCAGAAAGAAATGTCAGTTATGAAATTATATCTACTCTCACTATAGTATGTATGGAGTCTCATCCTTTCTGTATCTTAATTTTTTTACTTTCATTTTGGTTATTAATGTTAGAGATACTTTATCTCCTGGTAGTATTACAGCTTAGTTATTTAAAGTCTTGTGGTTTTTAGGCTCTCTATAAGGAGATAGTTGCTGTCTTTTTATTCTGTAAAGAGATAGGTAAGAGAATTTATAGAGAGGAAAACAGTGCCTGAAACCAGTAACGTTTACTGGTAAAATAACAAGTAGTAACTACTTTAGCTGAAAGAGTAGAACTATCTTTACTCTTACAAAATGATTCAACATATTAAGTGATGAAATAGCAGTAATTATTTTATAACTTATTAGAGGTACAAGTATGGACCAGAAAAAATGTGTGCATAGGATTACCCAGTGCATAATTCTGTTGAATTAATCAAAGTACATATAATAACTATGCCAGGTGACGTTATCTGTGCTGCCTTTAGGACCCAAACTCTGCATGACAGCTCTCTTGAGCCCCTGCCAGTGAAATGCTGATGCTACTGTGCTATGGCATGTAAATTTAGTCTAATTTCTTTAGAGCATAATACCAGTAGAGCTACAGCAGTTTAATTTCATGCCTTAATTTAAACTTAAATTCATATCTTTTTGTTTTGTTTTGTTTTATATAGTTATATTGTTGAAGAGATGGTAAGACAGGCAAACATCAAATGAAAAGCATAAAGCGGAGAGGTCGGATTTGCACATTTTGACAGTATAATGTTAAATATGTGTGCCTGTGTATTTCATCAAATCTTTCAATGGATTTTCTACCCTAGAGGAATGGTTAAGCAGATTATCACAAAGCACAGAATGGCTGAGGTTAACAGGGACCTCTGGAGGTCATCTGGTCAACCACCTCTGCTCAAGCAGGGCCACCCAGAGAAGGTCGCCCGGGACCATGTCCAAGCAGCTTTTGAAGGTCTCCAGTGATGGAGACTCTGCAAACTCTGGGCAACCTGTGCCAGTGATCAGTCACCCACACAGTAGAGACGTGCTTTCTGATGTTCAGAGACAGCCTCTTATGTTCCAGTTTCTGTCCACTGTCTCTCATCCTGGCACTGGGCACCAGTGAAGAGAGCCTGTCTCCATCTTCTTTGCAAATTCCCTTCAGGTATTTATAGACATTGTTGAATCCTCTCCAAGCCTTCTCTTCTCAGAACAGTCCCAACTCTCTCAGCTTTTCCTCACAGGATAGATTCTCAACCTTTCCACCAACACCTCCAGGTCTGCCAAGCTACTTTCCAGGTGGATGACCCTCAGCATATATCAATGCACGAAGCACAAAGATAAAGCACATGGGGTGAAAATATTAGCAGGATAGCATTCAGCTGGATATTAAAAGAAGGAGAGTGAGAAGAGAGGTAGCCTATGACAGACAGAAGCCAATGATCTTTGTCAGGGGGAGAGCATTTAAGCACAGCCATGAGAGGCACTGTAATTCCATCCTATATCAATGTCTACCAAAGCTGCCCAAACTGTTTTTGGTAAAACCTAGACAGGTGACAGGAAAATGAACTCACATAGACAAGCTGCTCACAGAGCTGAGGAGACCAGTCCTAACCACTCTCTGAAGAGAGTAGGGAACTGCAATAATAGGAAACTGCAAATTTTTCAGTAGAAACAGACAAATATGAGAAACAAAATAAACCCCAATTCATCTGAAAGATTTGTAACCATTCATTTCTGAAGTTTGAAGCTTGGGTTAAGTAAGACTTCTGCTTTAGACTGATTTATAACAGTCACCAGCCCTGGACACGTTTTACAACATTTTTGGAAGTAATTGATACATTTGTAATTACATTAAACAAAAAATCTGAGTTTTGTGTTCATTAGCTCTAAATAGTCAGATATTTATATTTGCCTATCTTAACTTACCATGTGCTGATAAAGAAATGAAACACTTGAATAAAGATATATTACTATCAAAACCCTTCTGATGTAAGTAATACATCCTAGAACACAGAAGTACATGAAGAGCTGGCATTCTTCCTGGAAAAAATGTATAACACTAATCAATTAAAATACTTCCTTATAATATATTCTCTTTTTCCATGCCTCATTTTATTCAGAGAAACATCAAGGTCCTTTATTTATGAGACACTCAAAAATAATGATTCCAGAGAAATAGACAGAAGGTGTATTTTATCCACTATACTTTTACCTTTTTGCCTTAGATAATTAGGGACATTAACTCATGATTTGAAATAGCTTGAGAATACTGTCATTAACAGGGGAAAGTTCTCTGGTACCCTGAGGAAATGAGAAGCTTTTAAGAGCAATCACTGTTAATCACTAACATGCCAACATTATATACCTTCTGGAAATGGGGATGATGTATAGCCAGGTCACATTAAGTGACTATATATTTTACTTGCGTTGTGAGCTTTCAATAAAAATGTTGTTTTAAAATATCCCTTTGCACAGCTTGCTTTCACTACAAAATACATGATATCTAAGAATAGATCATTTGTAATTCTGTAAAATTTACACTTCTTCTTCTACAAGCTATTAAAAATATTCTCTCTGATTCCATAGTTAAGCTTCACTGTGTTTTAGCCTTATAATACTTTGTTACACAAATTCAGTTAAGTAGTAAATGCCAAGGGCAAGATGAAGGCCCTTATGTAAGGGTGAAAGAAAAACTAAATCCAAAGGTGATAAGTGCAATTATCATGCAATTTACCTTCAGCTCAGCAGAAGACTTAGTAACTGCACAGTTGCAGTACTCAAAACTGACTTCATAGGTTAATATTACATTCTGATGATTTGGAAGCCATTACTGTTATTCAAAATTTTTAATATTAAATATTTTCTATGTAATGTTAATTGCATATAATATCTTATAAAAGTGTTAGATGAAAAATAAAACAGAAGACTTTTTTTTTTGATAAAGCAGTTTTTCTTGTGTATAGTGTTCATCACTACATATATGACATCAGGGCAGGTCTCACTTTTGGTAAAGAGCCATGTTTAGTATAGAAATTAATAAAACTTAGTAAAATCTTTTTGTGCCATATTTCCTTGCTGTTCCAGCTATGGGAAACTCACATGCCAGCACCAAGCCCAGAGGCACAGGACAGCATATGTACATTGGCAAAGGAGGTAGATGTATGGGGCCCTCAGTGGAGATCCTACCCAGTTGAAAATATAGGGCCTGTTGATAAGACACATATATCAGCAATAAATCACCAAAAATGACTTCCGATAAAGGGATCTGACAAATTCATAGACTTGTAGAGCTAGGAAAAACACAAGTCATCCACTGCTGTCCACCTAACAAAAAATTCGTCTAGTGTAGTTTTAGCCAATTGCATCTTGTGATAACTATTTTGTACAAAAAAAAAATCAAAATCTTTCCTCTAAGTGACCAAACTTTTCATGACTAATTTTCTCTCCCATTATTTCAGCTTTTGCCAAACAGCCCTGACACGATCTGTCCTTGTACAGTCCTACTTTACTAACTTATAATTATTATCTTCTGGATGATTTCTGTCTGTATCTTTCAGCCATTAAACAGCCCAATTGTTGCAGATTGATTGTTTCCACACTTGATCAGGCATGCAGCATTTAAATACTGAATCCCACAATCTCTGCTGCCAGTCATCCTAAAACTGCTGAGACTGCAGTGGCCTATCATGTAAATTGAAAAATGAAGTGCTTACATTCTTGAAACCTCTATATAAGATCTGAAGTTCCTTCTTTGTGAATTTACTCTGTGCTTCCAGCAGCTCAAGAGCTTCAGGTCTATGTCGTACTGTGGCCATTTCCATTTCATCTTCTACAGTGTCTGCAGAATACAAGAGACAGAGAAGGAAGGCTCAACAAGAAATAGAGAATGTAGAAATGACTATCCATTGTAGGAAAAGAAAAATCCTTAAATGACATTAATTTAAAGAATGGCTTTTGCAGCCTTTAAGATATGTTAATTTTGAACTCATGGGGAAAGGGTGTCTATCTGCTTCAGTGGCTGCACAGAATGTGGAACAGTGGTGATAATCCATTGGTCTGGATATTATCACAACACGTATAAATAATAATAAACTGGAAAGTGGACATTCTGCAAGGACATGCGTGACACATTCAGTATGATTTTGCTGTTTCTACAACACTCTGAACAAAGAAAACAATCTTATAAAACCTTAGTGTCACAGCAATACTGACAATTTTCCCTTGTTTTATTACTGGAAGTGAATTCACTGTATTAGACTGGGATTCCCAGTGCTCTCTTTTTATTGTAAAGTAGTACTTTCTAAAGTGTGTGAGAAGGATACTGCACATTCAGCAGTAGACCTTGCTTTGAGTACCATATAACAAAACCTTTTGGACAAACATGATTATTCATGGGGAGCAGCCTTAGCAGGGATCTTGAGGATTTTAGTGACCTCATCATCAACAGAATATGAATGTAAATATACGTCTTTAAGGCTTAAATAAATGTGGCCCTATAAAGATGAGAGAAAGCAATACATTTTTTCCGGGTAGAGATTAAATGTGAAAATTAAAGTCAGTGGAATAGATACAGGAATTTACAGTACAGATTTTTATTTATTTATTTATTTATTTTAATATGGAGGTACCAGGCATACACTTGACCAAAAATTGGAGCATTAAGCAGGCATTAAGCATAGGTTATACAAAACTTCAGACAAATTTAATCAAATCTCTTTCGCCTTCTCTTTGAAGAGTTATACCAACTACAGAAATGTAACTTGAGCAAAACCAAGCATGTATAATTTTTCACTTCTACAACTGTGAAAATATATATTTTATTTAATCAGTGTGGAACTCTGCATTCTTAAAATAAACTTTCATTGTGTTCAATTTTCATAAGATCACAAAGAAAATACACCATTAAAACAGTGTTATGATTATATCTTCACATATTTTTGTTCTGCTTCAATGCAGTAATAATAACTTTCAGCTGCTTGGGAGAAATCTGGAGATACAGTTCAAACAAAAACAAAAAATGAACAACCTTGGAATAGAATCAGAGAATCATGGAATGGTTTAGGTTTGAAGGGACCTTTAAAGATCTAGTTCCAATAACCCTGCCATGAACAGGGACACCTTCTATTAGAGTAGGTTGCTTAAAACTCATAACCATAATATATAAACTATTTGGATAAATTAAAATAATAATAATAATAATAATAATAATAATAATAATAATAATAATAATAATAATAATGTAGGACCATGTCTTTTTTTCCTGTCAAAGAGATGTTGCTGTTGGCAGTCATCTCAGAAATGTAAGGATTAAAGAATTATTCCAGGTGTGGTAAGGAAGAAAACAGATGTTAAAAAAAGTGGGTCCCACTGCCTGAGAGCCTTCCAGTGATTGGCTTCCTACCCTAAATCCCAAGACTAGATGTCCACTTTAAACTCATCAACTGTGAAATATTTCAGACAAGATAACCAACAAATGGGTGATAACTATAGCTTCTGCCTTTACCAAATTAGTAAGAATCATTTAATAGTTGTAATTACAAGTTCAAGATGAAAGGCATGGTATAAGATAGAAAAATGAACCTCATTAATACTTTATGGCTTCTCAAACCTGATTCTTTGAACATCATTTTCTCCTGACAGTGTGCCTTGAGTACATTTATTTTATTCATTAAAGCTGTCTCTGTTAAAACTTTTCAGCTTACAGTCCATGCAGAAAGATTTATTAGAATAAGAAATACAGTGCTAATCTGTTTAAATGACATGTTTGCAAATGCCGTAATATAATGTTAAATTCATTCACTGAACCAGACTGCAAATTCACAGAACCCTCTGCATTTCATAACTCTTCTGAGAGACACGATAGTTTTGTCTGGCTCTGTACTTTAGCTTTTCCCAAGTCATTAGTTATCAGTGTAAGCATTACAGAGAAGAATGTCTGTAGGAAAAATGAAACATGGTATCTTTCATTTAATCTGACAGAAGGTATTTTCCAAATCAGTGTAACCCATAATTTTATCTGAGAATGTCCATTGTGCATTGGCCTATGAGCAAGCTATATCGTGGTTCTTTTTTGTTTTTATTTGTAGGTTGTCTCAGATGACTCAGAGACCACCACCATCTTTATGAATAATACCACAGTAAATGCTATCAACATGAACAATAATAAAAAACAACAACAAACAACTCTCACAACTTTACATTGAACTTATGATGCTTGACGATAGTCTTGATCAAAATTATAAGAACATTTCAGCTCTCACCTTTAAAAAGAAAGTTTCTGTCATGCTGCAGTGCAAAGGGTGAGTTTTGAAAAACCTACCCTTACAGATAAAATTTTAATAAAGTTGGTCCAGGGTTAACAAGCTGTCATCCCAGTATGGGGAATGTCTAGCAAAGTTCTTGAGCTACATTTTAATTCTGGCTGAGAACACCCAAGGTTTATTTTGTAAGGTTATTAAAGCTTTTCCATCATGTTTTAAAGGGAACTATCTTTTATATTGATTATAAAGTCCCTATAATAATGTCATGCTTTAGATATACAGCTGAGATTTTTTTGTCAGCTATCAGTCAACACTAGGTGCTTATGCTAAACTGACAAAAGAGTCACCCAACAATAAATATTGTTCAAATTAACTTATTTTTTATATGACAAAAGTTATATGGAATTTAAATGGGCTACAGTTTAGAAAGAGAGTGACTTAACTGGAAACGAGCTCTCTGTGAATCATCTGACTACCTAGACAGACATCTATAAGCTCTTCATGAAGCTAGATCAGTAGACATAATAACTGTAAGGCTAGATACATAGGCCACAGAACCAGGCTGAGCACAGTGTCTGGTATATCCTTAGTGATGAATGTTTATACTTTGTTTTAATGATTTGGTAAAAATGTAAAAGACTGCAGTATGGTGGTGATGTTAGTTTTCTGTTAATGAAAATATTCAGTTCAACAATCTAATCATGCCCTACTTCTGTAGCACCTTGTAGATAGAAATAATCTAAAAATAATATCACTGGGAATTTCCTTATAATGTGCCAACTATGATGATTAAAATACTGATGATTAAAATACTATGATGAATAAAATTCATGAGTCAATTGCACTTTATTTATTTATTTATTCATACTTATGCCTAGTTATCCAGGCAAGAAAAAATATTTATAGTTACATATACACACTGAAAGTGTGTGAAAATATATGTGTTTCTACATAGGAGTTTCATAATTTATATGACCTTAATAATAATAATAATAAAATAGTTATTTCAGTTCTCTAGTTAATTCAGCCTAAGAAAGTTAAGGGCTTATTTATTTATTTATTTATCCATCCATAAAAGGCATGTTTATCCATACATTTCAATTGAGAAAGAGAAGCAAGTTCATATTCAATTCTTTATATATTAAATATATGTTCTTATTTATGTCATTAATGAATATCTTTCTTCCAGTAAAGAGTTTTTAATGTATTTGCCACGGGAACTACGCTTTGAACCTTTCATCATTCATTAAATTACAAAATGGTAAAATCAGTGCAAAACCCAGACATACTCTTCAAATAATGACTGCTGGAGAAACAAGTCCAATCTTAGGGTTTAGTTCATATCTGTAAAAATTGTCCACGTGCATTTCCCTGCACAAACCCCAAATGATATGTCCCCTACTTATATAATAATTACATGCACATGCACTTCAAAGACATTCAAAGCCATTCTTGAGTCTAGCCCTTTCTGTAGCATATGCATTTAAGTGTTTAGCTAAGGAAGGATAGATTTAATTTTAAGTTTACCAAAGTAAAACACACAAATAAGAAAAAGCACTCTTTGAGATGCTTCGTTGAATGTGAATCCTGAAATAAGTTTTTCATTATTATTTAAATAATCTTTTTCTGCACATATTCATAGAAAGTAAGCACAGAATTGCAAATTCAGAGTTTACATTCTTTCAACAAAATACTTGTTTTAAAAATATTCCCTTTAAAATTTCTAAAGAATTTGTATTATGTGGTTGTCATTGTAGGTAGTGCTGACTTCATTCCTAGTATATTAGAATGTTGTTTCTTCCAAACCAGCAGAAATCAAACAGCACATTATGTCAAAATGGGATAATAACAATGTTCATCTACAATTTAATATAATATTTTCATGTAATATAATATTCTCATTTAAAACAGCATTTCATTATTTACAAGAGCACTGAGGAAAATGCTGACTGCATCTTCTCTTTCTACTATGTAGTTCTCAAATATGAAACATTTGATGCAAGTTTTACTTTGACTTCTCTTCTGGCTTATAAAACACTCACAGCTTGAATATGCGTATTTTGCATGGTCAAAGCTATTAAGACTGATTCTAAATATTTTCATGTTACCTGTGCAGACAAAAATGTTGCATAGATATGTGCAATGAATAAGGATGTGTTGTTCTTCGAATAACTTCAAACAAAGGGATCAAACCATCCATTACTTTTTAGTCTAGGACTATGTCATGTCATGTAGGTGAAAGCAGCTTCTACTTAATGAATTAGTATTAGCTGTCACAACAGTGACTGCCCTTTTTAAGATACCCGAGTTCCCAGTAAAACACATCATCTGAAGCAACCATGAAAATGTTACTGTGCATCCAAATCTTTAGTGCTTTTCATCTTTGAGATCTCAAATAGTTAGAAAGGAAAGAAAACACCAGTCTTCTCTATGGAAGAGCATGTGAAAGGCAGTGAAATGGAATAGCAGAAAGAAATCCTATGTCCACATCACTGAAGTCTTAGCACTTAATAAAGGGCCTATGTTCATAACCTAGTGGCCTCAGGTTGTCCCATGATCACTGGACAGAGGGAACTGCTCTTGAAGGCTTTTCTTGCCTTAGATTGATCAATATGCTGTATCAAGAATAGGATACGGGAAGCATAGGGACCATTCAGCTTCTATTTTTAGGTGTTCAAATTAGCACACAGAATTAAGATAAATTAATCTAGACTGAATTGGGTACAAAAAGATATTTTAGTATCAGTTATAGAGGCCAAATGATATAGGAAGATGTTAGTATTGTTGCTGTAATTTATCTCTACCTAGGTATATATGGATGGATGGATGGACGGACGGACGGACAGATGGATCTGTCTTTCTGTCTGTCTGTCTCTTCCCTTTTATCTGTCTGTTAGCCATCCAGGAAGGATCTTATTTTCTTACAGCATAGGATCAGGACAGTAAAGGAAATTTCAGTGTGCTTATCCTTTAAGTACACGGACACACTTTATTTTTGACACTTTATTTTTCTATTTTTTATTTTTCCCCAGGCACATACTTTAGGTCTCATTCCCTTTACAGCTTGATGTTATACAGTCAACTTGCAACTTCCTCCCATATCAGTAATGCCGCTATTATCCTATGTACTGGACTGTACATACATAAATATATGCACACATACACAAAAAGCTAGCACTTTGTAAATGCATTGAGATCAGGCTTTTAACTTCACCAGTAAACCCCTTTTCAGCTAGGTTGTTGAGTGTAAGTCCCAACCCAGCAGCTTGTGCACAGCAGACCCTGGCACAGTTATCTTGCCAGCATACTCTGCACAGACAAATCTATTACCAGCCCACAAATCTGTTCATCACTCCTTTTTAAACCTCAATAGAGCATACAGTCACTTCGGCAGATGACTTTCAAATGTGCAGTTAATGAAAGTATAAGTTCTGATGCATGCAAACCTAAAAAAAAAAAATTTAAAAAAAAATCAAATGAAAAATAAAACTTGCTTTGAGTAACAGGAGATGTCGTTTTGGCAGCCGAGCAGGGCAAGAGCTTCATAAGTCGCTCTTTAATGCTGCGTTTGGTACTGTTCTGAGCGTAGAGGAAACCTAAAAAATACATTATCAGGACCGTTAACATAGTCTTGAGAACAATTCCTGTACATGCTGAAGCGTTTATCATTATAGCAGTATCCTGATAGGAAAAGGCCAAACAGAGAGCAGCCATCCTGAATTGCAAAAGGCAACCAAAATTTTTGAACAGGACAACAAAATCATTTTGTGCTTGCATCTTTCCAGCAAAGGGGATGTTTTGTATATGTGCATCTCTGGAAAAGTTCTTATAACCCCCTTAAGTTACAAGCCACTTTAAAACATCTAACTATGGTATCAGATTATATATTTGAAACAACACAAGGAGAGAGTGTTTGTAAAGATTTTAATGCTAAAATATTTTAAAGACTTTTAAGTCTATTTAATTACTTATTTGATTTTTAGCTTTAAAGTGGGAAAAAAAAATAAATAAAAACACACAACACATAAATAAAACTTCAAAGATATCTTTTGTTGTCCTTTCTGGCAGTCTTCTACTTCCAAGCCTGAGTTTTCCCGTATCATCCATTCAGCAATTGTGATAACCAGCCTGGTACTTTTGCCTTTTCTGAATATTAAAATATCAACCATGATGTACAGCCAGTCTTCCTTTTCTTTAATATTTGTCATTCTGCATATATATAGCTATAAGTATTATTTAGGTTTTCATCTTCAAATATTCATGGCTGAATAGTTAATGTTTGTGTGCCATAAAACAGATAAACAGTATTATTCTTATTTACTACAATGGAAATTGTCAGAGTGACAAAAAGCCTGTGACATCTAACTAACCATTTCATACAGAATGTTTAATACAAGCAAACGTCTCCTGGCTGGATATTTGCTGTAAATGACAGACTTAACATCTGTAAAACAGCTGACTAAATGATTTGTGTTCCTGGGAACAGTAAAGCTTAGTTTGAACACTATGCAACTCCCATACTTTTCAACTGAACTGCAAGTGCTCAAACATAAACACTGTTCTGCGATGACTTGCTACAACAGCTAGAATGCAAATCTGATGGGGCAAGAAGCGGAAGAAAACACTGAGTTTCTGTGCTAGTGGTGCAGTCACCCGGATTAACCCGGGTTATTCCAGCTGCTGCACTTGTGCTGAATACTGGTATTCATGGCATTATGTGGAATAGTTTCCTTTCTATCACCAAACTAGACCAAGAAGGAACCTCCCACCCTTAACACCAAGTGCAGCTTACAGGCAATCTTGAAAAAGTGTATACTTTATTTGGGAATAGAAGGAAAGAGTGAGAAGGCTTTAAAGATACTAAAAGTTTTAAATGAAAGAAAAATATTTCTCAGTTTGTATACGAGTAAAATATTAAAGAAAATGAAATTAAAAAAAAAAAAAAGAGAAAAAAAGAGAAAAAACAGGAAAGACTCGACTAAAGCCCTAAGAAATCAACCAATTCATAGAATCATAGAATGGCTTGGGTTGGAAGGGTTGTTAAAGATCATCTAACTCCAGCCTCTGTTGATGCAGCCCAGGATGCAGTTGGCCTTCTGGGCTGCAAGCATGCTGTTGTTAGTACACAAATTCTGCCTCCAAGAAAACTCCAGCTCTGGTGAATGGAAGAAAAAATCCAGTTTCAGAATAAGATCAAATGAACCTACATGAATTCATGAATTTCTCTGGAAATGTAAAAACTATTACAAATAATAAGAATGAATACATTTATTATTTGTAGCAGTTAACTGTCAGCTCAACTCAGAATCACACTGCAGGTAAAAGTATAAAATAAAAGACTCTCTGATCTGATGGGTATCTTAAAATTTGCCTTTTTTTTTTTTCTTTTTTTTTCTTGGTCTCAGCTGGCAGTGTCTGGAGTACCACACTATGCTTGTAATGTACAGATTTGAATAGAAAGAGTCACAGAATCACAGAATGGCCGAGGTTGGAAGGGACCTCTGAAGATCGTCTAGTCCAACCCCCCTGCCAAGCAGGATCACCTAGAGCACATTGTGCAGGATGGCATCCAGGCAGGTTTTGAATATCTCCAGAGAAGGAGACTCCACAACCTCTCTGGACAACCTGTTCCAGTGCTCTGTCAACCTCACAGTAAAGTGCCCCTTCATATTGAGCAAGAACCTCTCGTGCTTCAGTTTGTGCCTGTTGCCTCTCATCCTGTCACTGGGCACAACTGAAAAGAGACCGGCTCCATCCTTTTGACACCCTCCCCTCAGATATTTATACACATTGATGAGGTCTCCCCTCAGTCTTCTCTTTTCCAGGCTGAACAGGCCCAGTTCTCTCAGCCTGCCCTCCTGTGACAGGTCTTCTAATCACCTTCGTAGCCCTCCTCTGGACTTGCTCCAGTAGTTCTATGTCCCTCTTGTAATGGGGAGCCCAGAACTGGACACAATACTTCACGTGTGACCTCACCAGGGCTGAGAAGCGGGGGAGGACCACCTCCCTTGATCTGCTGGCAACACACTTCCAAATGAACCCCAGTATACTTTTGGCCTTCCCGGCCACCACAGCATATTGCTGACCCATAGTGAGCCTGCTGTCCACCAGGACCCCCAGGTCCCTCTCTGCAGAGCTGCTCTCCGGAAAGCACTTTGTTTATCTTAAAGATTCTTTTCTTCATTGGGAATTCTTCAAGCATATACATAGTCCAGAAATGTTTACTTCTATCTTTTTAATTTGAGTTCAAGTTTGCAAAGTTTTGTTGTCCTTGTATTACTTACTTAATTACAAAGCTCCACAACCTATGTAATTACTGAAGATGTATTCAGCATTCTGCAAAACCTAAAGGGATGTGTTATTTCCAAAGGTTTTGAAGCTCAGAGCCTTAATTAAGCAAACATTTTTACTACTTTCATGCTCACTCAAGAGATCACAGAACTTAATGGAAAGAATATGGACTTTGCAGTGGTATGAGCAAGGTCAAAAATAAAACAACGTGGGAGAAGGTAATATCAGAGAAGTAACAGAGGAGAACAGTATAACTTCTATACTCATTTTTGGCAAGTCTTTTAGAACCTTAACCCTAAGAACAGAGCAGAGGCTAAGTGGTGTATCTTATGGTATGGGGGAGTATTGTGATAGCTTTTTGCTCCCACTGAATGCAGCGAGTTGAATCTGCAACCACTGCAGTCCACTTTCATGACCTCCCCATCAGTACTACAACTCCTAATGTGATTTTTCATGAGTAAAGGACTCATGCCCCAGAAAAAGTATGTTGGGCTCTGGACCTGTGCTGAGCTGGTGTTTAATACACGCTGAGACACTAAAAAATGCTAATTAAGATGACATACTGTAATCATTTCAGTAAATTTTGTAGCTGTTTGCTCAGCTTAAAATAGGCTGTGGAAAAACTGTGGTGACTAAGACTCTAAGCTAGACTAAAAAGTACTGTTTATGTAGTAAGAGATTCGTATTTTATCATTAGTCTTCAAAATGGATAATCATGAGGATGTGGAGAGCCATTAAGCACCAATGAACTGATAATGACTGGCTGACGTTATTTCATTTTAACTACTACGTAACGGAATAATAGTAATTCTTAGCCTGTGAAGAGATATTCAGAAACTGAATTTTCCAAAACTCTT
This sequence comes from Anser brachyrhynchus, assembly GCF_964034855.1. Lineage (NCBI taxonomy): Eukaryota > Metazoa > Chordata > Aves > Anseriformes > Anatidae > Anser > Anser brachyrhynchus. Next base: position 61,582,765 of record NC_137698.1, on the reverse strand, counting down.
CTTGATTTCATTTGTTTAATAATGTGTTGATTAGAGATTTCATAGCTGTTATCCCTAGTCCAATCAGCCACAAACTCCACTGTGCTGTGTGACACTTCTTCTATTCAGGTTAGTTAACTAGGGCTCCTTGCTCTTTGGTTTAATAATTTGTTCCTCTGTAATGAAAGTTAAATCCCGAGACACATTTTTCCCCAGAATTCACTGTGGAAGTGTCCTAAAACTCATCTCCATATCACACCACCTGGATTTATTTTATTTTATTTTATTTTATTTTATTTTATTTTATTTTATTTTATTTTATTTTATTTTATTTTATTTTATTTTATTTTATTTTATTTTTTGTGGCCCCAGGAGGTGCTCACACTTCATATAAACTTCTGTAACTAGAGCATGGCTTACAAACTCATATTTAGGCACTGCTGTACTGATATACGTGCTGTATATACATAGATTTTAGTTATACTACACATATTTTAAGTGACTGCTATTTAGCATGATTTATATCTGTAGTTGCAAGTGATAATAAAGCAATTGTTTAAAATTCTGATTTACAGAGATGTAAACCAGAGAACTGTTCTACTATATGAAGAAAAGTATAATACAGATAGTACCATGCATACACATAACCAATAAAATTGCGTTATTAATCACTACTTTTAAAAATCATACTTGGCCAAAAGCATCCAAATCATTGTTTTGTGTGTGATGTCATCACTCCAATATCACAACATTAACAGTCTGATGTAGATATGACACTGCTGTTTACAAAAGATATACACAAAGAAGCAGATAAATTTTTACTCTTGAAATAAAAAATTGGTGTACACAAAAGAGTGTAAAAGATAAGGAAAAAAGATGTGTTAGGGTATAAAAATGATGCATTATAAGTTATGACTGATTTATAAATTGCCATACATTTGTAATCACAATATATCTGTACCTAGACTAGACCTATCTTAAGTCTTTACACGTTTATTTTCTTCATACATATGATCTCTCCTTTATAAAGGCAGTACATACTGCATACTACCCTGCTGTTACAGAGACAGGTCAGACTACCCCAGGAAAGAATATCAAGCCAAGGGATCTTTTCAGGAGTTTTCAGAGGCAAAATATATCTCTTTCTAAATGCAATTGTTTTCATTTCAAATACTTTGTCATCAGCACGAAAACAAGAGCAGGTAGCCACTTTTTGTTGGTAGAGACTTCTACTCAGCAGAAGAGACTTCTGCCTGTCTTGTATCCACAGTAAGTGCTCAAGGTGGACTGTGACTGCTGTGGCTGCCCTTCCTTCTAAGTCTTCCACTTAAGTCTAAGTCTTCTTTCTTGCCCACAACAAACTCCCTCTGTTTGAAGCAGCTCCCTCCTACCTTGCCTCCTGACTCATTGCTGACTTTCTATAATGACATCTGAGTGATAAATTTCAACCTAGAAGGCACACTCATCTGAGTACTTAAAAGAGCTTTTGGGATTGATAATCATCCTATTTAACAGGAAGTTCAAAAACTAGGAACAATTATCTCAACAAAATCCTTCCTCAGTGTCACTGAAAGAGAAAAGTCACCTGTAAAACTCTTTGTTCACACTCTTTCATTCATGGATTTTTACTTCTCTTTACTTTCTGTATTTCACAAAGTCTCTCTACTTATTTGGCAGAGCCAGCTGATAAGCTTCCACTGTTTAAGACTTTCTCCACTTTTTACTCAGCAGTATTTGCAATACACTGGCCACATCCCATGCTTCAGCAGTACAGCTAAGCTCCCAGTAGTGCTGGAATCTGCATTTTTTTCACTTAGGGGATTTTAAGTCTTTTTAAGAGTCTTATAAGAATAAATATATATTTTATTTATTTTTTTATTTATTTATTTATTAATCATAGGCTTAGCAAGGTGGACATTACAGTAGGAGTAAAGTAGGCTCTACCACTAGGCTCTCTGGATATCTCAATAGCAGTCTCTGGTCAGTGAGGAACCTGAGGCTTGGTACCAGTGATGGGTAGTGAGAACCCTTCCAAGCACTCCCTTGCTTATGTGATCTGAGAGGCTCAGCATGGCAAGTAGGACAGCAAGAACTTGTAAAGAAAACCTTCTAAAGAGTTTGAATGAGTAAATGTGATTAAACAGTGATAACAAAATAAGTTTATCTGGATTAGTGAAGATTCACTGAGTTTTGTGATAGAGGAACACCAACCAATGCTTCAATCAAAATGAAGGATCGGTTGCAAATGAAGGACTACAAAAAAATGATATTCAAGAATAAGAAAGGAAAGAGAGGGAAATACTGTTGGGAAAAGACTAGAAAGAACATCTGTAGAAAAAAGGATTAATCTATCAAAGTGAGAGACAGGTGATGGAAAGGAATCAAAAGCATGATAATAAGTGAGCTGCAATGAAAAAAGAAGGGTTCTGAAAAGAAAGGAAAGAGACAGAAAAAAAAATTTTAAGGGAATTAAGAATTAGAATGAAAAACTGAACAGGGAGATATAAAAAGTTGTGAGAAAGCTTTCAAATATTTATTCCCTACATACATCTATCTTATCTAAACTGTGTGTATGGTGTGTGTGAACATGTTCAATGCTCAACACAGATATGCTTATGTTTTCCAAGGAGTATTCATTTCTTGAGAGCCCCTGAAAATTGGTAGAACAAGTGCTATTGATCTACTTTATGATTTAAGAGTTCTGCTTATTGTTTACTAGAGACACTGTACAAAGGAAGCAAAAATTACTGTATGGAAGACAATTTAACCCAATGATTTTTCCCTATGGATTACAGTATACAAGTGATCGTAGGTGAATACAACATGAAATGATTATGGAAATATAAATCAAAATTTCCTTGACAGTTGTATGTTGTTCACAGAGATTGATAACTTCCCTTAAAGGGACTCTACAGCTAATAGTCTTGAGACATTATTCTGGCCCATATCTTCAGAAGATTATAATTGTAAGTAAGATGATCTAGCAAGTTAATCCACAACGTGATTGTAATGGTATGTATAAGAAGGGCTTGTCTGCTTCATCAGAGTTATCTGATCAAGGACCATTTCAATGCAAAAGGGGATAATACGTAAAGGGAAAAGAGATAAATAAGAATACGTAGAGACACAAAACTGTTCCATGAAGGTTGACCAAAGGCTAAAAGTCTGCAGTTACTCATTGAAGGGCCATCAAGAAACTCCAAGGATAGCTCTGGAGAGAGTCAACATGGATTTTGTAACTGACAGCTAAGGGGAAAAAATTGGAACATGAAGATTTGGGATATTTGGGGTATTCCTGTGGGACTATGCAAAGATTATGAAGGTGTTTTTAGGAGAAGGGATTGAAGAAGGAACAGAAGGAAGAATAGACAGAAAGGGATATAAAACAGGCCAACTGTGTGTAAACCATTGTTGATCAGCACAGTTATCTGTGCCTGATCACTGCAGTCTCTGTCCTGTCTTATTCTTCTACCCTTTCTTAACTGTCTCTCTGTGCAATCTCACTCTCTCCCATGTGTGTGAGTGCTGCAAGGATGAGGCATCAGCTACTGGGGGACCACCATGAGTGGATTTGTGTCCAGCAAATGCAGTCAGACCAGGGGTGTAGGCATCCCTGGCCTGTGATGTCAGCTGTTGGAGATGTGGGGTGTCTCTGCCAACAACTGCCTTGGACGGGTGTCTCAGCCCCAACCATGGGATTGGGAATGGTGTGTGTCCCCAAAACCAGCTGAGGAGAACAGAGTGGGTGACAGGTTGTGCTGATGGCTGGAGCAGGGCCAGGCTGGGCTCCAGTGGACACCAGGAAGAATCCCTGCTCCCTGAGCTGATGGAAGCAGCAGCCACTTATGACATCCCTTAACAGCAGCATTGTACTTTACAGAGAAGAGTGTTTTTACTCTCATTAGGAAAGTTAGATAAGACCAGAAACAGATACTTTTAATGAATAATTTCTGGAGCATGCCCTCATAGTGTTCACAATATTATTCAATTATTCTGAGAGGAAATAATTAACCTGCAGTGCTCTAGGCTATCATTGCATTTTTTAATGCTTTATATGAATATAGTTCTTATGAAAGGCAACTCACCAAGAGCTCAGAGAACTTTCACAGGACAGTGAAATCAAAACAGCACACACTTCTCAATTCTGTTGAACTACCCCCAAGTGAGTCAGCTGTGACCTAGATCATTCTGATGCAATTCACTTCCAAATCCACTGTCAAAGTCAACAGCAGAGCAGTAGTTCCACAGAGATCAGTAGGATATGTCTAGAGCTCAAGTCTTATATTTATTTTAGGGCTTCAAATTTTGGTGGTTTAGGTAAAGCTCATTTTTGATTTAAAATGGTAGTGACATTGTACCACCTTTTTACAGAAGTCACCAAGCCTTGACAGTCTTGAGGTAAAGTGCTCTACATTTCATTGGTGATCTGTATCCTGCTTCAGTAAAAATAACATTTCTGAACAAGGCAGAAAAGAGGCACTATGAAGTAATGAAGAATACACTTTTCTCTTTTGCAAGCAGATTTCAAGAAACCAAATCCAGTGTCATTCATTATGTGCTTCATTAAAAAAACAGGATATAAAGTAGAAATAGAAGAACATCAGTCCATCCCTTGCTAACCTATTAGCATTTTCCTGTTAATCTAAGCAAAAGAAAGAAAAATAGATATTCCAAGATACTTTCTGAGATTACAAATTGCTTTTATTGCAAGCTTTGTTCAAGAGTGTTTGGAAAGGCATCTAATTTCAGCTGGGGGACATAACGTATAACAAAAACTCAAATTTTTAAGTAACAATGGACCAAAAAATTTTAGATGATTATATATACATGCTATCATAACAATGAGATTTATCTAAATCATGCAAAGCTATGATTAAAAATTCCAATAATCTATTTCTGCTGTTTTTTTTTCTATTAATTACAAATAAAAAGTCTGGTTAATTCACAGAGCATTATCAGGAGAATTGGAGCAAATTCCTTTCCCTTTGCATGGACAAAACCCCAAATAAAATTAGATGCTTTGTAAAAACACATGTGAAATCTGAGTTATACAGGAACTTTGACACCAGATTACACAAAACATTAGAAAAAAATTCGACTGATCACTGTCTTTCCATCCTGATGTTTTGCTAACCTTTGCAAAGGACCTAAGGGAGCAGTAACACTGAAATATGAAAGGTCACTTAGTGAATAAGTGTAAACCTTTATTTTTGGACTGCTTTTTAAAGATGCTTTTCACTATGAACTAACGCTTGTAGACATAGGCACATACAAACTCTGACCACAGCATTCTGAGTTTGATTACAAATCCTTCCTGTGGCAATTCAGACTGCAAGATAAGAGGTATAAACTACTGCAAAAGGTGGGGCTTTTGATTTCATCATCCTGATTTTGTAACTACATATTTGCTTTCTTTTTTTTTTTTTTTTTTTCTCCCTGGTTGCAGGGCATCGTAGTTACTAGTGCCCAATTTCTCTTTTGCCTATAACTTCTACTTCACCTCACTCATAACCTGTATATTATGGTTTTCATTTGTAGTGCCTTTATTACATTCCTGGTTTTCATAAAGTTCTGCTGCAGTCCATTCAAAATCTGCTGCTAAGATAATTTTTTCATCCTGACATAAACATATTGCTTGTTGCTCTGTAACCTTGATGAACATCTCTCTCAAACTTCTCTCCCTTTGTCCCTCTTCCAGCACCAATGTTCCCGCCTTGCCTTGAGGAAACTATCCGTAATTTAACTATATATAATTCATTAGTCTTGTTACCTTAATATACGGTTGATGTCTTATTTTGTTCCCTTTGTGATCTCAGCTTTTCATCACCCATTTCTTTGAATTTTGAGCTGCTAATTTCATTCTTTCTGCTCATAAAACTGCATGCGCAAGGAAATGAGAACTGCCCACATGTTGTTTTTTAGCCATCCCTTAAAACTCTTCCATTCAAGTAAATGGATAGAATTTGTACTTAGAAACATGTAGGCCTGTGATCATGAATAAAGGCATTTAAAACATGTGCTACCTTTTATTTTGTTTGTCTTTTATTTCTACTTTCACCAGCGGTTTCTCATGATAGCTACTACAATAAATCCAAGCTAGACATGATCCTGATCCTGAGGTAATACAGAGTGGTAAAAATTAAAAATCTCCTCAAGACAATTATCAGAAAGAACAAAAACTGACTAGTGCAGCTTTGAACAGAAAGAAGTTTTTGATTTTAATTTCAAAGAGCCTTGCAGTGCTCTGTTATGGGCTAAGCGGAGCAAGCTTACATTCAGCCTGATGGAGCTTTTATCTGTGATGGAAAAACATGTGCTTGGACTGAGGATCTTACAGTCCAAATCCTCATGTTTTCAGTCATCTGCTTCCAAACAAATCATAAACGTGGGCCCTCTCCAGAAAGAATCAGGAGGCCTGTTTACCCCAGATATGAAGAAGGCTGAAGTACTCAATGACTTTTTTGCCTCAGTCTTCACTGACAAGTGCTCTAGTCACACCGTTCAAGTTGCAGAAGGCAAAGGCAGGAAATGGGAGAATGAAGAAATGCCCTGTGTAGGGGAAGATCACGTTTGAGACCAGCTAAGGAACCAGCAGGTGCCTTCAGGTCCATTGGACCTGAAGAGATACATCCATGTGTGGGTCCTGAGGGAACTGGCAGATGAAGTTGCGAAGCCACTGACCATCATATCTGAGAAGTTGTGGTAGTCCAGTGAAATCCTGCTTACTTAGTGTCAATCAGAAGAAATACATCTGACTTCTAAACTTCAGAGATCCTAGTATAAACTGGTTGTAACTTATTTACTATACATAAAATTCTTATGCCTTTTTCATTCTGTATTACTAAATGTTTTTCCATTTAGTGTCCAAAATTTTTAGTTAAATCAGAGTACAGAAACTATATGTGTTAATACACACCACACTTATATTGTGTTGAAAAAGAACAACCAAAGGAACAACAATTTATGAGTGAATAAATGTGGGACAGACAGAGTATGTAGGAGGATTGCTGAGTATTGCTATCTTGTAATGTGAGCACATAGGAAGCACCAAGATCAGAACAAAAGTCCTTGATTTGGGAGTTCTTTCCAGGGCAAATCAATTAATTTCAGAGATTCCATGGAGAATCTGACAAACCATGCTCCTGCATTATCACAATAAATTGTTCTAGTGGGTGTAATTGTTTAGAAGGCCTAAAAGCATGTTAATCCACTTATTTTCTTTTACAGAAGGCTCTGATTTATTTTTCCATTCCACTTTCACTGTTAACTCCAAATAAGTAAAACACCTTGGACCTTTTTTATTGTTATAGTTTGTCAACTGTCCTCATGTTGCTGTCTTATCTGATGGTTCATTCACATAGAGATCTCAGCCATCTCAGGCAGAGCTTGAAACTTTTGCCAAGGATAAAATGAAATTCATTTTGAGTTCCTCAAGTCTTCTTAAAATTATTTATTTAAAATTGGAACACAAACAGACACATTTTAAAGAAAGATGTAATTTTACTCTATTTCTTCAGAATCCTCACAACATGCTTTACATATATATATATATTATTTTTTTCAGATTAGAAGCCACAGTTAACACTTTAAAGTGTGAAATACATAATGTCAATAACTCACAGACAATGGAAATAGGGAAGACACAATAAAGGAGAAAAAAACAAACAAACTCATTATGGAATCTTATGTGTTCTTGCACAAAGCCAAATAACACAGCTGTCTAATGTGAACTGCTAGAGATAGGAGCCTTACATTATAAAATGTTATCTGCAAAATTATTATTATTTTATTTATTATTATTATTGCTCAGTTTAAAACCAGGTGAGCAGATAAAGATATAACCATGTCTATATATGCATAAATATTAGCTTTATAAACTCATAAAAATACTTATGTCATACTAAAAGATCTAGAATGACTACATATACTTTTTGTTTTTTACATTTTTAAATTTCACACTTTCTAATTAAGACACAAACAGTAGTTTCTTAGAAAGTTAAAAAAAAAAAATCAGACCCTTGGCATGTAATTCACACTTTATTTGAATAAAGCACTCATTTTTTCTGGTCAAGTAAATCCAAGCAGGAGAAGTACTTATTTTCTTATTATGTCCCTTCACTGTTCATGTACAAAATCAAAAGCAATTTATTTCTTAGGTTACTAGATGTCAAACGGCTATAGGTAGAGAAAACCTCTTGATTTTTGTTTAAAACCATGGAAGCAAGATATGGGTAACAGTAAGCTGTTCAATTTGCAGTCCTTTTCACTCGTGGAATTTAACTCCAAGAAGAATCTGAATATAATCAGTAATTCATTATAGGTCTTGTTTTACACAAAATATAGCAATACTTTAACTCAGTGGAACAAATGCTTAATTCTGTTGAAAAAAAATCGATATTCAAGATTGATACATGATTATAAACCATTTGCTTTCGTGTTCTGTACTGATACATGGTCATCTATCAAACTATGGTTAATTACTGTTACTACTGAGCACAGAGCACAAGAATGCCAATTCTTGGGTAAAAGTTCTGTAATACAGAGGTTCTCCAGCTCTTCTACTTCGTAATGAAATAGAGAAAATTCTACAATAGCAGATACTCTTGATGTATGTAAATGGGATAAAATGGATGATATATGCTTTTTAGAGATGAATTAAAAGAGAAAGAAATGGTTCTGCAAAACAGAGGAAAGGAACTGTACTAAGGGGAGAGTAGGTAGCTTGTACAAAGGTACGGAGAGTGCTTTGGAAGAGAAGCACTAGAGCTACTGCTTCAGTTGTTGAAGACTGGGAGGCAGAGTTAAAGCAATAAGAGAGAATAGACTGGAAAATTATTTGCATAAACAGTATCTTGCATTTCCAGACCTGGGCATGTATTGACAAAATTATATTTATCAGAATTCATGGTACAGGAAACCAACAATACTTACAAGAGAACAAGTAATTCTTACTTTATCTAATAGGAATTAAAAGAGGAAAGATATCAGCCTAGTGACACAGTATGTACTGAAAGAAGCCATAGTAAGGGAAGGGTCCACTTTTAATACATTTTTTAAACTCTATGCATATCCAATTTACTTACAGACCATACAAATTTAAAAGGTAATTCCAGGATTCATCAGAATTCCTCTTCACTAACACAGAACAATGCTCCCAGTTCAGACCTTTATTTAATTTTTATTTATTTATTTATTTATTTATTTATAACGGGCTGCAGTAGTACAGCTCTTCTATCTGGCTGGCTTTCTTTACTTTTAAAGAAAAGGACTCTCCTAAGTACTTCTTTTGAAATGAAAGAAAATCATATTAGAACAAACATAAAAACAGCAGCTGGTATTTTCTAAAAAATGCATAATTCAAAGGTTTTTAAAGGTCTAGTAGGAGATAGAGAACAAACTGTTGCTGGTGACCTATAGAACTAGGACACTGGAGACACTGGCAGAAATTAGATTTGTTTAAGTAAGAGCAGTGATTGTTTCAGACATTATTTCTGATATAGTTTGTAATGACAATTTTTGTGATTTACATGTGCTTTCTTACTAAGAAATAAAATCTTTTCTGGTGTTCTCAGAAGCAAAGGAAAAAACAATAAGACTAGTAATACAAAAACACAGATTAAACATACTGAAACACTTAAAATATTATTTTCAACAAAATGTGCAGTACTTTTCAAATATGTGTGATTTTAAAATCCGTGTTGTTACTCTACATGTAGGGTGCTACACCAGGAATGTGTACGTGAAAGTCTGATCCTGGGAGTAGGACCGAAATCTCCCCCACAAAAATGCCTGTTTTGCTGATGTATCATAAGGCAGCTTATTAGCCAGCTCAGAAAAGAAGAATAGTAAGTACCCTCTTTCTTTCATTTTATTTCCAGATCACTTAGGGTTACAGAAAACAAATCCCAGGGAATCAGCACTCTGAGCAGTCAAACTGTTTTGAGTGGCTGCAGAACACGATACAAATTCACCTAATAAAACATCTTTTGGCAACTATTTATTCTGAAACTGCCTGGAACAAATAATCAGTGATAGCTATACTAGCATTATCTAATTATTCTGTTTGTTCTTATGTTAAAATATTCTGTAAGTATTTAGTGTTACTTTTGTTTGAGAGATTTAAAGTATTACATTTTTTTCCAGTGTTGTTCCTATTTATAATTACTGATTTTTGAAGCTCTTTACACACTTTAAGCCTTGTGATTGAAAACTCTAAAGTTTTTACCATCTCTAGCACTAGTATTGGATTAGCTTTACATATTTGTTAGCTAAATTAAAAAGAAAAAGAAAAAAAAAAAAAGAGGAAACGGGAAACAGGATAAAGAACATTAAGATAGCATCCTGATCACCCATTAGTCAGTATTTCAGAATCAATAACCAATTTACTACAGCACTTTATTACTGTATAGCTTAATGAGTCCTTGAGATCAAACCTGGTTGTTTTTCATGGTGTAATATACCCTAAATCAACATTCACCATTTTTCTTTCTTTCCTTGAGTAACCAGTGACACAACCATTAAGGCAGTTAATTCAGGAAAAAAAAAAATCATTATTCAACTAATATATATCCTTAGACATGTTAACAAAATACTGTTGAAACTGTTTACACTAATGTGGTTTATTTTTGAGACTGAGCTAATAGATCTGAGAAGACAATAATCTCCCCAGAGTGACGAATGGCTGAGAGAAAGCAGAGGATAATAATCTCTCTTGCTGGCAAAGCTGTAGCTGGAAGTGATTAAGCCTTTAGGGCCCTACTGATGTCAGAGTTGTTACAGTCTCTTTTGTCAGACAGGATAACTATCTGATAAAATTAAAACAAATACCTCTCATTAGCAGATAGAAAACACACCCACTGAAATAAGCAAGTGTTTACATTTATATACAGAAAATCCATTCCTCTTCAATTTTGAGTCAAGCACTGTTTGAAACCACCCTGTCAAAGATAAATTTGTCTTTTAATCATGGTTGAAAGGAAGATATATCAAAGAAAAGGAAGAATATTTTTCAGTGAAACCTTTGTTCCAGTGTTTTTTTTTTGTTTGTTTGTTTTTTCCTAAATTGGAATGTTATCTTTTCTATCTGTGATTTTTATAAGATATTCTTCAAGACACTATTAAGAATATTCACCTGGGTATTTAATCATGACTGACTTTGACTAACATATCTCTTTTGGCAATTTATATTTTCATCTCTTCCTCTCAGAGAAGGTGCTCCACCAGTTTTTGTCAAAATCTCTCCTAAATTGTAATTAGCATATAATCACGCTAATTGCATTCCTAACAATAACAAACAACAACAACAACAAAATCAATCAATCAATCAATCAATCAAACAAAACCACTAAATATGTTATTTTGTCCCCTTGGATTATTTGTTAATACCTTCTGGACAATGAGCTCTTTCAGATTGGCAAAATCCCAAAATTATCCTTGTACCTCATATACTGACGAATATGTTACATCTGAAATGTGTATTTAAAAGGGCTCCTCTCCATTCCTAGAGGACTTCTTTAAGAAAGGAGTCAAACTGACAACATTGTAATTAGAAGCAATGTCAGTAAATCCTTTCAAAACACTAATGTGAGATTATTAATTTTGTCCAAGTTTAGCCTAGAGATCGGGATTATGCCTCCTGGGTAACTTATTTGAGACATGTTACATCAGAAGCCCAAGATCCTGAAGATAATCTTCTGTAATATTTTTTTTGAATTTGTTGAAATCTCACTCAGTGTAAAGGTTGAAAAAAAGCAACACTTTGACCTTACTGAAGTTACTTAGTAAATCAGAGCTTGAAAGTAGCACACATAGATTCTATCCCTAATGATGTCTCACACAAAAGCAGTAATTCCAGGAGTATAAAACCAGCATCAGCAGCAGTAGGAAAATGAATAAAAGAGTTTGGCGGTTACTTCCTACTTGATGAAGAGAAATCAAAATGTTTAGTTTTTCTTTAGCACCAGGGCCCTGCAGAGTGTGTTCACATTCCTCACAAATATAGTGCTGTGTTCTCTAGGTTGCCATGGTTCTACTCCATCAAAACAGCGAAAATTGCCTAGAAAAATTCAGAGTAAATCTGTTTGAAAAATTCAGATTTGGACAGAACTGTGCCTAGGCAAGAGAGAAAGTACCAAGCTGTACACAATCTTAAACCTTCATGGAAGTGGCTTGAATCAAAAAAACTAGGTCAGTTAAACATTGTATTTTCTAAACTGTTCCTTAATCAATTCTTTCTTTTTTCTTAATCTTAATCTGGATACTAAAATCCACTGCTAGAGATCCTGCTCTTATTCAAATGTTCTTTACTGTATTTGAAGTGTTTCAAACAAACAAAACAAAACAAACAAACAAACAAAAAAACAATAACAACAAGCAGATACAAAGATCCGTTCTAAGAAATTCTGCCAGTTTTAATTAAATAAATAAACGTAGCACGGTAGGATAGCTATTAGAACCATTATTTCTTGCCAGATTCCAAATACTGGGTCAGACTTGTTAAGATATCTAAAATGTTACCCTCTCCTCCTCTGTGCTGGCTGTTTGGAGTATACACTATTTTGTGATGAGAGGGAAATTTCCAATCTACCCTCTTCCTTATGAAGGTTGCAGTTCAGTATTCAAAACTGCTTGCAGCTGTGTTATGTTCATAATACTACTGTGTAAAAAGAAACACAGCAAGAAAAGTTTCTACTTATATTTCACATTACTAAGTGTTATAGCCAACAGCCAGCTAATAAATACATATGGAAGAGACTCAGATAGGGATTTAGGCATTTCTGTAAGTGCATATATTTGAAGCACTAGACTGTCTAAATTTGAAAAGCTCGTGTACTCTTGGAAGACCTTCTCTGACTACCTAAAATACGTCTTCTTTTCACAGAGAGAATATCAAATTAGCCTAAATTATTTCATTAAAAAATGTCAAAATGAGACTGTAATAGTCTCTGAAACCTCTATAAAAATTTTTGTCTTTCAAATCATTATTGGGTATTTGCCATCACCTCCCTTTCTGTGCTCCAATAAGAATCACGCTAATGATTTGAAATGAAAATGTGCCCCAAGGAACATTTGATTAAATGCCTAATGTTGAGGAATGATAATTCATTGGTAATCATAAATTTATAATACTGATGGCAGATGAAATTGTATCATTTTCCAGCAAGTAATATACCCCCAAGAACAGATGGATTTGAATTCATTCCTAACATTCAATTATATAGACAGAAACTGTACAGAAGAACACATGGAAGTGACCTTTAGTATGATTGACTATCACATCCTACTACACATACATTTTTGTAGAGAATGAGGTATCTTCACTGACATTATGGATTTACATCAGTTGGGTATCAATATTGCACGTCATTGTGTAACAAAAATGATAGGAACTATTCGTGCAATACGACTTGCACAAAAATGACAGAGGCAGACGCTGGGCAGATATAAAACAGTGTAGTTATACTGAAGTCACTAAGGCTATGATTGTTTGGATTTTGTTTGCTAAAATGCAGCTATAATACAGGACTGGATTTGTATGATAGCACTCTTAACCAGGAGGTAAAAAGCACCTTCCAAGATACCTAAAATAACATTTTCATAGTAGAAACTTTATCTTAGCTGTTAATATACGTTAATAAGAAATATTTTTACAAATTATCATTTAATATCATATAAAATATTTGCATTTTTATGTAAATAATAATTTGGGCATTTTCTTGCATTACTTCAGCTGAAAAAACATTGATGAAACAAAGCCATAAAAAAGCCCAATATTCCCATCTAGTCACTAATATTGTAAATAGATTGTGCTGACCTTAATGTTAGAAAGCAGGAAATAAACAAATAACTGTCATAAACAGTTTATTTTGCTAAGATAAGAAGGTTTTTCTGCACAAAATTACATCTACTCCAGATAATCAATCAAGTTACATGAAATAACTGTATAGGCAGTGCAATTAAAATACCTGATCTAGAAGTTGTTTGGGAAGAACTGGAGGCAGGATTAAAATTCAGAGAACTTTTGGCAACTCAGAAAAAAAATTGTAAACCCTCAAGAATACAATTCAGTCAAAAGAAGTGCAAAATATGCCCTGAAGAAAAAACAACTTGGCAAAATTAGTAAAGCCTCAAGTATGGGTTTATGTCTGTACTAGGGTACCATTTTTCAAGGACAAAGAGCAGTTTCAGAGAGTGCATAGATGAATATAGGAAATGAAAAGGACACTAAAATAAAAGAAGTGAAAAAGCAGTTTGTTTTTTTGATCTAGGGAGGAGAAGACTAAAGGGAAATATGACGATATGCACAAGGTTGTCACAAAAAGGAAAAGAATACTCTAAGGTTTGTTGGGTAAGAGACAATGACAATAAGTAATAAGCCTAGGTTTCAGAAAAAAAAAGTTTATGTTATATTACAGTCTTTGGAAAATCATCCTAATATAATCAGGCAAATTTCTGAGGCATGTTGTGGGCTTATCATTGCTTTAGCTGTTTCAAAACATGTCAGAAATAGTTTAAGTTTTAGGACTAGGCAACAGACTAAATGACCACCTGACAACTTTACCAACTTTGTTTTTACGTTTCTCTGAAAAAAGTCATCATAAACTATAAGTCTGTTTCTCTAAGTAAAACCCATCAAGGATTTTCAGCTGGGTCAAATATGACTTTAGATTAAGTCTTTGAGGCAGGTATTGTGCATCTCCTTGAGCCTGTGATGCATTCACATAGTAGTTAATAAAAACAAACTAACAAATCGTTCTGGTAACCCTGCTTCTGAAAAGGCTAGTACAGTGCTGTCAGCAAACTCTCCGATCAGAAAAATACACAAAGACAAGTTCCCAGCAATGAGTTCCTTCTACCTTCCTCCCCTCCTGATACTTGGGTAATGGGTGGTTCTGACTATTTAGTACTCTGGTAAATTAATCATTAGTAAACATTCATCAACAATTTTTTTATCAATTTTGGAAAGGACTACAGGAGGGACATAACACAGGTTTAAAGGAGATACCAAGATTTCTAATTTTACATACACTCAGAACTCATGAATCAAGTCAGCCTTCACCTTCATCAATAATATATTACCTGAACATAATCTGACTAGTTTGCTTAAAGATCTGGTCACTAACAGCCTCCCTTGAAATCAAAATCTTTCTGGTTTTATTTCTCATTTGTCTTTCTGGGATGTCTTTGTCATTGTCTTCTGGGATTGTTTAGTCTGGAGAAGAGAAGGCTCAGGGGAGACGTTATTGCTCTCTAGGACTACTTGAAAGGAAGATGTGGGGAGCTGGGGGTTGGCCTCTTCTCACAGGTAACTAGTGATAGGACTAGAGGGAATGGCCTCAAGCTGCACCAGGGGAGCTTCAGGTTGGAAATGAGGAGACATTTCTTCTCAAAAAGAGTGGTCAGGCATTGGAGCAGGTTGCCCAGGGATGGCAAAGGGTGGTGAAGTCACCATCCCTGAGGGTGTTTAAGGAAAGGTTGGACCTGGTGCTTAGGGACATGGGTTAGTGGGTGATGTTGGTGTTGGGGGATGGTTGGGCCAGATGATCTTGGAGGTCTTTCCCAACCTTAATGATTCTATGATTCCTAATCAGCATAAATAAAATATTTAATCATGATCCAAAAAAAAAAAAAAAAAAGGCATTTTGGTAGAGACATTTTAAAAGTCTGTATACTGTTTTCTTCCATATGTATTTCTGTAACTGTGTGGAGAGAATAACCACTTAGGAATCAAAATTGCCTTTAAGTCTAATGGAAAAAAAAAAAAATGTGTGTAAGATCAAGTGCACAGCTTCAATTATTAAAATTACATTCCTTGTGGCTTACAGGAACATTAGTGCGGCCTCTTCCAGGGTAAAGAATGGAGATAGCAGTTATTTACCGGTGTTTGAGTTTTCTAATGTTTCTCTTCAGTACTTAGAAAATCTAATTTCCTGTGAACGGGGCTTGTGTTATCATCCATCACAACCCGTTTCTGCTGGCTCCTCACTAATTCTGCTCATAACAGCTTAGACTGATAATATGACTGTAGTCTGATCCAAGAACAGATGCTTGGACCTAAATCAAAACAGATACTAGTCAAAAAATATTTGTTAGGGCAGCTCCAGCAACAAATAACAAGCTTTCTCTTCTCTGTTCTCCTTCTCTGACTTTAATGAAAGATCTGCTTTATCTAATTTGTCTTATTCCTGGAGTATAGCCCTACTGCTGTCACCAGACTGCATTATTAGTAATTCAACAACACGGAAAGCTGAATGAAAGCAGCTGTCAATTGAATTCGAAAATTACCCAGTTATTTGATTTTGGGGGCCATACAGTGAAAGGCATGCTCCAGTACTTTATGTGTCAAGTAGGCAAGGATACTGGTATTTCACTATACATCTCATGCAACTCAAAAGCAGGTGTTTTGATAATGAGATCTGTGTCCCAAATAATTAGAAGTTCACAAGTAAAACTGAGAAATATGAAAACTGTAAGCACAAAATGCATACAAATACAGAGTTCTGTTTAACTTTAGAAGATGAGCCAAGTTACATAGCAAGTTAATTGGATCAAAAAGGTATTCAAATAAATTTTTAATACCACTGTTGCTTGCTTACAAGTTGACAGAACAATATGCAGCTTTCAGAGAACAGAAGATAACACACAATTCTGATTTGTGTTTTTTGACTTTTTGAAAATGTTATTACATTAAAATTTCCAAAATGCGTTTTAAGATGACTGAGTAGCTATGAAATGCACATTGTTTTCTTAAGGAATTATTGTTTGAAGATTTCAGCAAGAGTCTATGAAAGCTGGACAACTACTAGGTTGTTAGCCAGAGAATTTTTTTCAGAAACCTAGAATAAATGTCTTGTTGGATAACAGATTTAAATTTCTCAAATTAATGATCTTACAGGTCTGTGCTGTAAGCAAAGAGCTTCTTGGAGCTAGCCAGTGAGAAAGCTTGAGGCAGGATATTTCTGTAGGTATTTCTGACTCCTGTCTAACGTAAACATTTTACCTCACGTTAAAACATTGGCATGGTATGCCTACTGCTTTGTTGTGGTTTTGTACTCAGAAAATGCATGCTTATTATCAGTAGCAATTGATATATGAAAATGTTTGAGATACTAAAAAAAAAAAAAAATTATGAAGATTCATGAGTACAAGAAATGGGGAAAAAAAAAAGCCCCCAGGATGCAGGATACCATACTTTGTCACTTTCTTATTCATTCCTTATTCTCCAGCATTTTTTTGTCAGGTGGGAGTCAGACTCCCACCAACAGATCAACAGATTAGAGATTGGACCTCATGTAATATCTGCAGTGATTTCAGCAAAGCTCAGGACCTGATGGCTGAGCCCTTAATTTTTATTTATTTATTTATTTATTTTTATGAAGTATCCTCATAGTCTCCTCTACACAGTCTAGCTTTGTAAATATTCATATCAGCTCTGTCAGTGGCAGTGGTTCCCTCCCAAACGTCTGAAGCACTACTGACTTCTCTTTCAATGAAACTGAAAAAGGCTTCAGATGGGGAGATGGTGAGAAGTGGTACAGAGGTCAAATTCACAGAAGAAATTTTACTGTGCAGTCAAACTCAAGAATCTGAGCATGTGAATGGCGTCAGGGAGGAAAACTGTAGTGAAACATCCTGTCACAGAAAAATAGTGATTTCATATCTGTTCCCTTACACGCTTTTACAGCAAAGAATATATCTAAAGCTGTTGTTTGATACTTATATATAGCTGAAATCAAAATAGACAGATAAACCACACTACCACACCAGAATCTTTCCTCTCCTTAAAATATAATACCAAAAATTGTCCTATCAAAGTCAAAAACAAATATCAATTATATTCTTCCATCTCAACTTGACATGGAAACAGAAAATTATTTTCTTCACAGACTATATGTTACTGCATAGCACAAATGCAATATGATGGGGGTGACCATTAGATGTGCTTTCACTCAATACAGCTGTATTCAATCCTTTTTTAAACTCTGCGAAGAACCAGACAACTCCTTCCTGTGTGATATATGGGCTTACCTGGTGGCTATCACAGCAAATGACATTTGTTCTAGTCCAGTGGCACTCTAAAAAGTGCTGTGAACTATTAAACAAGATTAATGATTTAACAGAAGGCAAACTTTAAAGAAGATTCTTGTTATTTTATTGTTATTTTCTAGACCCATCTCCAGGATTTCATATCTTTGGATATGTTCTTATACTCACAAAAACTCCCCATGAAAAACAAACAAACAAACAAACAACAAAACACAATGTTTATATAATTTCTTTCTGAAGACAACTTTCCAGGAGTCCTAATTAGTATTCTGTGGAAGCTGTTGGCTATTGAAATGATGTATTACATGAACCCATGTTGATTAGGAGGGCCAGAGTTCAGAACAGAAATTTCTTACTTGTAGAAATAAGTAGTTTGTAGTTCCTAATAATATAATAGTAAGATTTGAAAATACCTTGAAACCCCCTGATTAATTATATATATAAGCCAGCTAATGTATCACTGACAGGGTTGCAGGTGGTTTCTAAGACTAACACAGATGAGTAGAAATATAATATGAAAAAATCTTATTTTTAGAAATTTTTATTAAAATGTGAACAATTCTAATGAATTCCCTGACAAAAAAAAATTTCTTTCTTTTAATTTTTTTGCAATGTATCTGTTGTCTGTATTTCATTTGCTGAGAAAAAATAGCTTATCTAATTAACTAATAAAAGCAAACACAGTGAGAACTAGAGATTTCTTTAAAATTAGACCATTGTATTTTAGGGGGTTGTTTTCATGTGGACATCTTTGTTCAGTTCAGCTTTTAGTAGCTTTTTTTTTTTTTCTTTCCTTATTTTCACTTTATTTAAGCAACAAAATGCAGTTCCACACTGGAGTACATGAGGAAACCAGAATACCCCTGGAAAACACAAGCATAAAAAATATGTTCCATTAATGGCAGTGGGGTTTGTGCTGCAATGCAATCATGTTCAAATCTCAGATGACCAAAGAGAGAAGAGCAAATCTATGAAGTGGGAGAAAGACATGAATAAGATGGCAATGAAGTAAGAAGAGAAGATAAATGAGAAATCTTACTAAATTCTGATTTTCTGGGGAGGAAGGGGGCATAATTCCTCCCAGATACATGACAGAGCATATTATTAGACACAGTGATAGAGGCTGTAAAGCTCCATTCTTGCTTCCAGGGCAAGCCTGGTGGTGCCTCACTGCTCTGTGGACCTTTACAATGACCCACTGATAATGGGGGACCCCCTACAATTACTGAAAAATGGTTTCCGTTCTGTGAATACTTATTTCTTCTCCTTTGATATGTGGGCTGAGGCTGGGAGTTCTCTACCTTGTAAGCGTAATCATAAATACTTCATTCTCCTGACAAAGCTGAGAGACAAGCTATTACAGAAAGCAACAAAAAAGGAGAACCACCATCTATATATATATACATATAAAAGTAGGTTTATCTTTTATCTTTTAGTATATATATACATAAAAGATAAACCTACTTTTCTCCATTCTCTAATCACTTAGAGTGAATCCCATTGGGGATTCTTGTGCTTTTCCTGAGAACCAGAAGACCAGCTTTTCAAAGGCATTTTCTCATCCCCAATCAAATTCAAAATGCTTCTGATGACATGCTGCTCTGAAGTAACACTTCTGCTCTCTCCGCTGCTTCTTTTGCTCTGACTTTTGTATTCATTTGATTACGACGACTGAGTCAGATTATTTTGCTGAGTTAGTGTTTAGCTAGATCAGCGAGCTGAACTCACCATGAGCTCACACAATCCCTGCTTTCAACATGAAGAGGACACAAAAACATGACAAATGAGATACATTTGGAAAACCTAATAGGATATTCATTTTGGTATATCTCATTTGCAGTTAGATCACATGAAACATGTAGTGAAACACCACCCTAAGAATTCTTTTAAGTGTAGTAATGACCATTTAGTACTAATGACAAAGTTGTAGGCTATATTAGGTGAAAATGGCTTGCTTTTATCCACATGCTAGTGGTATTTACTATTCAGCAAGACGAGTCTGATCCTTCACCTTACTGTGAGGGAAAGGCTGTTCTTTACAACACCTAGCCGAGGATTATAACAGAAGAAACAAAGATATCTGATCTAACACTACCAGAATTCACATGCCAAGACAAACTTCCTGGTGGGATAATCACTGTTTCTGTTAAAAATCTCTCCCTAGTCATTATGTATGTATGGACAAAGCCTCAAAGTGATAAATTTCTTGAATTAAACTGTCTACAGATTCAGGCTTTTTGGAGCTCTGAGGCAGTTACAACTTTCTGTTCCTTTGCAAGTAATAATATATAAAGAGAAAAAAACAATTTCACCCACAATGTGGCCCTTGTGATCTAAGAAATCATAAATCATTTTGGACAGCAAATATGCTAAAACAACAACAACAGAACCCCACACAACAGTAATATCGGAAAACAGTCTCTGTAGAAGCTGTACAGTGTGCTTTAAAACTTTACTATAAAAAAATTTCTTCTGGTGTTTTACACAACATGAACACCTAAATAAGATGAGGCATTCAGAATTGAATAACACTGAAGCTATTGACACCTAAGCCTCTGATTTTCTTCATGCAAAGCTATACTTATCTACAGTTGAAACAAAATGCACAGAATCTGAGCTGTTTTCTGGCACAGGTTGCACAAATTATTGCTATCTTCATTTTACAATTTAGAGAACTGAAGATCAGAAATTATTAATCTAAATTTTAAAGGAAAACTTAACTGAGTGGAAGAAACTCATGTCTTTCATGAGTTTCATATTATAAATAGTTCCTGAATTCTCACAAATTAAAAAAGGCTCGAGCATAGTTATGTACATTGAGATTTTGGTGGCAGCCCATGTACTTGTTTCAAATATCAAATCAATTGCCTGTTGCTTTCCCTGCAGGCTAGAAAATAGGAATAACTTAAGTGTTAATGAAAAACCTACAGGTGCATGGATCTGGTCAACTAACAGATCTAAGAAGTTCTGGCATAAAAACACCTGCTGCAGCAGCATTAATGGCTGTTGCCATGGAGACCTGGAAAAGCAGAAAAAAATCGGAGGGGTAAGGATGAAAGCAGAGTACATGACTGCCACTCTGTGGGAGTCTGCCAACTCTTGGGAGTTTACAGTCAAGTTTAGAATAATAATAATTGGCCAGAATATTTCTGTGATCTGCAGGTGGAAGAGACCCTCTCTTTCTTTGTTCTTAAGCCTTCCTTCTTGTCAAGAGGGAAAGATGAACAAATTGGTTTTATTGGAGCCCACAAAGATCGTTCAAGAAAAGACAAAATCTGTATGTGAAGAAGGGGGAATGTGGGCCCTTTGTTTTAGTTGGTTTTGTTTACAGTATTAAGACAGTTGGCCAGAAAAAATACTGTAGCATACTAACAAATAATGTACTCATCCAACACCTAGCTCACTGTACTGTTTGAGTTGCCACAATTTTCTTCTTACATGATAGACATGTTTACCACAGATAGTTATATTTATCTCTTCTTATCTCCCCATCAAAAATGTTTGCTATATTAATTCTCCACTTCTTGTAACTGTCAAATTTTGCTCTTTCATAGATATTCAGAACACTTATACGCTTGCACCAAATATTAATACCAAAATAACAAAGCTTTCATAAAATAT
The DNA here is from genome assembly GCF_964034855.1 of Anser brachyrhynchus. Lineage (NCBI taxonomy): Eukaryota > Metazoa > Chordata > Aves > Anseriformes > Anatidae > Anser > Anser brachyrhynchus. The sequence continues at coordinate 61,561,120 of NC_137698.1, read as the reverse complement.
GTTGTTACAATAAGTAACAGTGGGCTAAATATAATAATAGCAGAAATGTGAACTTGACAAAGAATCTTCTTATTTTGAAACGACAGAGAATAATAAAGACCTGTGTGTATTATTTGATAATAAAATGACCATCAACTACTAATCCAAAGTTACCTAGACAGAAGATATCTCAAGTCCTTCGTAGAAAATGTTTCACTTTCTCTTAGGACACACTGAGTCTTTGGCATTAGGGACACACAGTCCCATACCATACACAGTTCTAGTCACTCATGTTTATGAAAGATCAATGGAAATTGGAACATGAAGACAAACAATCCTGAGATGTTTGTCCTCCAATGACCTGGAGCTTGTTTAGCTTAGTGAATGAGGTGCCAAGAAAGGATATGACTCTTAATTGCAAATTTACCAGAAATGCAAACTTGGAAACTGGAAATCATACTGTTTAAACTAAAGAATAATATTGGCTTGAATGGATATGACTGCAAGTGTGTTAAAGTGGATACTAACAAAAGATTTTCTATAAGCCGAGTCCTTTTTGCCCATGGTGGTAACAGGTAAGTAATCTTTCTACCTTTATCCTGACGCATGAGATTTTCCTCTGTATTTTCTTCCCCTGTCCTGTTGAGGAGGGGGAGTGAGAGAGTGGCTGGGTGGGCTTCTGTTAGCTGGCCAATATCAACCCATCACACTACTGTTATATCTATTTCCCCCTTTTGGTTGAGCTATAGGTTTTCTGAAAATCTTGTATATCTCTTCTCTCACCTCTGGACATACTGTATTTGTGACCCAGATCAAAGATAGCAAACAGGAGTTTTTGTCCAAAAATCATTGGGATACTTGATTTTTGTTTGTTTAATTTTTTAACAAGTATCAAAATCACTCTGGATATTGCTAATCATTTCCCAGGGCACATCATTAGTTTACTGTAACAAAGTAACTGCTGTTCACCAACTGCTTCTTTTTGACTAATTGCTGCATTGACAGACTACTGCTGAAGTCTGAAATGTCAGTAATTATGCAGCAACAGTGAATTGACAGTTTAGACTGAGAACTCCGTGTTGTCCAAAGGTGTCTGGAAAATCAGAGAAACTAAGGAATGGGAAACATTGATTAAAAATCAGATAAGCTGAGAGTGATGTTATTTGAAGTCCATTTTACTTGTAAAAAAGAGAAGAGCACAAATTTGTACATTAGGTTTTAAATAATAGGGTGTGAGCTGAACAACACCTTCAGCATGAAAACATGCTGCAGCACTGCAGCAAAACAGTTTTAAAAAAACTCTTTGCTTTTTACAGAATGTATGAGGAAACATTTGTTAAGGGAATCCAGGACATTCAGTCTGGAAATTATAGAGGATAACCATCTGTTTCTATATAAAAATGTGCAAAGAAGAGTACCATAATTTATCAGTCAAAGTTTAATAACTCTTTCATAGTCCTAAACTTTGGCCTCTGGAAAGGAAACAACAATTATTTCTCCTGAATTCCTCCTAAATTCCTCCATTGGCTTTTAGTGCAAGTTCTATCAGGACTATGCTTAATGGATGATAAAAGCTTATAGCCAGTACCAAATCTTACAGTAACTGCTTGAGAATTTGTTAGAATAGCACTTGAAGGCACTTGTTTTCTCCTAGTCTCCCAGAAGACTCTATTTCAAACAAAAAGTTCCTTTAGAAACAGTTAATGCTGTAAACATATATCTTGAAATACCCTCTGATTAAAAATAATGTTTCACATTCATATAGATATATGTGTGTGTGTTTGTTTGTCTGTTTGTTTGTTTGTTGATTTTTATAGCTAGCAATCATCACAGCTTCGGTTAATCCTCCTTTGCTGAATACTCCCAGGATGGAGTTTTGGGATTACTTACAAAGACAATGTTTTTTGAGTTTCCAAAGTTTAAGTATGCCAAAAAATAAAACTGCTTTTCAGTCTCCAGATGGAGTCTCGAGACTTACAAGATTCTCCAGACAGGATCCCATTGTGAAAGGTAAGATCTCCCACAGTCTAACTTCTGAGGCCCCATGAAGTCCCAAGCTCTACCAAATCCTACTTAAAAGCACCCTTTACCAGAGCACAAGTTTGACCAATGTTATGGTTTATGGTTTGTCTCCTCAGGATCAAGTAACAGTTGTCGTATATAATATGTGCAACTTGAGAAAACCTATAATACACTTCCTCTTTGCTCTAGGTAGCCTATCAAAAAAAAAGGCAAAACAAACAAACAAACAAACAAAAAAAAACACAGATGAAAAATTATCCTATTTCTATTTCACCTGCAGCAATACTACTCAAAAACAGTCAAAAATACTTTCATACAAAAGAAAATAATCAAAGCTTGAACATCGTTTGTTATCTCTTTGTCCAAAGTGGAGGTAGAAATAGAGGATTCTGAGAGGACCCAGACTGAAAAAGAAGCTTTCAGCCTGACACAGTTATAAGTACAGGGTTCACATTCTCAAAATGAATTCTGAAATTATACATAAGGATATTCCTTAAATTACCACAGTAATTATTGTGACCTAGAACAACTACATTTTAAAGTATTTTTAATTATGAACATTGGTGAATTGCAGAGGTTTGGGAGAGAAACTGGGGCAGAGCTTTACCATATTTTTGGTGCAATGCAGGTGCTCCAGAAGAGTTATGGAGGGAAGATTTTGTGAGAATGTGTCAGGACTGAAGTTCTTCTTCAGTCTTGGTCCCTGGGGTTTATTATCCAGCTAGCACCTTGCAACACGCCACAATTCCTTTAACACTTTTCAGTGAACTTCACTAAATTACAGGGTTGGGTTACAGTTAGGTCGTAATTCAATTTTATAAGTCAAAATATTCACATGAAATGCTACCACTTAAACATTTCTGTGGGTATTTAAACCTCTTCGGAAACACCAGGAAAAAAAAAAAAGGCAAAGGCAAAAAACAAAGTATTTGATCTATTTTTTTTTTTTTTGGTAACTATTCTTATCTATATTTAATAGTTTTGCATATCTCTTTTACACTGACTGTTTTGAGAGTTGTATGTACACTGTCATTCAAAAATGCATACATTATACTCTAGCTTTTGCTTTTTGTTTCCTTATTACCTGAACTAATGTTTTAAGAGGAACTCCTTGGCTATTACTATAGACATAAACTGGACTTTGGAGCTGTAGGTTTCCTGTTATAATTGACAATTTGTTTATCTAAACTCTTTTACCTTTTACCTAGGAAAAAACAAAACAAAACAAAACAAAACACTCAAATCCCTGTTAGGAAACAGCAGGTGACATAAACCAGTTGAAAAGACAATAAAGACTATGTCCTTCATACACTTTATAGTTAACTAACATTGAGTTTAGTTTTCTGCATTTAATAAGAACATAGTAGTTTTCTAAGACATGAGTAAGCTCCACTGTAAAAGTCTTCAAGAGTTATAGTTCAGTTTTCACATATTTTTTTCAAGTCAAAGTCCTACCCTATTTTTCGTATTAGTGATGAAACATGACATATCTATCTACCAAAGACAGACATGTTCCCATGAGGGAAGCTTTCTGTTTAAATCTTTACACTATGAAAAAGAGAGAAACATCTCATATTTCCTTGAACATACTAAAACATGCACATGGTCATTTACCAAAGAACCAGTGATTCACAGTAAAAATTACACATTACTCATGTGCATAATCTCATCTTCATACTGCATGCATAAAATTCTGCCTAGTTTTACAGATCAACTTCCTACTGTCATGGCTTTCTATTCCAGTCTGACATAGGTTTTCTCCCAGTTTTTATTGTACCACCTACTTTGATGTTTAAGAGATTCAGTGTGCTTCAGGCATTGACTGTGAAAATTCTCTCCCAATAAACCTTATACCAGAGTAACTCTGCTCTTCATCAGTCAGATGGAAAGCACAATACAAGCTACAGGGAATCTGGGTCTGCATATAAGACATGGAAAGCTATGAAACAGACATAAAAAAAAATAAAAAAATCTTCCTCTTCTATGGAGATAATTGTGATAGATATAACAGAAATCACACTAATAAAGAATGTTACTGATTGCTTCTTTGATGAGTAGGAATCAGTATCCCAAACACTGGGGAAAAAAAGAAAAAAAAAAAAAAAAAGGTTAAGTTCCCTGTATTTCCCTGGACTTTGAAAGTGACCTTGGTGAATCATAACTTCTCGTGTTCTCATGCGCAAGAACTATACACCACACTCCATTTGTCTGCTATGCCAACCTTTTAATAGCAGGGATTCCCGAAATAAGTGCACTGGAAAATCAAGTCAGTAGGCACCTGCCACTCAATAGAAATATTAATAAAGGCAGCGAAGATCTAAAAATGAAAGACAGAAGAAGGAGAAAAAATACAAGCAAAGAAATGCAACTAACTTTCTAAATGTATTACAGTCACAAAAGACGCACACAGTTGTACATGTAGCTTCACAAAGAAGTCAAGAGAGACAGTGTTTGCAATTTTCTTATTGAAAAGAGAACTGTCAATGGAAACCTGCCCCTTCTTGTTTTGTTCCTACCATGCCCTAGAACCCGGTGTACATCCTCAGTAGTGTATTAGCAATTATGTGAGTCCTATTTATTTTTCTTCCTGTACTAGCATAAAATAGTTTGGCCAAACCAAGCCATAATCAAAAGTCATCAAAAAAATAGAACATTGCTGATATGAAAGTAAACAACAATGCTGGCATGAGAGATGAAGCAGGGAAATTGGAAATGATTATTCATGTTAAACCAAGATAGAACAATAATGAAATTGCACATAGACATAGAAAGAAATGACTGAGATAATTTAAAGGAAGAGCTCAAAAATTTGTGAAGAAATTAAAGTGCAGCTTCTTGAGGTTTCTCAGTGGCCAGGGAGAAAGTCAATACTGAGAAGGCTGTGAATTTACAAAAGTCTTCTCCACAAGATCAAATAAAAGAGCCATAATGTGAACTGCAGTTTCCAGGATGAGGAGATGTCAAGACACTGGACATCTTCAAGTTTAAAAAAGATGATCTGAAGTGAGAACCTTAGGAAAATATGTTTAGATGGAAATAGAAGCCTGAAGTATCTGGAAGAAGGGGAAAGGAATTTCTCTGCCAGAAATGGAGGGAGAGATGAGGCTTTACCAGACTTTACCTCAGATTTTAACTCATTGAGGTTCACTGGGTCAGCAGAATGTTCAGCTCCAGTTGAGGCAAAGGAGACAAGAGGGAAGCTTCATGTCAATATTTTAGTACAAATGGGTGGTTAAATGTATGCGTTAATGTATGAAGAAACACAGTAAAGTCACCCCAACAGGGAAAGTGACACAACCTATGCAAGAAGAGATAAATTCCATATTATTGCATTTTTATGTGTACTAGTATCAAGAAGACCTGAAACTAGTAAAAAATTAATACACAATTCTGTAGCAAACCGATAGTTTAAAGAAATTGTTCAGAGAACCAGACAAAATACAACAAATATTGTCAAAACATAACAAACATTGTCAAAATATAACAAGAGATATAACCGATGCTTGGTGAAGGAGATTTAACAAGTCTGAAAAGTGAATATTACCTGCAAATCTTTTCAGAGAACAGTCTGAAATTTTCTAAGAATATATCATTATGATATCTCTGACACACAGCTGAACAGAGAGTTTTACAAAAAAAAAAAAAAGGCTACTAACAATACTGATATCAAAGCACAATTTTTATCTTCTTAAAAGTCATATTGCTATATGAAAGAAGACCTGTTTAAACGATAAGAAACATATGATAGGGTCTGTCACATTTTTAGTAATAACTTTTGGAATATGTTATCAACTTTCTAATGTAATGGGATGTCATTTTAGCATGGTATGCTGAAAATGCTCAGGAATTAACACTTCTATAAATTGTTTGTGGTAAGTTTGGGATGGAATCTAAGGAAATGATATTTGTTCAGAAAAGGATGCAACAAAAGGGTTTCCTTTGAAAAAGTCAAATGTAGCAAAAAGTCAGCAAGTCTGGCACATATAAGAGAGCTTTGTGGGGTTCTGCTTCCGTTGCAGAAGGGCTATTTCTCTAACTAGAACAGAAAACTCCTATATAGGAAAGAGAATACTTTTCTGATAGTTGAATGAAATATTCAGACTGTATAGTTCTGAGAAAGAATCTCATAGGCATTCCCATCTCCATATTTTCTTCTCAGACATTTTTTTTAACAGAAGTAAAAGCCCGCATTTACTGATCGGAGCCAATGTCCTGACACAGAAAAGGGAAGCCAAGGAGTATGACTATATATCAAGTTTACATATTCTTTGGGAGTTTTTGCCTCTTATCTACAACTCAGCCTAAATATATATATATATATTTTTTTCAGTAATATACTTCCACCTCATAAAATTCCAAGTTAATTTAGATTATCACATTTTTTTAAAGAAATGAAGGTCCTTTTCAATGACTTCTAAGATTAAGGTTATAAGTTCACTCATTCATAGCATGAGTAAAACAAAAAAAAAAAAAGGGGCAAAAAAAAGTGATTTACAAACTGCACAGTTAAAGGAAAATTGTTGGAAAATAAGGTGTTCAAGCTTCCTATAGCAATTCTGATGCAATTAAATGAAAAAAAAAAATAAAAAGAGAGAGAGAGAGAGAGAGAGAGAGAGAGAGAAAGTGATGAGGCAAATAGAACTTGTTGAAGAATCTGTAGTGGAAGATGCCAGAACTGTTTAAGAGTCTGCCAAATATGAGTTTATCAGCACCTGATTTCAACGACTGTCCTCAGCTGCTGAGAGATAAGAAATGGTGTGCACATGACTTCTCCCAGTCACGCCAGATGGAATAGTGTTTAATCAAGATTTAAAAAATTATTATTTTTTAATCTTGATTTTTGGTCTGCCAAGAGAAAAGCTTTATCTAGACATCAGATCCCATTGTCACAAATTGATATGATATCTAGCATAAACTTCTGAGGTTATGAAAAGTGTTAGTGACAATATCACAAATACTAGAGATATATTTTCATAGATCAGAAAGGAAAGTATTTATAATTTTCAGTGAACTACTAAACTGGAATATTTACATTTGTAACCATTCTTTTATTTATCTCTGTGTTTATTTAACCATGATCATTGTCATTAAGCCTTTTAATGCAAACAAATGCTGCAAATAATTTTTATGGTGAGGGATTTCTACCAACTATCCACTAGTAATGGTTCATTGCACTAAAAGAAAAAGTTTAGAAGTAGAAAGAGGTACAGTAGAAAAAAAAAATCAGAGCTCATGACATAAGTGCTCTCTTGCTTCAGAAATACCTATTAATCTCACGTGCCTTTTCCAGAGGTGATAGTACTTATTTCTAAGCACTTCTGAGGCTACAGAGTAGCTCACAAGACACCAGCTGTTCTGTAAGTATCAAGTCCTCTGCTCCCTAACCCCACAGAACACAGCTGTGCAGGTCCTGAATATTTCATGACTACCTCTAATGGGAGGAATTGTCCCTGAGTCAGAGTCCATTTCTGTACCAGCAACGGCACAATGCCATCCCACAATAATACTATTGCCTAATTTGATTTTTACTGTAGCAGAGAGACTCTAACCCTGCATATTAATATAACACAACTTCAACATGTTTTGTTGGAGGGCCATAAATTTCCACAGCAATCCAGCCACTACCTCATCCCTAACACAGCCAAAGTGCTCAGAGGTCTGCAGGATTTAGTAATGTTTTTCAACTCAGCAACAGAATGTATAGTTTGCAGAGCAAAGGCTTTCATGCTTCCATGAAACAACTGCAGTATCCATGTATCACTCTGTGGTAATTGTTGGACAATGTTGATTTTCTAATGATGACTAATGCACATTTCTGGGTACATTGGAAGGAACATCAGACCTAGTTTAAACAAGAGGTTTTAACTATCAATATGTCTTGTAAACTTCCCTAAATTTTTGTGTCATAATACAGTGCCACATGTTAGTGACAGGTAGTTTTTAGGAGCTGTTGATTTTCATTGGTGTTCACTTTACACCTATCAACATATCACTGATTGTCAAGATAAACACAAGACAACACCATAAATTAGGTCTAAAGGCTAAGCATAGATTTGACCCTGCCAAGCTCTAATTACTTTAATGTTTTTCTAACTTTAAGCTTCAAAGGTTAAAGCACAGTTCATTCAACTGATTCTTAAGTGTCTTTAATGGAAACAATTACCTTTTAATTTAGGAATTTATGTAATTGTTTTACTGGAGAGGAGAAATATGGTTAGCACCCTACAGCACCCAATTCCTTTGTAAGTAATCACTTTACAAAGTTAAGGATCATTATAAGAGTTTCTTAGGGGTCTAAGACATAATTATTACTCATATTTACTTTGTGGGAAAGCACACATTACTGGTTTTGAGGACAGACAATGCTACAGTCTTATTTGGCAGTAAAAATTCAAGAACAATATTTTTATAATTACTGGTTGGAAAATCCTATGTATTTTTTTGATTGGTTTACTGTGGTCCCAACTGAAAATATCAGTCTAAGACATCCGATCTGTCTCTTTGTTCAACATTTTTGATGTAGGCAAGAAGAGCTAGGCTGGAAAATAAGACGATATACCTCTCTATATCACTCTTTTACTAACAAATTCTCCATTTTAAACTCCAGTCATTGCAACCATAACAGACATTTGCAGAACAGACCAATTTCACAAGATGGGCATAAACCCTTTCCAAGGTGGTAACTCTTATTTAGACTGACTTCTGTAATATATGCAAATATATTTAGAAATGACTAAAGTACCCACTTTTCACTATAAGCAGGAACATCATGAGCAAAAAAGATAGAACAGCCATGGAAAAGCTGCACAGCAGCGATCTTCTACTTGTTTACAACAAGGGATCTAAATACAAGAAATTATTGTGATCTCATACTCTAATGTTTGATAAAAAAAAAAATCAGTAAATCAGGCTTGGACCTTTGGCTGAAAGCATATTTCCAAGTTTAGTTGACCCTGAGTGAGGGTAACAGATTTATCTCTCAAAATGATGAGCTTTGTCTGACTTACTGACAAGTATTACTGATAATATCTTCTTTTTGGAAAAGAACTGAAAGCCTGATAGTCAAGATAAGTTCTACCTTGGCAGTTTTAGCTAGAGTAACCTCTAAGCTTTAAAAATGTAGTTGCAGACTGCTTCAGGAGAAGACATAATATCCCTTTCCCTCTCACCTCTTTGTGCATCATTTTCACCATCTATCTTAAAAACAAAAACAAAAAAAAACAAAAACAAACAAACAACAACAAAACACACTAACAATTGATTCAAAGGGAAAAGTTTGCCTCTTGATAAATCAGTCTATTTTGTTTGGCCTTTCTCAATGCAGAACATATATTACTTTCCAGTTTTCCACTCTCTGTGTTACAAGTGTTGAGACAAAATAGTTGGTATAATATATTCATTATCTTTGCTATTTATGGAGACGGATGATTTTGTACTGCATATAACCTTATAACCATATTGTGAAATTACTTGAATGGGTGTTTTTGTTTTGTTTTGTTGTGTTTTTAATGAGGAATACTTGGAATACTTACAAATAAATTAGAAAATATAGTTCCATCTGTCCCATCAACAGTACCTCTATCAGTACTCTAAAGGCTGCATATTTATGCTTTGGATAGCAACTTTCCTTATTCATTTTTCAAATGAGTAAAAGCTCCAATGTGACCGTAAATTATGGTTATGTTTGTGCTGTTTCTTAAAAACATTTTTCTGTTTCTTAAAAGCAAAAACTACAAACAAACAAACAAACAAAAAAGAAGTATTGTTTAAACGAAAAATGTTACAGCTCAAGAACCTCTTAGACAACACTGGAAATCATATTTTTATGTGCTTTCAAAGCACTATACTTAACTGTCTTTTTGAGATATTAATTTCCCTTGGGCTGTATTGCACTGAGAGATCTGGAAATGGTGTTATGACAAACAGTAGAAAACAGTCTATATACTACGTGATGTCTCTTCCAGTATGTTAGACAGATGATAGGAGATGGCTGAGAAAGAATTCTATTTTCAAGTACACAAGTTAATTGTTGTTTTATATGTTAAAGCAGACCAGTTGAGTTGCATTTTCATGTATGACAAAGCTACCAGCTATTATTATTCGCATTTTGGTGTCCTTTCTCCAGTTGTTTCTATAATTTTACAAATCTAAAGTAGCTTCAACTAAAATTTCAGATTCTTTCCCCTGCGTTGTGGAGAAGAACTGCTGTCATTCCTCCTGCTAGGAAAATATACTTTGTTTTTCTGACTTAAAACTGTTTCTTGTGACCTTTATCAAGCTATGGCAATACTTTGTAACAGGGATTTTAAATTTAGCTTGTAGTTGCCCATTACTTAAAATAACCTTTAGACCCCCCTTGAGAACCTACTAAAACTTGGCCACTGTTATAAATCTTTGAAATTGTGGTTCACCAAAAATGAAAAAAAAAATAGCAGAAATTGTGACAATTTTATTAGTTAAATTCCTTTTGTCCAAAGGTTCAGAAGGTAAGTAACCCAAGGATGAACAGGATTTTCATAGTAGCAGGCTGCACAGAGGTAATCTGAACTGAGAATGGAGAATGAAACATAGGCAGCAACAAGAAGAGGTCTGCCCAGATTAAATGATCCAGGGACAATAACTGGACTGGCTAGAGTAGAAGTTGGAAAATCTGAAGTTAGAATACAGTGAAAAAACATTGAAAATACTACTAATAATCAATAGCAAAAAGAAACTGGATTAGAAAATGTGAAATAAAAATCCTGCAGGAAAGCCTATAAATATATCTGTAGGATATAAGTTTCAGCTTATATCTGTAGGATATAAGATTTCAGCTCCAGAACAGTTTTAGCCTCTGTACTGAAAAGAAATATTGTGAAAATTGACGTTCTACCATGATTATACCAATCATTCAGATAGCTGAGTCATTATATATGAAGCCAGTGTTTATGTGTGTGTGCTTATTTGTATCTCTGTTGAGAGAGAAAATATTTTGAGTATGAAAAAATCTTTTTTGCGGTCCTTTAACACAAATAATATTTACTGTGAGGTTGTACTGACTTCCTGATTCCAGACAGACTGAATAAAAAGTGAACTAAACTGCACAAACTTTTTGCAGTCTCCAGACCAGTGTAACTAAAGAGTCAAATATAAATAAATACTAAGTAAAGAATCAGTTTTAAACTAGAACTTATTTCACAGTTTGCTTTCTAATTCCTTGTGTTAGGAAATATTAAAGGATGTAAGAGCCATCTGATATTTCATATTTCACTCAAATACTGAATATTTGGTGTGGCTGAAATATGCCAGAAAGCCAAAGCCTTATTTTTTGCCTTTCTTATCTGTATTTGCAGACTGTTAAAAATCCCCAACAGAGACAAATCTGAATAACAGACCAGCTGACAGAAAGACTGTTTCCTTATGAGATCTATACTCCATATAGAACAATTTCCTTCATAGAAAAAAGTTCAAATTTTGTTTTTTAACATTTTACTTTTTTCAACTACAGTGAAAAGAACACCTTTAACATTTAAAATCTCACTCCAAATTTAAGAATTTAAAGATTAAACTCATTAGGCCATACCCATAAAAATAAAATCTATTCAGAAGTTCTGAGAAATAAATTTAACTTAAAGGAAGTTACAAGTGCATGGAAGGTAAAATTGAAAGTACTTCTGTATTAAAAAACTTGGCAAAGTGATTATCCATTACAAGTTCTTTTATAAATAAGTAGGGTTTTTTTTATTAAGCTTAAAAAAAAGGGGGGGGGGATGTGATGCTTTGAAACTAATTTTTAAAGATTTTTATTATTTTTATTTATTTATTTTAATAAGGCAAAATGATTCCATGTCTGGTTCTTTCTTTACTTTATTTTTCAGACATTGTAGGAAGATGCCCACAACAGCTATGAAGCCAAAGATTTATATATTTTTTTTGAAAAGCTTGAGTTTCATGGCCTTTAAAAGGTTGTGACCCATAAAACTCAGAATGTCAAGAGAAAGCTTAGCAACTCAAGTGATCGTGGTTTTTTTTTTTATTTATTTTTTATTTTTTTTGACTGGAAGAATTTCATTTTTCTAGTGACCTGTATTTTCTGCAGAGGTTTTGATGTACTAAAAAAACGGTGCTTGCTTCAGTAGAACAAAAGCATAGCGATGGCTGAGCATTTGTCAGTGGGGCAGTCAATGTAACAGCAACGTAATTTTTACTTAGCTTTTGGACTACTATAGACAATGCACAGATGAAGAGTCATAACAACCTAGCCCAGAAGACACAAATCAATAGTTAGAGCTATTACATACAGAAATTTCTGAAGACTTTTCTGAACAGCCTGATAGAAACAGGACTGTCATGCAGAAACTACAAGCAAATTCCTTCAAAATGATTGATGCTGTTGCAATGAAGAGCCTCAGAAGTACTGCACTTTACTTTTCCTACACATTAAGTTTCATGGAATGCATTTTTACTACACAAAGTAACCAATTAATTCATACAACTTATCAGTATCACTATCCAGTTTTGGGGAACTACTGTGTAGAAAACAGATCTGCAAGAATCTTCTGAAGTATGTAACAGCATAACAGATCCAAAAACCTGATTCTTGAAAAGTCTTTACCAGATGTTCCTAGCAACTTTTTTTACCTCCCCATATTTCAGTGTCTGATAAGGTTTACCTCTCTAGTACTCTGAAATAGGAACTGCCATTATACTGTCTTGTAATGCTCCATTCGGTGGGATTTCAAAGAATCACAGAATGGCTGAGGTGGGAAGGGATCTCTGCAGGCCATCTGGTCCAAACGCCTTGCTCCAGCAGGGCATCCCAGAGGTGGCTGCTCAGGACCATGTCCAGGTGGCTTTTGAAAATCTCCAACGAGGGAGACTCCACAGCCTCTAGGGGCAACCTATGTCACTGCTTGGTCACTTGCAAATAAGGAAGTGCTTGCTGGTGTACAGACACATTTGACACTAATATTCCATCTTTAGGTCTGATTCTAAAAATGTGATGGTGTGTGAAATTATTAATGTTAATTCACATACATTTTAGGATGACGATGCTGGAAGAATTGTAAAAGTCCAAGTTCTATTTGCTTTATTGAAGACAACTGAATGTAACTGAGGGAAATGGAAAATGATTAAAAGAGCTTAATGGGACAATGGCAGTCAAATCATTTGAAACAGCTTGAATTTGCAACCAGGTCTGATGGAAAAATGAGTAATGCTTTCCACAGAGAGGCAGGGAGTAAGATTCAATTATTTGTCAGACAGGCTGGCTGCTTTCAGGAGACATACAGGGCAGCTGCCCAGGCCATCCCTCCCCTGGGAGCAGAGATGATACTTTTTTCTGCAGCAAAGAGAGGATCCCCATGGCCCAGCTTATGAGAAAGGAAACCAGCATGCAGGGGCTAGAGCCTATTTGCTTGTGTTGATCTCTGCAAACTCTTCGACTACTGTAATTTAGGGTCAGGATGTCAACTGGTTTGTTGTCATTAAGGGGAACGGACAGCTGACAGAAGTGGTTTCACCCATCTTGCTCTTGGGAGGCAGTGCTTGGCGGCCCATAGGCTGAATGCCTGGGTGGCAGCCTCCACGTTCCAGCTGTGGGAGCTTAGCAAAACCAATTACATTTGCTAAGCTATTTTCTCTGCTAGCCTGTGATCAAGAAAAGATTAAAGGTTACAGGAGAAGCCAAGAGGTGATTTTCCTATAAATGAATTGGTCAGAAAGGCAGATTTCTTCTCAGCTATTAAAATGGCCAGCCACTGTGACACAGCAGTGTCACCAAAGATGTCTTTCAATTACTATATATGTGCTAGTAAACAAACAAATAAATAAATGACAAAAAAAGGCAATTAATACTTTATGACAACAAATGTCTCATTTTCAGAATGCAATTTTGTGAATAGATAAATTTGTGCATCATCTGAAAAGGAGACTGAAAATCCTTTGACATTCAATTTCTTTTTCTCTCAGAAAAGTTCTTCATTATTAATAGAAGCTATTAAACTAACAACAGCAAGTGGAAATTTTCTCTTTAAAAAACAGACAGGTGGAAGCTGACCTTTATGCAGCTTTGAAAAATAGTAATTTATTCATATTATCTGAAGATTATTATTTTGCTGATAACAATAGGAAAGACTTACTCTGCATTTCTTGTGCATCCTGAACTCCTGGAGACTCAGTAATGAAAATTATCATCAAGGGTTATTCACATGGAAATGGGAATGGGGAGAAAGTACAAGACAGGTCCCAAGTAGCTATATGTTTTGAATGTATATTTTAAACTATCACAATTGTGTTTCTTTTAAAAATAGCTTTAATACGAAATAGATCAAAAGAATAAAACAAAACAAACAAAACCTGCAAAAAAACAGCATATGGTTCACTGCATTAATTGGAATGTGACTGGTAAAATGCTTTAGTGTGTATTAACCCAATTTAAGATAATATTGCAGAAGAAATAATATTAGACAGGCTTTTTAACCTGAAGTTCATTTCAATTACACTGTAAATATCATTCCTAACAGTCTGGGATATCTGAAATTTGCTTTGGTGTTGAAATTATATATGCTGTTGCACTTATTTTAAATATATATAATGCAAGAGTGAGGGTACCTGTCTCAAAATGACCAAATACTATATACGCCATGGGTATTGTCATAGGAGCTGACCCCAGCTCACTGGTCGGTGGCATGGTTGTCTGCTTATCCTATGAAGCTGGCATTAGACTGAATGTTACAGTGAGGTAAGCTTTAAATGGGTACCATGATGCCCTATAGATCCAGGTAGTGAATATATATAGGAACATAAGGCAGCACTCTGCAGTATATAAAGCTTAGAGAAAACAGACAAGGCTAATTCAATAAATATTGACAGAAAATGTACCTTTCCAGTTAGCTTTGACAGTGACCTTTATTATTTAATTAATTAAATTAGTTCAGTTATGGAGGTTAATAATTAGTCACATTTTTTTTTTTCTCTTTTTTATGTGTTACTTTTTAATTAAAGTCCCCAGTGGTGTTTCAGGGATTTGTGGGCAAATATAATCTTGGTGATGCATCTTCTTTCTTGTTAACATTTACGATTCTCAGATCATACATGCTCCAGGAAGTTCTTCTTGTTCTTTATTACTATGTACAACAACAGAATAAATCACAGTTAAAGGGTTTTGTAAGCAATATTTAGATCATTTTTACTTAGCTCAATTTATTTCTAGCCTTCCACTTTTTAAGTGGATTGATATTGTGCATATGTATGCTCATAAACTACAGGAGTATCATGCAATGCCTTTGCCTTATTGTGTCCTGCTTTCCTCCTTTGAACCTAGTACATTCTTACTTAGTACCATGCCTTCACACCTTCATAATCCAGTACTTTAACTATATATTTCATATATTGAACGAGAATCACTATAGTTAATCCCAATCCAACTTCTGTCATGAATCTGTTCCTTCCAGATCACCAACTTGTGAATTCATTTTTGCTATTTATTTTTTAATATCCTACTACTTTTAAGAGGTAAAGAAACAAACTAAAGTACACATTTGCTGAAACCAGGACAAAATGCTACTTTTATGCTTTAATGATTAAATTAAAACACTACTATTGTGACATCAAGAAACTTTGGAAATTAATTTTAGCTCTAGTAAAAAAAAACTGGCCTTTAGCAGCATGTTGCTTAAAAGACAAGAAATAAGGGTTAAGCAGCTCAGAGGTTGATCCTGTCCTCTCCTTCCCAATTGACAAACATGTCTTTACTGAGAACTGCAGGATGACAGCTGTAGTAATCAAAGAAAAAAATACTTAAGCTTTCAATTCTAATTTTACAATAACACTTTCAGAACTACTTTGTATCTTCTATCCTGCTGTTGAATAAGAAATACACGATTGGTGCCAAATACATAAAGAAATGACAGACATTAAATCGAATACAGTTTTTGAGCACTTAATGTTGGTTGATCTTCCACAAGACAAACTACAGGAGATGATTGCTAGCTGAAACTATGATCACAAACTGATATTTTTGGGAGTAAGAGGAATTTGCAATTTAAAGTTATCTCCGTAAATATTTTCTTAGAAAATCCCAACATCTATAGCAAGAGCGTAACCATAGTACTACAGAAAGTAAATATGCAGTACATTTCCATTCTTCATTAGTCACAGACTATGTCACCCTTACTTTGCTAAAAATATCAATTTACATGATTCATTTCATGTACTTTCTGGACATTAAATTTAAAAATATGGTAATTCAAGGAAGATAAATGATTTCCCCAAAGCATACTCAAAGCAGGAACCCATTTTAATTGTCATGAAACTGCTATACATATAAATTACCCAGGTTGCTCTCTGTTGTCATCATAAAAGAATGTTTCAGAAATGGGAAGTTTATTACTTGGAAAAAAAAAAGAGAGGAGTCAAATGCATATACAACTGCAAGAAAAATAAAAGTGCAATTAAGGTCTATGTAGAAAGATATGAACTGAATGCAGTACGGAAATTCAACTCTTGACTTATTCTGAGGTCTTAAACTGCTCTCAATTAAGTACTGATGATAGTAGAGGATAAATGTACATTAAAGGAATATGTTTAGGACAGGAATCTAGACATTTCAAACGCATGCTTTTTTTTTTTTTTTCTCTCTGCTATTTATTCAGGTTTGGGGAATGGAAAGAGTTACAGGTGAAATATTTATCAAATATTAAAAACAAATATTAAATAAGATAATCAGAAAACACTAAATCAGGTGAAATCTGACTATATTTTGCCAAGTCACATTCTGAATTCCTGAGTTTTAATTCTGTGAAGGGTTAGCATTTTGAGTTTGTCTCCATAACATTTAAAAGGAAAATAATAATAAAAAAACTAATTCTAACTCATTAACGTATTTTCTTCCTTCTTCCTTTTCATAATGATCCAGAAAGTCTTACAGTAATCCTCTAAATAATTTTTTTTGAACTAAGGTTGCAACTGAGAGAAATATTTCACAACAAGACCACAGCTGGAAAAAAAAAAAAAAAAGCAATAGAAACTGTAAATGATATTATTTAGAATAACCAGGTAAATACAATTCTTATTTTTCATTCATTTTTAGTACTAGACTCTCTTAGGCATTCTGAAATAAATTTTAAAGCAGAAGGAATGCTCTAATTTATGACTTCAGTGATAATAGGAATAAAGAAATAAAACTATTACTAGGTACTTTTTTGTTGTTGTTGTTCAGAAGTATGCAACTGTGTAGTACAGTAATAATACATTGTGAATTACTTGGTGTTAAAAAATACTTCTCACTACCTGCAGGGTAAGTCTTGTGTTTTTTGAAATAAAAACAAACATGAGTATTCAAATACGTTTTCTATAAACTGTTTTCTTGGTGT
This sequence comes from Anser brachyrhynchus, assembly GCF_964034855.1. Taxonomy (NCBI): domain Eukaryota; kingdom Metazoa; phylum Chordata; class Aves; order Anseriformes; family Anatidae; genus Anser; species Anser brachyrhynchus. The sequence goes on along the minus strand of NC_137698.1, from coordinate 61,543,766 downwards.
TATACAGTTTGATGTAGTTTCCAGGCAGCTTTCTGGCCATCTGAGTCCGCTACATCAATCCACCAAAACCTGGAGAAATTAAGTACCAGGGCATGCTTTAGACCTGCCTGGATTCATTTCACTGAAGAGACCAATCATATATACCACTGCTTAAAAGGTCTAAAAGCATTAAAAAATAAAGACTTTCTGCTGAGGATAAATATCATGCAAAGAACCATCAATGCTTAAACCCCATTTTCAAATGTAGGCATCTGAACTAGGTAGCATAGATCAATACCTAGCAACATGGCCTAATTTTCAGAAATGTTTTGTCTGAAATCTGAAATCACAATACTTCTAGTTCAACACTGCACCCAAAATGTGCCTCTATTACAATGCCTCTTGGACTGGCTGTGACCCATGTAGCAGGCAGAAAATTTTCACCTGCCTTTGTATGTTATCTTTGCATGCAAATATTAGGTTATTTGCCACTTATACTCAGGTAAGGATGCCTTCAAGGACCAGCTCTGCCCTGCTCTCTATTCATGTGAGCATGGCATTGAGTCCCCCCTCCCATCAGATGCTGCTGATTAGGATGCTATACAGAGTGAAGAAAATGTGAGCTGCCATAAATATTGACCTGTCACTACTTATTCCTCAGCAGCAGAGAACTAGAAATGAGATTGCTGCTCCCTGACTCAACAGCCTGGCTGCTTCCAAAGCTACACAAACAGAAATGGTCCTTGAACAGTAAAGCCTTTGGGCAGACACTCTCTTCTTTTTTAAAAGTAACTGATAGAACGCATGTGACTATAGTTATAGTGACTATAACTCCGGTTATACAAATGATGCACAATTGCATAATTCAGTAAAATTCATAAAAGAAAAAGATTTAATATTAAGGAATTTACTTAATTATGACTTTTCAGGTGCTTTTATTCAAGTGTTCATCCATGAGATATTTGTTTAACCTTGCACAGGTAAAGAGATCTGAATAAAAGCTTTTAATAACACTATTTTCAGCAATTTCATCTCCATTTGGAAAAAAGCCAGAAGCACAAATTCATGGTAATATATGGGTAGATGGTGAAGCATCCATTTATTGGTAGTACTTTGAGGTTCTCTACTTATAATAAAAAGCAGCCTATACTTTTATGTTGATTGCTATATTTGGAATGTGCCATATTGCACATAATACTCTGCTAAGAGAATAAAGTGGTGGACATGTAAAAACTCTGAAGAAATCAGCTGGAATTTTACATAGTTCAATGCATTATATTTGATCATCTGAGAAAAGCAAGCAAGCGAGCAAAAAAAAAGCATTAATGTTTTCTGATATATCTGAGGATCAGGAACTGAATCCAATCCCTAAACAATTACTGGAAATTAATTGATTAGCTTCCATTTAGTGACTGCAGTAATGAGAATAAAAATTTCTCAGAGGAGGAAGAAATAACTGGAAACAGGTTTTTGTTTGTTTGCTTGTTTTCAGCAATGTAAATCATATTATTCATTACTGAAATATAGCAAAGAAATATGTATTTGCAGTGTGTCATTATTGAAATAAGACAAGAAAGAATCTATCTGAAATGTCAAACTATAAAAAATACTCCAAGTTATTATTTATAATTTATGTTAAAAGTTTAAATTAAAATGAATTATATTTCTTATATTTATATTAGAATCCCAAAGAAATTCTCCACCTTTTAATATCAGAGTATTATCTTTTGCTGAAATTAAAAGTGCGTGTATCTTACAAATATATTTTATTGAAAGAATATCATATGGGTAAGACATGAAGAAATAGGGCCTGTATTTTGAGATACTTCAAAGGAAATACAAATTGACAATTTTTATTTTTTTTTTCAGTCTGTGAGACACTGCTAATCTGCCTACTTGCATTTATTACACCATAAAATGAAAATTATCGAAAATTATTTGCCATATATTTAATAACATACGTGCTATATGTGCTATAGCACGACTTACATATGCTATATATCTCATAAATTAGTGTATTACTCTATATATAATCACGAGAACAAATATATATTACTTGTAATAAAGAAGAAAGATAATGGTTTGTAAATGCTTAAAAATAGGCAATACAAAACATTTATAGCTGAAGAAAGTATATAGAAGTAAAACAGAAGATGCTTACTATGTTACAGTAAAAATCTTATTGTAATTTATATTGGAACCACGTTTTTTTTAGAATCTGAGATGAGACTACCTGCTTTCTCAACAAGAAAATAATTATAATTCATAATAAAGAATGAAGTCTTGGCTACTGGTCAATGCCAATGCATTTCTTATTGGATTCAGAGTGCCTTTTTGGTTTAAAAAGTCTCAACAGGTTGAACCTACCCATAACCATCACTTACAACAATCAAGTTTCAAACTTGAGCTCCTGGTTTTGACAGTGTGATTAACAATACTTCTATTGATGTGTGTCTCTCAATACTCATTTGGCTGACCTCACTACTCTAGCCTCTGAAACAAATTCTAATCTCTTTACCCTCACTACAGTCAGTGAATTACTAGTATAATTTTCACTATTTTCTAGTGAAAAGGAAGGGAATCATTATGAGGGTTCCCAAATGCCAACCCAGTTTTCTAAATATTTAATGCTGATTCTTACAATTATGCAACTAAAGTTGTTAATGATTGATACCCATCTGACAGAAAAATAATGAAGCACCTTATAAACAACTCAAAATATAGAAGCAATACAGGGAGAATCCGAATGTGGGTTATCTAAGGATAATAATCACTCCTACTCTGTTTTGTCAAAAACACAACAGTAACTATTTCAGTGTAAGCAGTACCCCTGACCTACCACTTGTTGAAAGATACTATCAGGAGCAAGAATGATATTTCACATCAAGTGGACTATTCTTCTATTGCCATCTGAGGTAGAGATTCAGATTACTTTTTCAAAAACACAGCCTTGCAATACAAATGCAAACCTACCCAGTTCACCTGAGCTCAAATTTCATGATGATATGCAGAATCTAGAACTCCATCTTTTATCAGCAAACAAAGGAAATTAAAGAATTTGCAGTTAGAGAAAAAAAAAAGAAAAAAGAAAAGAAGAAAAAAAATCAAGAAATCAAACTGCTAGTACATAGGTTGAACATTATAGTCAGGATGATATAGCCAGGATGAACAAGCACTTCTGATGCTGTGATGTCTGAAGGGTCACGACTTAGTGTGGTGTCCACGTTAGATCACCGGGGAATACAATTCTCTTTTTTTTAAGCTTGGAATGTTACATTTCCTCTTCTTACATAGGTGTACATGCTTTAATGTAATATTATTATTTACTTTCCTTTTTTTTTTTTTCCCCCCATTTTTTTTCTGAGTCCCTCCTTGCCTTGCTACTTATTTGCTTGGTGATAGATCACTGAGCAAACTAGACCTTACTTTTCTTGTAATTCTCAACCATCCCTTCTCTCCTCTAAATCCACTTTCCCACTCCAAACCCAGCAGTTTTATCTGCAGGGAACAAACTACCTTTGGGAGCATCATGAAAGGCACTGAACTGCTGCATTTCATCTTGGCTTAACTCATTTCAGTGAACTGGGATCAATATACCTCCTAACTTCCAAAAGCCCTGTAGTCTGAACAATTGTTTGTTTTATATGACATCACTCATTCTTTCTTAAGTGATTAGTGGAAGGCTGAAAATAAAATATACCTAAAACATGGGCAGATACGTATCAGAAATATTCAAGATCAATTCATCTAAATAAACATTTGAAAATCAGACAAATGCAAGTATGGTACCCATCCATCCATTTAAAAGCAAATATAAAATATTAAATCTACCCAGCAGCCTGCTACTTTAATATTTATAGACTATTCATCACTAATATATTTTACAGACAAATAATAAATTGATCAATAATGACTTTTTTTTTTTTTAAATAAAAAGTGACCAACTTCTACCAATACCACCTAAGAACTTGCCAGACCTTTCACTATACTGTTGTTCTCTTGGGATACCATAGCCATTAAAAGTTACTTAGTGCCAAAATTTGGTACACAAAGTCTTAATTTTAGATTATTTCTTTCTCTTCAACCAATGTACACAGATGCATACAACCATGTACTCAATCGACTGTTATGGTAGTTCTGAAAGTACAGAGACTGCAGCCTTTAGAAAGGCATATTACATTTCTATAACTTGAAGAGCCTGATATATATGCTTCTTTATGCTGCTACAGTAGCATGAAGCAGTTATACAACATTAAGTGGCCAGATGACACTGCAAGTTCAGCTTTATGGCTGCTTTTACAATTTTTCTCAAAGATAATTTCATGAGAATTTTTATTATGAGCTAAAATGCATAATGGACGATAAAATTATAGTATAAGTGCTTTAAATTATATTATCATTTTCTCATTACATGGAACAGATTCAACTGCTCTGTAAATTTTGATGTTTCATATAGGTCTACACATAATCCAGAGACATAAATCCCTAAAAAATCTAGTATCTCCCATGTTCTCATTGATATCAAAGGTAAAAAAAAAAAAAATCTCATTGAAAACTGCATCAAACATGGGAACAGATAATTTAAGATTACAAGAGACTGAGACTAAAGGTGACCAATCAGTGCACAATTAAGGATTTTTGTGCTTATTTATTTATTTTCATTCACTCATTCCATTACTGCATATTTTTAATCTTGTTCTATAATGCCACTTTAGGTAATGCTTTAGTTATGCTTGCAAGTATCATTTTCTACCAGTAAAGCCTTCCAGACTCTCAGCCCTGAAGTACATTCACGACTAGCAATGCTTTTCTCTCCTCACCTTAACTCAGCTGACTGAGTGCAGTTATGTTTCAGAAGCATACTTTGTCATAGCAAATCTCTGTCATCTTAAAATGAATTAGTTTATGTGGAGCTACGTTTTAAAAGCAGGTTGAACCTGAAGCAATGGCAGCATACAGAGGGAAAATGTGTATGCAGATCATTCTTTAGGAAGATTCTGGTATTCGTGCTGTTAGATGCAGACTTTGCTACATGTATCAAATACATGTTACTTGCCTCTATTTTGTATGTTTTTCTCTATATTCTGAAAGAAACTACATCCTTCCCTTTCAAATTCCATGTTATTTCAGCCAGCGGTGGTTCTTGGGGCTCTTATGTTTGAATACTGGATGTTTTCGGTGTGGTCTTTTCTTCATTTTTGATATAATTTGTTGATAAAGAATCTATTTTAGCAACCTGTAACAGTGAGATTAAAGGTAGGTTACAGTTCATGCGTACAGTACAACCTAATAAAACCCAGTCCTTTTTTTTTTTTTTTTTTTTCCTCTGGGTGCTCATTCAAATACATTTCACTCCAGTCACTTCTCAATATAGGTATTATACTCAATACAGGTATTCAGAATCTACATGAACAATGACAGTAAAATGATCCTGAGAAAACGGGTGTCTGATCTAGTACGGCAGAGAAGGTGATAAAAGAAAGAAAGAAACAAACAAAAACAAACAAACAAACAGATGTCTTTGTATGATCTACTTAAGATGAATACTCAGCCAGCATTCTTGAAAGAAGTTCAGAAGAGGCTCAAAAGTAACCATATCTTTGCAAAGATGAATACATGGACAAACTGCCCTAATTGCTTGCAAATACTCAATTCTTCAGACTAAAATGAATATCGCTAAGAAACTTTTCCTGAAGAATAATCAAGACTAGGAACTAAACGTTCAAAAGGAGCATCCCTCAATCGAGGGGAAAGGCTCTCCCACAGCAGTGTGGCCAAAAGGTACTTTTCCCAAGATAGGATGCAAAAGTGTGATCCTGAACCAGAGAGTAGTTCTAGCCCAGTGTGTGAATGCAAAAGAAATGTTTTATCTGAACAGTCCAGAAAATTCATATCTGATCCTTCTGGAAACTCTCATGTGAAGGCTACCTAAGTTATCCCTATTGAAATCCTCCTGGTTTATACCAGGTATTTCTTATTTCAGGCGTTCCTTAAATATGTCTTTCCACTTTTCATACAGCCAGTACCCAAACTTTGAATTCAGAGTGCTATGGATGTAGAATGACCTCACTGATTCAGACTGTCTGGGTGTTAAATTCCCTGGAGAAGCTGATACTGTCATTCCTATCCTCACACAAACCTCACCATGGGAAGTCCATGGGAAGTTGTTGACGAAAAGATGTCCATAAGAAAATAAGGCCCTTCTCAAAATTTTTATGCACTTTGTCCCATTTAATTCATAGTTTGTTAAAAGCAAACATTTAGGCTGATGCATGATTTCCTTGTTTTTGACAAGTCAAAGTCTTCATTTATTGAGTACATTACTTTACATTTGTATATAACTTGTGCATCTTATCATTGGGTCTAGGTAGGAAAGCCACTAAAGTAAAGGCAAAACAAAACAAAATCCTCAGTTTTGATACAATTACGTTAAGATTGTTCTCTTGTTACATAAGAAGATCATGGTCTTATTTAAGATGGCGTGTCCCAAATGCAATAAAAAAAAAATATAAATAAATAAAAAGTATGAGTGCACAAGTGCTAATATATTTGATGCTGAAGGAATTATTAGTTCTTGTTTCTGGTGTGACAGCATCACTGATCACTGATGATCACAGGAAACTTAACACTATTACGTGCCTTGATGCAATGAATTGACAATAGCATAGCAGCATCCATTTTTTTGGATAGCAGCATCCAGAATTTTCTGAGGCAGATCATACTGACTTACTCAGAATTAAATAATTCCCTCAGTCCCACAAGTGTCTCTGGAGAAGAAAAAAGTACATGCAAGAAATGGACATTTCATCATGTGTAAACTGAACAGCTAACTGATAACAGATCCTAATCAGGTGTTACACAGAGCTGCTGAGGAAAGGCTAGAGGATGTATTTCTGTGTAGTATATTCCATGCCTTTCTGTTTATTGTGGAGTGATGCTATATTGCATTCCATTTATCTGATAGAGATGTTTTATGGAAGGGAGCATGATAGGAGAGTCTGACAGAAGTCAAACTTTTAGCACAGCCACCAGTTCATAGGTATAAGGACATTAAAATTTGGATAATTCTTATCAGTCACATCTAAACAAAGCATCTGTCCTCAAAACTCCCATGCTTTTTGGGGCCTTTTTTCTTAGAAGAGTACAAAGCAACGGAGAATTTGTCAGCAGTATATCTTTCCCCGTATCATTCATTTACTAAGGGGGAGAGTCATACTGCACTTGAGGCAATATTTTAAACCTTACTGGTTTTGCTAAGCTGTAAGGGTAACTTACAACATGTTAACACAGATGGCTGCAGACAGACCTAAGCTTATCCTCTATGTGCTTTTAGGTGTTTGAGTCCAGAATAGCTAGAAAAAAAAAAAAAAAAAAAGAAAAAAAGAAAAAAAAAGGACACATTTCAGCATGTTAGTGTGACAGAACAAATCAATTCAAATGCACTAATATGACTTCTGGACTTCCGTCCATCCAACTTTTGGATGATTTGAAAGAAAAATTGTTACTTTACTGTCCAAAGACAGACAAATACTCTTATTTAAAGAATACAACCCCCCCTCTCCTAATTTCCAAATTCCTACCACAACAGCAATACTGTGTTCACTCTCAAAGCTGACTTTACAGACATATGTTTATTGATAACTGTAAGTAAACTACTGTTTATTTTGCATCACAGTAAGAAAAAATGATCAAGTAGTCTTGATGGTCCATTCAGTTGAAAGACCTATAGGGCATGACTAGTGGGTCCTACTACTCAAAAGATTTTGAGTTAATTGGCTATTCATACATCAAATATGAAATATAGATCTTAAAAAGCATTTGAAAAATAATAGCAAGCTCAGAAAACAGAGTTTAATGAGTGAGAATAGCAGGGTGTGGAACAGATTGCATCACTGGTTGATTACACTCACAAAAGAAAAACATTTCTACTTGAGGTGTTATACAACATAATCCATGCATGATGAAGGAGGAAGTACTAAGTTTGTCCTACTGAAGACTTTGGTTTATGCAGTCCCCTGAAATGTAATGTTGTTTACGCATATTTATATAGTATCCCATACAGCTACCACATGACAGATATTCTGTGCACACAAAAGTAAAGTGAATCCTTCATTTTGCCAGTCTCTCCCCTCCCTGTTTCTAGTGGATGAATTCCCTTTATGTCTGGTGCTCTGATCCTTTGCTCCAGTTCTGAACTCCCTCCTCCACTCCCCTTCCAGCTGTGTAACAAAACAAAAGCTTTGAGGGAAGCTGCCCAGCAGCAAAAGTTTCTGGCAAGTAAGCAGGAGGAAAAATATTGATCAGTGTCAAACCACTTACAAAATAATGGAAGGAGAGGAAAAGGAGATTTTCACTCTCTCACATTAAAAGTGGTATTGATTCAATTCTGTCTTTGCTAGCTCCGGTAAAGCCAGTTTTTGTCCCCTTCTGGTCTTTCTTTCCTGCTGTCTGGAAAGTGGAGGAACTATGAAGTAGCACAGCATAGTTCCTAGACTAGGATACAGGATCAAGTCAGGTTCCCTGTGCTGTCAAGTACTCAACATTGAAAACAAAAACAAAAGAAAACAAAACAAAACAAAACAAAAAATAAACAAATTGCCTGGATTCTTCTAACTTTCCCATGGAGAAGTGTGGACAGTCAAGTTCTTCTTCACCATAACCCCTTCACCGTGTAAAGCAAGGGAGGGTGGTTGTCCACCATAGACAGCACAGTGAGCTACAGCTGAAAGTACACTTTTGTGGGAGAGATCTATGGGGAAAAAGCATATTGGGTAAAATACCTCCGTAGTGTCAAAGAAGAGGTGGTCTTGTTTGTTTATTTGTTTATTTGTTTCCGGTGAGTGCAATATTTTTTTTTTATCTTTGTTCTTTTAAAAAAATAATTTATAAAGTGCTTGCATACAAGATATAGGGTAGTTTGTATCATGCTGTAAATGGTAATAAAAATAAACAATATACAAGCTGCTGCATTTTCACACTGCAAACAGATTAGCAAGCAGTGAAGCTAAAGATACCTCTACACTGGTGTGGACAGACAGGAAAAGTGAACGGTTAGTATGGAAATACTCCAATTACTTAAACCATAATGCTTTTGTGGATCACTTCTGGTCCTAGTTCTGCTGTTTACTCTTGGTTTGGGCTTAGACAACTCACTCTGCTGGTAGAAACTGATGCAGTGCATCACAACATCTTCAACAAAAATCAGTGGAGTTTTAACGTGATAGCAACTAAGGATTTGTTATTTAGCTGTCTTCTGTGCCCTTTATTGGCAAACACTGGGACAAGCATGCCCTATCCATCAGTGACATTTTCAAAATAAGTCAATATATTGGGGATATTAAGACAAACATGTTAATGCTTCAGAAAGCCTAACTACAGAAAAAAATATTTCAGCATGTGCTTCACACCCTGCCTCTGTGGGGTAGATGGGGTGGGCTTATTGACCATTTTGGTTTCAGGATCAACATTGACCTGAATGTCATGGTCCTCCTTGCATATCAACAAACCCGGCCTTGCATTCAGTGTGAGGACAAACACCCATAAGTTCTGAATACCTTATAAATATTCCTTAATCATTTGCGGCAGAATTCTTGTTTAATGGTAATGGCAGTGCAACAATATGGATGAGTTAAATAGGCTACATCAGCCTTAAGGGAACTAGAAATCCCCTAAGTCATTGGAGCCATTCACACTGGAGATGTTATATATATACACTCTACTTTATAATATTTAGGCTTTTTACATTTAGAGACTGGTTTTATGTCACTGGGTACTTTTGAGTGAAATTATTGTATTATCATGGATGGCACTAATAAGTATATTAACACAAAAAGTTAGATTTCTGATGTTATACTGCCTTGAATTTACTATTTATATTAAAATTGGTACAATTTTTACCTTTTTTTTTTTTTGGAAAGCTGATATAGTTGAAATTACATGAAGCGCTTTCCCATCATTCTGTGAAAAGTTAAGAAAGAGATGTAACTGTGCACATCTGCTAAAAAAAGTGTATATACATATAATTATTTTTCTATAAATGATGTTACTATGTGTAATAAAAATAAAGTTAGCACATATCTAGCAAGAGGAATTTTTAAATGCTAAAAATTCTACACACCCGGAGCATAAAGAAACAAAAAGAAAGGGTTGTTATGAGAAAAAATTACATATTTGTTTAGAATTTAAATAGCAATTTTACAATTCCATAACAAATGTATTATACAGAAAAATAGGAAATGGTATATATTTTCTTCACATATGGCTTTAAGGATGATTTATTTCAATAGTTCAGTAACTACAGAAGTGCTATGTTAAAGATTTCACATTTTATCAGCACACTGAATGATTTTATGAGGTGATGATGTGAATCTATATCCATCAAAGATCCTATTCTATGACGAAAAGTTAATGTTTCAGAAAACTGGAGTGTTCTTCTTGGCTATGTGTTTCTCACTGAAACAGTTACACAGTAAAAGAGGTTTGGTCTCACATGTACAAACACACAGAAAAAAAAAAAAAAGTAGTTTTTGAGAAAAGGTTTTTGTGAGTGAATAGCTTCTGTTTACTACACCAGTCCACACTAAGAAATTTAGTTGAAAAGTTGACAGCCAAAGATCTCATTAATAACTGAACTGAAATAGCATATTTCTATAAAGTATATATTAAACAAACACTTTGTATAGAGATAAAAATCCTATTAAAATTAATGTGATGTCTTCTTTGAGCATAGACTAAATGATACGACCCATATAGTAGAGAGCAGACAGGAATCGGAGCAAGCAAATGAGTTTTAAAACATACAGTTGTTATATATTTAAAATACCCATATTTAATGTTGGCATCTATGAATTTTTCTGAAAGGTGTAAAGCAGATTTGTTCCTAAACTTGCACCTATATTACTTATCCTATAGTAATAATGTTTTGCATTTATCTATGAAACTGATTTGTAAAAGACAGATACCGAGACAGAACAAAACTCTAACTGCGTCATAAATCAGAAAAGCAAAGTGTTATAAATGTGAACTGAGATAAGATCCACTAAATGTACCAAGTTTCTATCACTGAACAGCTTTCAAAGGCAACTGACAGATAAATGTTATGTACACTGTTTTCATCCTTGCTAATTTCTTGTAAAATTCCAACCTGATGCTAGCATATACTTTTGTTTTACAATAACAAAGTAACCGGCAGGAACAAACCGAGATTTTTAGTCTGAATGCTATTTTCACTTCCCAAGCATTTTCATTTCCCAGCTTTTATACCTGATGCTTTCTAAGTCTATTTTAGCAGATCAGATACCACACCTACAAACAGCACAAACTGCAAGTGACCACTTTACCTTCAGAAAAATCAATCAGTCCCAGCAAATGAAGCAGCTTCAGAGATGCAAATATAATCACAACAATACCCACTGTTTGCAGTCCCTCCGACTCCCACTCTAGAGTCAACATTCTTCCAACAGGCAAATCATTCCAGTCGTCACACCAGCTCGTGATCAGAGGGAAACGAGAGGATTTTACCAATAGTTTGCTTTGAAGAAAGTTGCAGTGGTGCAAATCGACGTTGCACTGGGCTGTGGCAATTCACCAGCCACCCTAGCTGAGACAGAATTATTAGATAAAGCCCCGCATCTCATGCTTCTCTAAGCACTGGATAATCAGTAGTGAGTCAACTTGTAAGGCTGAGGTGGACCACTACCCCCCGGGCATGGCATGGTATCCGGCAAGCAGCCTTACTTCAGAGCTGCTGGAGGAACATCTGTGTCAGGAGTGAAGACTTTGCTGTGTCGGTGCCAAGAAGAAATGCTCCCTGCAAACTTGCACGAGGGAGCACGCTGCTGTCAGCACTCTGCACTCCGGTGCTTCCAGACCCAGGCTTTGCGATTCTCCCTGAGCTTCACAGTCCTTCCCCAGCTTATTTTAGTACAATTTTTGTTAAGTGTGACACATGACAGTTTGCTAAAGACAGACATCTGTTTCCACACATGCTGAATACTGCACATCAGAAAACCCCTGCCCTCTGCATTACAAGAAATAATGTAGGGAAGCACTGTTCCTTCCTCTTCTTAAGCATCACCAGTATCTAATTAAAATCTTTAGTCTAAATGAGACTGAAAATTAAAGAAATGCACATCAGCACGACTGGCACCTCCAGCTAGCAAAATATAGTGCTGTCAAGGAGACATGCAGTGTCCAAACATCTATTCTGCAGCCAGGGAGAATGTATTATTTATTGACTGAGAAACAAAACAGTGCTTTTCTGTCTCAGAACATTAACCTAGAAGTGTCAAGCCCCAAATCCTGATCTTATAAATGGCAATTAGGCATTTTCAACAGCTACTGGGAAGATCTTGCCTAGGCTGTGCATCAGGGGAAAAACAAAAGAAGCTGATGATCCCAGATGATTTAGGGGACAGTCTGTATAAAATTAATTGCCCTGTGTTTATTAATGTGATTTCCAAGAGGGTACACAGTGTGAAAAATAGGATCTGCACATGCATACAAAGTGTAAGGTTAACCCTAAACACTAATCTTGTGCCCATCCTAATAATTTAACTAAATCCTGTCCACGTGTATACAAGGCAGTAATGTAAAAGCAACTCTCAGAAAAAAAAAAAAATATATATATATATAATCAAGAAACACATATAATCTAACACTAAAAACAGTCTCTTAAATGAGGACTGGTAGTGACCATTAACCTTAGGTCACTTAACTCTTTCCATTAGAAACAGTTTTTACTAACTTTTTGAAAAGTTTAGAAACATTTACTTTTGATCAGGAAGCTATTACTATTTTAAATATGGATAATAACAAATTGGAACATTAACAATCTGTTGTTTACAGACTGCCATGAAGAGAAAGAAAAACATAACTTCATAGGGACTACCATCTTGGTTTTGTTTGTTTTTCTTTGAAGGCTATCTATATTTAATTACAATAACAAATCACAGAATATTCCCTATAGACAGGGCTCCAGGAGATGTATATTTTTACTCATTGGGAAATCACATGGGCTCCAGTTAGTTTTAGGTTATATCTATGTAGTATATAAGCAACAATATTCTCTAATTTCAATCTTCTGGATATTTAATACTAAAATATCATGAGTTCTATAATATTTGTATGTGCTCTCAAGCTGAATGTCAATTCCTTTCCCTATTAAGCTGTAGAGCTAATGATGTAGGAGGAAAGCACAATAAAAATAAATCAAACAAAATTCACTATCCTCAACCTGTACATTTCTTATATTGTAAAATAGTTATTCAATATATTTTCCTGTAAAGTTCTGCTCCTTTTTTAAAAAAAATCATTGTTTTCCCATGATAGTTCTCTAAGTCAGAAGAACCACGTAAAAACTCCATGTAAAGCAGTAAGGCTAATAAATTACATAGAAAGGAACAAGAAGTGATGAATGAAATATTTCCTTTAATACACTATGCAACAGATTCAAACAACAGTGCAATTTACAGAGTTCAGTTCTTCTGGAAGTCATTCAATCAAAAAAAAAAATCCATACCTCTAGGCATTTGAAAATTAAATCAATCTTGAACAAGGATATCATAAAATTCATATAAGACACCTCATTGTATTCTGATTACTTCCTAAATTCATAGTGAAGTGTAATTTCTCCCTCACTTCATATTTTGAGTATTATTTAAAAATAAATATTTCTGTGACAGGCCCTTATTTCTGTTGCATAGTGTATTAAAGGAAATGTAGTGTCAATGCCTATATTGACACTACAAGCAAATTTTAAAAGCTGTTCAAAGGAAAGGAATTTTTCATCATTGCCATATCCAAGTTACAAAAGAAAACACCATCCTTTACATGAAGCAATGAAACAGCAGTGGATGGCTTATAATACCCAAGCATTGCACTGATTTATTGTCTTGTCTTGATTTCCTCTTTCGTTTTGGGCATTGCAATGCATCGTGGTACTCTCTTAGCAATATATATAAATTTGCATAAACGTTCTTGTTATTCTTCAATAAGTTGTAAGAAATATATAAATATACATATATATATATATGTATATGTCAATATTGTTAGAAAGCTATCACATCTAAACACTGCATCTTCTGCTGGCTGCATATTCTTCTCCACAAATATTTGAAGCAGAACCTTTAACTTTTGCCTGAAATTCAGGCACTACTGCCCTGTGGGTTTACCGAACCACTAATTATGGGAAAGCATTAGTATGTCAGTAGCTAAACTCCAATACAGAGCATTCCCAAATTAACAACAAAACACACAAAACTACAATGTTAGGCTGATCTGCCACCCCACAAAATAAGGGGTGTATATCTTGCACTGTGAGGCTGCAGCAGGTATGTCAAAGCATGGTGTTCTTCAAAGGATATGTTGAAGAAGATCATGTCCATGGACTTACTGCCTCCCCTTCTGAACCCTTGATGATTATCTGTGCAAGCATAAGTTTTTCTCTTCTAAGAAAGCATAGAAGAGAAACCTGTGCTGAAGCACTGTAGAAGGTATCTTCTCTCTGGAAGCACAAATCCTCAGGGAGTTCTGAACATATCTGAGTGCAGATATGCCAAAATTAGCAGGATCTAGTAGAAGAAACACATTTTGGAGTCCTTACATAATTTTTCCACAAACAATCCCAATTAATTATTGGCTACGCTGATCATTTTAAATAGAATGATTCACATATGGAACGCAGTGAACATAAAATAGATGCCTGAAATAACATAGTGTATTATATACAAGTAAATTTTAGATCTGATTGCTGTGTACTCATAGAGTACCTGCAATTTTCCCCTGCTTCTTGGAAGCAGAAACAAATGCTCCAAGATATTATTTATAAAGCTTAGAACTGAATTATAATAATTTTAAAGTTGACTAAAAGAGGATAAGATCTGCCATTTCGAAACAAACAATAATTCACCCAATTTAACACATCATAATGCTTCAGGATAACATGCAGGATGCTATGAATAGAACAAACAAGGAACAAACTGTTCTGAAATTCTAAAAATAGATAAATAATAATTCTGAGATTTATGTATTAAGGTATAAAATTTCTCTATAATTTTATATGATTTCAAAGGTCTTCAAAATTATTTGGCATTATCATATTTCTCTTACATTGGTAACATAGTTTAATTCCAGTAAAATCTTATCTTTTAACTACAATCTGTCAGTCTAATTAGCACAGTAAAAATGGGAAGTATATGTTTTTCTTTTAATGGTTTTAAATTTCAGATTTATTAATGACAGCTTTTGTTTTAGTTCTTACAATAAGTTTTCACTGTCATTTATAAACTCTTCCTCTTTTCAATTTCTTCTGAGTTTTGTACATGACAGTAGAGAAATAAGAATGCCTATCTGATCCCAAATACGTTGAAGTAATTTATCTTTCCACTATATTTTGGTTTTAACATCTTCTTGGAAACATCAGTCTTCTCAGCCTTTTCTCAAAGATAAAGGCTCTTTTTATACTTTGATTTCCATTTCTCTTCTATGCAGACATTCTTTATCTGCTATTGTCTAATGTAGAATGGATCTGACCAAAATGGAACACACTTTGCAAGGTGAGGATATATCGTTATTTGCTAATTGACTTGAATTACACTGTTTTCCTAAATGATTACATCTGCCCAGTGCTATAACTAATGTACAGGGGAAAAAAAAAAAAAAAAAAAAGCTTTAATTGGCTAGCAATAATAGTTCATCAGAAACTATTTGAGATTTTCCCTAAAAGTGGCTGAAAAGGGAAACTGCTGCTGAGCTAGAAATAGAAATAAAATTTGGAGGTATTAATTAGCTGTCCTTCTTTCTGTACTCTTATTTCCAGAGGGAAATGTCAGTCAGCTAGAAGAGAAAGAAACTGTCAAATAAACACAGAAAGGGCACCTACGTGCAGGTCAGCTGAACTTGTAATCTTCAATTTCTTGTTGATGCCAGATCTGAGCTTATTAGGCAAGCTATCTGGCTGACTATGAATTTAATTCTCCTACTATCTAGCCAGTAAGAAATCTGCTCACAGATCTTCAGTTTTCTACACAGAAAAGTTTATATCTCAGATCTAAAGAAGAAAGCTGTGGCAAGTAGAAAGCATTTGGGGAACCACCAAGAGTAATTAATTTACACAGATCCATTTCAGAACGATTGAAATAATTTTTATTGGGTAAAATAATTCACTTTTCTTGAATGTAAAACCTCCTGCATAGGCTGCTACAGATAAACACACAATACTGTCTAATTTTCATAAAATGCTTAGAAAAATGAGACTAAAATATGAAATCACTTTGTTCATCACACCAGTGCTGCAGCTACTGAAGAGCACAATATCGCACCAGCAGAATACTTACATTACCAAAATTGCAGAAAAACTTTCTCTAGGTAGAAGAGCTATGCAGAGTGTAATTACTCAAGATGAAATTTGTCAGACTTCATATATCATCTTTAATATTTATACTAAGTGTCCTAGATCTTTAATGACTGTAAGTGGATATAGGCTGAGGGAAAAAAAAAAAATCAACACCTGTACAGGCAAGATAAGATTTCATTGGTTTGTAATCAAGGGAGAAAATATGACATCCAAGCTTTTGAATGTTTGGTCTCATCCTTAGAAGTAAATTACACTGAAACAATATTGTGGCTGTAGACATCTAAAGTTGATTTCCTCATTTTAGTAGTCTGGTTCTAGGCTACGGAATGGGATTTTACTACTTTTTTTTTTTTTTTTCCTTTCTTTGTTTTCACCTTCCAACTCTCACTTGCTCCTAGAAGCTTTTGTTCTTACTTTGATCTAAATCAAAGGACTGCTGCCATTACTGATCTGAAAACAAGAGCCAAAAAGAATCCCATAAGACAACCATTACCAGCTCCCTCCCATGACATAACAGCTACAGGTGCTTTCATTTTTTCTATAAAATTAATTGACATAACATGTTATACAATTATGCCTTAAATAGCTAGTATGCAAGTGGATTGTAAATTAAACAGAATGGCCATGGGAGTAACTGCAGGATTTTAATTTATAAAGCGTTAGCAAAGCACTAGAGAGAGACTATCTCTTTCCTAAACAAGGTTAAATCACATTTAGTAATAGTAGGTAATCAAATTCTGGTTTGTTTTACTGCAAAGCCCACTGGCTTGCTTGGTAAACTAAATTATCTCTAAATTGTATGACTATGTCCTCAGCCCACAGACCTGCTTTTCTTTTTATGTTCACTTGATGTTGCAGTAGCAGCAACTGCCACTGCCAAGTTTGTAAGCATAAATGTATGTCCATACTGTAGAACTGCAGTATAATGTAGCTACTTATGGTCAGTTGGACCCAATTGCTTTATTACCTGTAATGCAGCTGTGTTATCATAAGGCTCAGACTGGGTTAACATACCCAACAGAGAATCGGTAAAGGAAAACTTACCCCACAAAAAGCTTGCTATATATTGGTTCTAAAATTAAATGATTGTTGCTTCTCCAGTCATTGGAATCCCTGAATGGGAATGCAAACATTTATAAAAAAGTTCAAGCCTGAGGCATGTCTCATCTTAAATTCCCAATATTATCTGAATACCTCTTTGAACTTCCTTTCTCTTACTAACCTTACAAGTAAAACATCCTTTCCCAGCTTGTAATAAAATGGTGTGGGTTTTTTGTTGTTGTTTGTTTGCTTTCCTGCACAACCCTCCTCTTCAGTCTTTGCACATTTGGAAAGAACATAGTAAAAGCAGGGTCTGACCTGCAGATTTTCTTCTTTCACTAATACCTTTGCAATTACACACTGGATCAGATGACACCTTTACCAACCATTTTACTTCTGCAAACAGGACCTACTGGGAGGCCTCAGCTCAAGCTGGTAGAAATGATGGGACAGAGTAGCAGTTTTCACAGCTCCACATTGTCATTTTCTGTTAGGCAAATTAGGACTATATCTACTTATGCTTGTCCATACATCTAAAAAGCTACATTTTTATGGCCTGTAGAGCTGTTAGATGACTTCAGATGAGTTCCTACACAAAGTTACAGGCATTTTCTGCTGTAATGATTAAGAAAACAAATGATCCATGTATTTTAGTTTCAAAACCTAATATTCTAGTAATCAACAGGAATATTCATCATCCAAACCTCAAAGGCAACTATCATTTTAAAATCCTGAAACTATCCTGCGCAACTCCTTTATTTCAAAACTGGTGTGGCTGGCTCCTTATAGTTCAAGGTATGGTTAGGAACTAAACCGGAGAAAAAATATTTTATTAAAGACGATCATATATATGCCACTACCATGGAGCTCTTATCTTGTGATGAACCTGTCTTTCTCTGGTTTAATATATATGTACAGTAAATGTTCTATTTCTCTTATTGGCTTTTAGAAAGGTGAAGTACTGTACTTTCCCATAGCAACAGGAAAGTATTATAAAAGTCTGAGGAGGCTGACATATTTCTACATTTAATGTACTTGTTAAAAGATAAGTGCATCTGTCCTGTAAAGATGAGATGAAAAACAAACAAACAAACAAACAAAAAAAAACACCTATATTATACAGCTGCAGCACTTTCAAGGAATACAAATCAAAAAGCCTACAGTCACAATCTTGTCCCCTCAGTGTGTTTAAGACTTGGACTATATATGAAATGTGTAGATTTGACTACACATCTGTAGCATGTGGTAACCATTCAGAATGATGCAATATTCAGAATTAGTCCATGCTATTTGCTTATGTACTAGTGTTTGATTTATTAACAGCTTCTGAAACGTCTATTTTTTTTATTGTTTTTTTTTCCTCCAATCAGTGACAAAATATCATTTAGGTGCATCAACCCATGAGGCCATACTTGGAGTGTTGTGTCCAGTTCTGGAGTCCCAGTACAAAAGAGACATGGGGATACCGGACAGAGTCCAATGCAGGGCCACCAAGATGATGAAGGGACAGGAGCACCTCTCCTATGAGGAGTGGCTGAGAGAGCTGGGACTGTTCAGCCTGAAGAAGAGGAGGCTCAGGGGGAACCTAACAAATATCTGTAAATACCTGGGGGGAGTTTGCAGAGAAGATGGAACCAGGCTCCTTCTGTGGTGTCTCTTGTCCTGGTGCCCAAACGGGCACAAACTGGAAAACAGGAGGTTCCCTCTGAATGTAGGAAGCACTTCTGTGCTGTGCAAATGACTGAGCATGGCACAGGTTGCCAGAGAGATTGTGAAGTCTTCCTCAATGGATATCTTCAGAAGCCAACCAGACGTGGTCCTGGGCAGCCTGCTCTCTCTGGGTGCCCCTGCTTGAGCAGGGGGTTTGGACAAGATGGCCTCCAGAGGTCCCTTCCAGCCTCAGCCATTTTGTGAAAATAAACTTGAAAATAAACTTGTTAGGGCCAGTTCTTTTCTTGCTTTTAGCCACTAAAGGACTTTTTTCAGTGTGTGGGTCTCTACATAAAAATGATTGTGTTTACTGCAATGAAGTGGTAGTGGTAACAAAGGGAAATGAACAAGAATATAAGGATAAAAGTGCATGTAAAACCTACACTGAAAGGAGTAGGGGTATTGCTTTTTTGAATTCCCCCATTAGAAGTATGAGTTTTGGCAGAGTACTAATGATTCAGGAAATTTACAGAAAATGTCAAGGTTTTGTGACTAGACTCCTGTTCATTCACAAAGAGAAAAAAAATCATTATGTAGAAGGAGTTGGAAGAAATAGCATAATGTGGTGGTGTTTTTAAGTTCCTAATGCAGTTTTTTCTTGGCTCCTACTTGTTCATACAGTGGTATTTGAGGATCCATGCAGCACAATGAGAAACGATCTGCTTCAGCAGTTTTGCTGTTCTAGCACTCTGGAAAGCAGCAACAGTATAAAACCTTGAAGGAAGCAATAAGTTTATAATGTCTTGTTATCAATTAAGGAAAAGAAGGGTTTCAGCTCTTCCCTGAGGAAGCATTATGATGTCCAACAGACTGCATCATGAGGTTCTTGCCCATACTGAAACAAGGGAAGCAACAAAATACAGAAGCACACTATTCTGTACTTCCAACAAAACTTTAGACACCACTTTTGATTGTGCTATGCCACTGCAGGGACTAGCTCTTTTTGTCTTTAGTAGTTTTGCAGGGTTTATCACAACTTCTGTACTCCATGCTGACAGTTTGGATAAGCAGATACTCCATTATGCACAGCAGGCTTATGGGTCATGAGTTCATTTTCATGTGCTTGTTGACATGCAAATGGCTGTATCCCGGTCTCATAAAGGAGACACCTGCATGCCTTCCTCCCTGTTACACCAATAGATTTAAAATATGGATCAGAGATTGCTGGATTTTTAAGCCATGTTCAACCATTTCTAAGGCCAAGAATATTTTTGCTGCCATTAATACTCCAGGAATCATTTCCCTCCAATATTCATGAGTGGACCAGGCTATGAATTTTAATTTCTCTAATCTCCTCAAAAGCAATTTCCCTAGCTTCCCAGTCATGCTGCTCTTTTCTGAACTCACTCCAATTAGGTAGAACAGTTATATAGAAAAAAATTTAGTTAACTAGTTTTTAGGTGGAAACAAATTAGTCATGAGCAGGATTGTCCGATGCAACTGCCAGACATAGCCATTACAATCCATTAATGTCCCCCTCTGACCAAAATAATATTAAAGATTTAATAACATTTTGTCTTATTACTTAAAAGCAAATAAAACTCAGTACTCCTACCCCCTAACATCAGACACCTATGTACACCCTAAGTTTTTAGGAACTTGTATTCCAATAGAGGTATCTTAAGAGTGTGCCAGGAATTCAGCCCTCTCCCTCACTGCAACTGATGTTTGTTTTCATAATGTTTCTTTTTGAACTTAGAGATATTTCTTGCTAATAATGACAGTAACACACATTGTCTCTTACTGAAGCAGCTCTGAAACACACTGGAGAATTATTAGGCTCTCCCAAGACAGCCTAAGCAGGTTAAAACAGAAGACTGTTAAAACAGGAGAAAAATAATTTGACAAAAAGAAAAAAAAGACGTGGAGCCTTGAGGATCTGTCCTTAATACACTTTGTAGACAGTAACTCATCTCCCTTTGTACTCGTCTCATGGTTGCAGTCCAAGACTAGTAATCCTGTGCAAGCTCAGGAGAAGACGAGAGCCAGACTCTAACAGTGTAACAACAGGTTTTGGCCAACATCGCCCGCGTGAGAATTTTGCAATACAATGTCAAGATTTTCTGTACTACCAGATCTATGTGAAGAAAAGCAGTAGCCAAGTGTTCCTTACTGCGTGGGACTCAACACAGCCCATATGCCAGCACGTGGTAACAGAAAAACAAAGTTTTGTCCAGCTTTGTGTATTAATCCTTATTTACACTGTTTAACATATGTATAGAGGACATGCCTATAAAATTTAAGGAAAATGGATTCCTTAAAAGTTTCTCATGTGGATCCTGGCTAGAGGAAGAAGTTAAATGTATATTGTAAGGTGAATTCACCAGCCAGCTGGTGAATTCTTTTGGTAAGTTCAAGTCTCGTACATGTTTTCTTCCTAATGAATTACACTGTCTAGCATACCAAAGTAGATATATATGATACCTGCTCGGAGATACAACCTAACAGAATGCAATGGCTGTCTCACTCCTTTGCTGATTGTTTTGTTTCATTTTTAATTGTTTTGGGGGAAAGGGAATGCAACTGCAGTAAAGGTTAAGCAATACTTGCTGCATTATTTGTTGAACAGATGCTCCCATTTTGCAGACTGAGGGAATTTCTGATCCCCAAAGAAGCTTCTCAGAAATATTAATAAGTGAAGAGTCACAAAACATTTTAGTATAGATGGAGAAAAATGCTAAAAATAAACAGTTTGAACAAATGTAATAATTTTTCTTCCATCCCAAACCTCTGAACATGATAGACAGAGTATTTGGAAAAACATTCTCTATGTATCATAAAATTAAAAAAAAATATCTATCTATCTATCTATCTAGATTTTTCTTAAAAATTTAATTTTGTAAAGAATAAATTAATCAAAATATATATATATATATTTTTCAAGTTTCTACTCATACAAGTTATCTCTTAAGGAGGCTAGAAATAAAAAGATGCACCGACACAAAACTAAGGTGGTTTTATGGTCTTCAAGAATACATATCAGCAACGGGCAAGTTTCAAAAAAGCCAGATGCAAAAGTTAAGGAATAGTTCCAACTACCTTTGCCTCTTTGGAGCTGTCATACTCCAATGGAAACAAAATGAATATATACTAGGCATGTAGGAGTGGTGTTCAGCTGACTTTTGCATTTTCAGGTTTTCTGGTAGTTAAATTGGCAATTTGCAGAGTTATGTCCTGTGCTGAGAAGCAGTAAGGGTGAGGAGAAGTTCTGAGACACTATTTGACAGAAGGGGGAATTTCAGCCCCTTTGTGGGATAAGGAAAAGGGTTTTGGACACTATCAGATAATGAGACCGAGCAGCCAGACCCAACTGCACCCCTGTCCACAGTCTTAATGGTTCAATGCTCTGGGCAATCCAGCTTTTCAGAAAAAAAAGAAGAAAAAGAAGGTACCAGCACTGAGTACACATGATAAATGCTTAATATTCTGGGGGTAGTTGCAGCATTTTAAAATACACGAGAGCTATTTTGCAGAGAATAAAGAGACTGAAGCTGAATGCATGGTCCTAGGCATGGTCCTAGGTCCTAGCTTCAAAGAGCTGCACACCGCCCTTTGAAGCAGTTGGTGACCAGCGACCTTAGTCATTTGGTGCAGTACAGTCTTTTTTAGTTCAAAAGTGACTCATACCAATTTTGAGTTAAACTTTCACCTTATCATTATTTTCATTTTGTGTCCTGAGCTATCAACTGCCCAGCAGTAAAATAAATGTTGAGAATCATTTTTTTTCAGCTGAAATCATGACCTTATGTACAAAAAGACACAAAACCAACAGTAAGAGAAATATTACCACTAAGATTTTTATTTTTTTTTTAAAGGAGGCTGTCTTAGGTTCTTTGTTCATATTTGAAGTTCTCCTGTTTATCCTTTTCTCACCTGTGCAAAACAAATAACATTGCTGTGCAAGTGTATGAATTTTAACATATAGAAACATTGATCTTAAAACAGACACTGTGGCTATACATAAATATATCACTAAATATACTTCAGGAAATTCAGACACTGTACATACAAAGGTCAAAGAAAAATGTCTAGTGAAGAGGTTAGCAGCAATTTTTTCACCAAACAGATTTTCATGGAGTGTCAGTGTGTGATGATCTGAGAAATATCTCATACATGTTATGAATTATGATTGATGTTATTCATTTATTAGTTGTTCCTGTGAAAACAGATGTGTTTTTAAAGTTTTTGTCAACGATTTTCTCCTATTTTCTCATCTAAATGGTTTTGACACACATTCAACAAACACGTTTCTCTGTTGCTCCAGATCTGCACAGTGGCGAAAAGAATAGTGGAAACTATAAAGAGTGGGGGAAAGAAATTTCCAGTGAGATGTCAGAAAGACGGTGACTGAAAAGTGCTAATGGGAGACAGGCAAAATGCACAGGAAACTTACATAGGGAGGAAAGGATCAGCGGCTGAGCACACTTTTGCTGCAGGGTAGCCTGTGTCAGCAGCAACATGAGCCAAGGACTAGAAAGACAAAGGAGGGAAAGAAAGCTTCTGTGATGGCTAAGCAAAATGCTCTCTTTACCAGAATTCTGGCTCAAAGCATGCCTAAGGAAACTGAAGGCATCAAGACAGATAAAGAAATCCTGCCTTCCTACCCAGATGCAGACAGATGCCATAAGACAGGAGAAACTAGGCTGGGTATCTTCTGCACTCAAAGTTTTAATGGTCTGTATTAATTAAACTTTGTCCTCCAAATAAAACTAATGATATTTTAGAAATGCTGAAAAATCAAGGTGATCTGCCTACATCTGTCTGCTCATTTTCACTGCATGGCTTCTGATGACCTAAAGGGGAAGAGAAGCAGCCTCTGGGGTGGGGCTCTGAGAAGTGGCACTGCAGAGAGGAGGGTAGGGTGTCAGGCATCCTGCAGGGACAGCCACTGGAGGAAGCAGCTCTGTTTTCTGCAGGATATGAGCAAAGGAAGGCTGCTTCCCTTTGTCTGGAGACACAAGGTACCTGGACTCTCTTTGAAATGCAAAGGATTAAAAGCACCATAAGGAGTAAAACCTTAGCTTTGTTATAGCAATGACAGGAATTCCTTCCAAACAGTGTAGCAGAACACCAATTTTCCTTAAAAAAAAAAGATGCAGATTACTGGGGGAATAAGGCTACAAGTAGTTTCACAAATCAGTGAAAATAAGATGCCATTAGAGCATCATTTAAAACCTTACCAAATTTAGAACGTACAAGTAATTCTGATTTTTTCTTTTTTTTTTTTTTTCAAATACCGATTGTAATCAGCCCCAGTAATCAATTAAGGTTTCAATAACTTAAAGTATCAGATAGATTTTTATTTTTTATTTTTTTAAAAAACAAAGGACAGGATGAGGGGGAATGGGCTAAAGTTGTGCCAGGGGAGGTTTAGGTTGGATATTAGGAAGAACTTCTTGACTGAAAGGGTTGTTAGGCATTGGAATGGGCTGCCCAGGGAGGTGGTTGAGTCACCATCCCTGGAGGTCTTTAAAAGACGTTTAGATGTAGAGCTTAGTGATAAGGTTTAGTGGAGGACTTGTTAGTATTAGGTAAGAGGTTGGACTGGGTGATCTTGGAGGTCTCTTCCAACCTAGATGATTCTGTGATTCTATGATTCCTTTAGTCTACTCAATTGCACTCTCCACAAAAATTTACCAGAATGACAGAATGGAAATATCAATCATCCATATATATGACTAGTTATGACATGCATTTCATTGGTAAAATCAGTGATTTTGTTAGAAGATACAGGAATATTTATTTATTTTTACTTCTTTTTTATTATTTTTTTAGGGCCTACTTAGCTAAACCCTCGGATAAAATTAGTAATACCTTTATCTTAAACAATAATACTGTACTATAGCATTAGAATTTAGAAGTTAAAGCTTGAAAATATTATCTTTAGACAGATGGAGGGAAAGAATATGCAAATGTTATTATTGCTTAAAAAAATAAATAAATAACAAAACCCAACATTTTAACAAACTGCAAAATGTAATATACTTCAGACTTAGAAAAAATCCCAAACTGTTAATGCATCTTTATTTTTGACCCCTTTAGACAAGGATAAACTAGGTAACCTCTATTGGCCTTTTGCATTTCTTTCTGTAATCCCATAATTCAACTGAAACCATCCAGGATATTTATAAGCAATAATTTATTTCATGGAGATACCAGTGGAATCATATATTAAAGATGCAGACTGACAGCAGTACATATACACTTGGTATCCAAAGCCCACTTTTAGATGTTCAGGAAGAACATTTATAAAATTCGTACTCACCTACGCTAAAGTACATTAAAAATACATAAACAAAAACTTGTAAAAAAAAAAAAAGATTTAATATTGAATAACAATACCATAGCAAGCAGACAAACCATTTAGCTGTTGCAGAAGCTAGGAAAAACTTGTCTTGAGTTGACACCTAAAAATCTGTGGAAGATGACACTGGATTTGGCCCTTAATATAGTACTTTCAGTTCAAGTATGCAGTGTCAAAGGCTGAAATGTTTCCCCGACCCCTGGAGTGTTGCTGTCTGTGATCAAGGCCAGCTCCCTGGGAAGCAAGAGGTGTTTCAGAAGCTGCAATTGGCCATGAAGCTCTTTGAGAAAGAGCAGGAAGAAATCTTCCCCATTTGTCTCTTCAGCTGCATTTATTCTGAGGCTCTTGCTTTTGCTCCCTTCCTGGGCAATATTGCAGTCATACAGGTGCCAGGCTCATACCCGCCCCATTGCTCCACACCCTGAACCTGGCTTGCAGACTTGACTTCCCAGCTTGACATCCATCCTTCCCTCACAAGGGAACTTATTGTTGCTGCTGCCTGAGAGTACAGTGGACTTGCAGTATCTTCTGTGTTTACCAACACAGGAAAAATCATCTTGCTGCACTGGTAGCAAGAATACAGAAAGTAGTAAGAAAAACAAGGAGGAGACTGAATCCTAGAAAGAACAGTAAAGTGACAACAGCAAAGAAACAACTTGAACCTGCCAAATAAGAGGGAAGATGGACAGAAATAAAGAGCAGTGATCCAAGGCTGGATAGATAGCAAGGCAACAGTGGTTCTGAGAAGAGATTTGGAGGAAAAAAACAGCAGCAAATCCAAAGAGGAGAGAGAGGTGTGGAATAGGAGAGCAGAAAAGACTGGGAGTTGTTCGAGGAAGGTGAAAGGTGCAAGGAGACTAAGAGCAATAAGAAGAGAGAACAGGATGAGAACCATGGGAATTCAGCACATTTCAAGTTCTCTTCCACTGTTATTAAGAGGTTTATTTTTTTTTCATAAAATAAAAAAGAACCTAAGAGCAAAAATAATAATAATAATACATCTACATCAGCAAAATTTGCACGTGGACTACTGATAAATTTAATAAAAGTCAAGGAAAAGATTTTCTGTTTCACAATAGCATTATTTTTTACTACACAAAAAATATGCCATGAATGTTAGAGAAGAGATATCTAAATCATGCTCACTAACAACTATGCACACATAAGAGGAACAAAAAAATACTTGTGCTTCACTGGCAACTCATTTGTACGCACCATAACAGACAGGAGTTAATATATTTTTCTTTTTTGGAATGCTATCAAATTGCAGAATAAATAACAAAGAAGATTTATAGTGTTATTACAATGAAATATCTCAGGAACTTAGGCCCATAAAATATTATGCCACTTTCACGTCTGCTATCTTTTATCTGCAGTTTACATTCTCCCTTAAAACTAATAGCAGCCTTCTTCATACAGCTGTAATCATTGTAGCTGTGCCTCCAGCACTCCAAAAGAGTGACTTACTACATCTGTTAACTCTCTTTATATTCCCTCCCGAGTGGCAAACCAATTTATAATGAATAGAAAGTACGAATCTTCTTCTGAAGTCAATGGAACAGAGATCATTGTTATGGATGGCTGATCAGCTACTTCTTCCCTCCAACTTCCTCCACTGCCACTGCATTTTCATCTGTTAGCAGATCATGATCCACTCAAAGTTGTTTTTATTTTGTTTTCTTTTTCTGCTAACACATAAACCCACTCTGGTTTCCAATTCTCACGTCTGTGGACACACTGGTCTGACCAGATGCCACTGCTGACACTGTCAACAGTTTTGCTTGTGCTTTGTTTAATTCAATTGTTCAGTTGTGCTGCTTAGCAAAGACCCTTTACAAAACTAGACTGAAGGGAAGAAAAAGAAAAATGACAGAAGTGAGGCAGAAAGCCAGATTCAGAGATAAGAAAACCTTGCTTGTAAGTTACTGGTTCCTGCTCCAGACACCTAGCCCAACAAGACCCCTAAAACAAATAATTAATTAATCAGTCTAATTAAACTCCAGAGGTATATATGTGACCATATATAGAGTCAACAATGTTTCTGGCACTGAAGACATAAGGGTGAAACCCTTAGTGAAATTCTTTACAAGGACCTTTATAAGGAGGGTCATCTCCACCCTCCCCATCTTCCTTCCCTTCACTCCAAATACTGTGCTGCCATTTTCTGTCTGAATAAACTCTGACTTCAGAATGTGCCATTTGCCAATGACAACTCTTGATGCTCCCATAACATTAAGCAATTTTTTTCTTAAGATGTCTTTGCAGAAAAGAATGGTTGAAAAAGAAGAATGGTTCAATCTGCCTAAAAAGAAATCAAAAATCTGTTAGTTTTTCAGCCATATCTTATCTGTAATCATTGTGATTTGTGTTCATAGCTCTGTGAACATAAAACACTAGTACAGAGCCTGAAATTCATACCTCACATAGAAATATCCCTATATGAAGTAGAATAAGGTAAGCTTTTTCTTTGCTTGGAAGCTGGAATGTCTTTAAAAAAAATTAAATAATTCTAAGCAGATTTGTCCCAGTCTAGTGTATGTCAAATTAACAAGGCAAACTAAGTAAAACCAAAGCGTGGTTTTACATCTTACTCTGTACATCTTAATTTCTGGTAAGGTAATTATGATAATTGTGTCATAATATTATGCCATTTCCATTCCACGTATTCTGCTAGATAAGTACTGCAACTGTAAATTAGTTTTGATCACTACCACCACCTGCTAATAAGGAAAGCTACTTTTGTACTTAGCAAGCTGTTGTGTTGAACACTAGTGCTGAGAATAGTATTTCTGCTCATAATCACCAAGATCAATGATAGGAAAAATAAGAACATTTGCTATTTTCTTTTTTTATTCTTGCATGCAGAATATCTTAGTGAAGTTACAGACAATGGATTGTTTGAACCTCTGCTCTTTTGAGAGTTAAATACAAATTAGGAAATCCTACCTTCGGGTTTGCAATTCTATTGCTAATATGGGGGAGGAGGGGGGTGAATCAGGCAGTCGGTAAGAGATGGTTGAAGGCAGATAGAGAATACAAAAGAGGAAAAAAATTAATAAATGAGGTCTTAAGAAGGAAAAGACAAAATGCAGCAGCAGTAGGTGCAATTGTCTGACTTCTGGCATGATTTGGACATTGCAAACTTGTAAGTAGCTTAAATAGAATATTAAGAGTCAATTATCTCTTAATCAGTACAACAGTTCAAGTATACTCACTCTAACAGTTACCACTCAATACAGCAATAAACAATGTTATATGACTGAGCCAAGAGCAATGCAGTCAAGGGAGATAGCAAAGGGCATAACATTCACAGAGAAAAAAATGTTTGTGGCACTCATGAATGTAATGACTGGCACCACATCATGTCTGGAGTCAAAGTTATTCATACTAGAATACCTGAAAACCAGGCTCACTTTCCAGGTACTATTCATAAAAATTACCAAGACTAACAGTACCAGTGTCAAGTGTTTATGAACAGATGTTTTCTTACAACCTATTTAGCTTATTCTTTCATTTTATTTCTGTTCTCCAAATTAATATGAAATATAACCAAAATATATTAAGAAAAATATGAAGAAATGTGAAGAAAAAAAATATTTTCGTGACGTATTGTATTTTTGATTTTAATTATACTTTTTAAATCTTTGTTTATGTAAAATACAAAAGTAATAAATTTCTACTGATGCTAGAAGGGACATCCATCTAAATGCTTTTAAAGTTAAGATTTTGATGTTAAGATTTTATTGGTAAAGTAGTACAAATCAGACGGATACGCTAGGTCAAGAACACTATCAGGTACTGACTGGTGCACAGAAACTCACATTATCTTAGTCTTGATGTAAACACTTAAATGCAAGTTATTAGAATGCACTGTAAATCAGGTAGGCAGAGCATACTGATGTCTATCCCTTTCCAGTGATTTCCTCAATTCAAAACGTTGAGCAGTAACAGCTAGAATAAGCAGATTTGCATTTACTTAAAAAAAAAAAAGTAAACAAAAAATTGTTGGGTGACAGACGTCCTTCTACTTTGGGTGTTTTGTTTGTTTTAGGATTTTGATTTTTTCAGACATTATGTGACCAAATAACTATGGACTTCAGTGCTTCTGATAGTCCACCTTGTGATATTGCTGTAGTTTTAGTAGTAGAACTGCACAGACAGGTGATGCTAACAGTGATTAATACGTACTCTATAAATCCCTCATCCCCACTGATTTACTATTATACTAATGAAATTATTGAGTGTGTTAACACTACAAGACCTAAAGGTTCACATACTGTTTTTTGATTCGAGTATTTAATATTCATCATTCTACTGAGAATAAAAGAGTAACTCTGCTTCAGGACATCATCATTAGACAGGAAAGCACTGAAGTATCGTGTCCTCAAGATGCACTGAAAACAATGAAACTTGGACATATATGTAAAGTTACCAATTTATATTATATTTCCATATTCATTGCTTGCATAAGCAGCAGGTGGCACTGATATTACAGAAGGAGGTAGAATTAAAGGGCCCTGCTAATTTGATTAGGAAAAGAGGAAAACTGGGCTTCATTCTTCTGACATTCAAGAGTAGGATTTCTTGATTCAGAAAGAAAAATCAACAACAAATCTCACCAGCTGTGACATTAACTTGATAGATATTTTCTGCATATTTTAAGAATCAGAATGAAAGTTTTAAAGAAGAAAAAAATAAATGGATCTCATTTTTGTCATCATTAGAAATTAATTAGTGA
This sequence comes from Anser brachyrhynchus, assembly GCF_964034855.1. NCBI lineage: Eukaryota > Metazoa > Chordata > Aves > Anseriformes > Anatidae > Anser > Anser brachyrhynchus. Next base: position 61,513,640 of record NC_137698.1, on the reverse strand, counting down.
ATATTAATACTTTATATTCCACTGTAGAGCACAGAAGGTTTGAGAGGTTTTGTTGTTTTTTTTTTAATGGAATGGGAATCTAAGGTGCAAAAAGCCACACTCACTGGTGTGACATGACATACACCCAGGAACAGAATCTGGGACTGAGCTACATCCATTACAAGATACTGCTAATGAAAAGAGAGAAGCCGCACATGTTGACACGAATTCTGTTGGTTAAAGATTCCACTTTATTTTATTCAAATGTATTAACAACAGTAATTTCATACCAATAAAGAAAAGAGAAGAGTTGAATACTTTTACATTGGCAGGTTGTAATAGCTCTGAATATGGTACCAGATAAAAATGACACAGCGTCCTTGTACACAGGATAATTCCTTTATTTTATGAATTTTATGCTACAATAAGTATTCCATGACAAAGGATGTAAAGCACTGAAAGATAAATGCTGTTGTAAAAGGAGTTTCAAATGCTACATCTTCTGTCCTTACTTTGCAGATTTTTGGACTGGCCACACTCAATCAGCAGCACAATAGGGATAACATAAGTATGAAAATTTTAATGCAATTCAAATAATATTTTCTGTTTACAGAGATTCCATGTACATTAGAAACCCACATTAAGTCCTTGTTCAAATTCTGTGTGGCCGAGGAGTGAGAGCAGGAGCCCTCTCTTGTGTTCAGGAAACCAAACCCCACCTCTGCCAAAATAACATTATGTTGAGGTGTGAAATAACATTCAATTGTAAGGTTTACCTTGTTAATATCTGAAAAAATGATTTCCGAACCTTTTATTAGAGCCATTAAACAGTAATTTACTGCTGTGTTGTCATCCGCATTACTGCCTGCTAATGCTTGCAGTTGCATCACCAGTATCTAATGCCACTTGTACAGAATTTTGCTTATTTTTTTCATCTCAGTTCATATTTTTGCTCTCTTAATCTGCTCAACCCATTGCTGTGTAGAGAAATTAAATAAAAGCATAGCATTTAATGTAAAAGATTTGTCTCTGTATGTTTAATCATATTAAATAGATCATCAAATCAGTGATTAAAGCAAGTGGAGAAACTACATGAAGAATATTGGTCCCTGTGGCAGCATACCCATTTTCACTGTACAATTAAACATTCAAAACATATTAATACAATTGTGCCAGACAAATACAGTAGTGCAGACAAATATCTACTACCTTTTCATGTTGTGTGTCAAATTTTATCTCATATGTGTATGCATACATTGAAATGCAGACATGCTATTTGTACAAGTGTGCTTAAACTGGTTGGAGGAAAAGAAAACCTCACCTCTTTTTAAGCAGGCAGTTATGAACTGCATACATGAGTATTGCATGGTATGTTATTGTCACATGTGATACCTTGGCTCTAAAAGCCATGTCCTTACTTTTCATTTATATGCATTAATTGGATTTGATGTCCCCAGTAAATTATTCTTTATTTACCTTCTTCAGAACAACCATACTGTTACAGACCTCTAACAAAATCCTCTTAACTATCTCTTTTTCAGATTATGCAGTACAGTCTCTTTGATCAAGACTCAAAAGAAGACACACAGCACACTTGGATGTTCTTGTTGCCCTTCTCTTACTTTCACCAGTTCTGCTCCTCTGGGAGGACAAAACTCACACAGCATTGAAGATGCAGCAGAAATCTTAGAGATACTGAAAGAGGTCACATTGGAGCATATTTTCATTTGGGAAACTGTATATGAATATGCATAGACATATGTATATAAATGCATTGCATTTGGAGGTGGAAGTGTTTTCTGACCTCTACAGCTATCAGCAGCGTTACTGCAGAGTTCTAGCACAAGGTGCAATTCTGGCTACAGATAAGCTGGCATTTTGATTTGGACTGGAAGAGCAGTTTTAAAAGACACCCTGTGATTATCCCTAGATATTACATATTGACTAGAAGTGTACAACAATTTTGTCTTATGTCAGCTAAATTCCTTCTGGAATCCACTTAACCTGGAAGCTCTCTCCAGGCACAGACCAAATGCCATCCAAACCCTAAGGAGGTCCTTAAACTCCAAAACATTTGGTCCTTGGGAGACCTTCAAACCATTTGCAGTCGGGCTGTTCAGGGCAGGTACCCAGGCTAAATTTACTTTGAAGTCGAAATCCCTGAACAACATATAGCATAAAGATAGGGGTTGCACCACTGAACGCTTAAATCTACCAAGCTGTTCTTGATTCCATTACTTTCTAATATTGATACAGTCTCTCTTTCACTCTGATTAAAATAAAGTTGGATTCAATACTAAAAAAGACTCTTGACTTTCAACCAACAACATTCTTGGAGAGGTCTGGGAACAGCTGCTGACGTACAAAAGCATATTCAGGAGACAATTGTCTAATCAGCTGGAATTTTGAGTCATTATGATTCAATCTACTAGCACATTTACAAAAACAAAACATCCTAGCATGTTTTATTAAGCTGTTATTTCTTTTCTCTAGTACAGTTATTTATGCACAGAAACCAGCACAATCAATATAGTGGGAAAGATTACTTGCTGCATTTTTTTCCTACACCCCTTTCACGCATTCCAGTGACCATATTGCCAATCTGCCTTAAATTTCATGAGGCATTTAATTGAACAAATGCAGAACAGAAACTTGATCATAGTGGTGTGGAGAAAAATCCTGCCCTGACCACCCACTGTAGAAATATTGAACTGATTGGGAACTGTGCAAAGCTTCATGTATCCATTTCCATTTCTCAAGATTCTTATTACTATTATAATTATAGTACACATTCAAATATTATTAATTCACATACATTTAGAGTGCAGTAACTCCAGCTGTTTTAGCAGCAGCATCTCTTTACGTATGCAATTGCAGGCTTTCCTGCTGCCGCAAAATAAAGATGTTTCTTACAAATAACAATAGACTCTTAAATAGTCTTCATTGTCATATGCAGTGGAAAAAAGCAGTTTAAGATGAATATGTATTTATACAAGAATATATTCATAATGTATTCTATACGTACACATTATATCTTTGATATCAAAGTCAATTACCAATGAACAAAACATCCCTGATACTAGAAAGTAAATTTTATCAGCAGAAAAATCACAGGGCTTAATAAATTATGTTTGTAAACTTTTTGCAGCTGTTTAGCTGCATTGTACGATTAAATTCCTTTGATCCAAGAGAGTTGATTGGTGTCTCACTGTAAGCTGACATACATGTATTCATAAAGAATAAATATCTTCTATTCCTATCTCTGACACATCCTGCCTGTGTGGATGATCCTTGTTGTGCTAAGTTTCATGCTGGGCTACAGAGGCAGAGAAGCAGGACCACTGTTAGCAGAGCTGTTTTGAAAGCATGTTTGACATGCTGATCTTTAGAACAATCAAAGTTTTCAAACGTGGCATTTTGCTCAAAAACTTTTCCAGTGTTCTCATTGTGAATATCTCATTTACAACTTCATGACTCATCTGCTCAACTCCTCAAAACTGAAGAGGGCACTAAGATAAAAATTTCATTAAATGGCACAAGATAAAGACCAAAAGTTATTTCAATTTAAAACACACAAAGTGTGAGCAATCCATCTCTGAGAGCATTTGTTTCCTTATTTCACTTTTCTGAATATCTCAAGAAAATCTTTGAAGTGGATGGTTTCCTTGCCACAGAGATAACAATGATAACTTCACTGTTGTTTCAACTAAATTCATGTTTTTGCCTGCCCAGCAACATAGCTTTAAAAGTAATAGGAAAAAAGGTAAGTTTTATTGCATACTCATGAGTTGTGTGAATCAGCTTTTGAATATCAGTGGAAGTTTGATGTCTAGTTCATTTAAATACAATGAATTTGTAAACTTCACCCTCAAATCTGATATACATCTCCAAATATGGACAAATCTGAAATAAATTATAATATTAGTAACATCTACTTAGTGCCTTCCAACATGAAATTATTTAAATAGCAACACAGAATGAATCTGCTGTATCTTGAATAATATTTTGTTACAGAACAGAATACATTAATATTGTATTTAAAGAATAGGAAATGTACTATTATTAATTAATTACACGGTTTATTAGTCCTATTTTCTAACTAGACCTTGTTTTCACCCTGAAGTTTTGCCTGTATGCTGGGGTAAGCATCTTAAATTCAGATTTTCATGTTGGTTGAGAATAGTTTCCTTCTGGCATATTGCATAATTTACATACTTCATAAAAACAATTGTAAAAAGAAGTTATCTGACCGACTAAATAACCATATCTGTTATAGATGTTCTGTCTGCGAGAAACACAAGATTTACAAGACACAGAATTCGTAGAGAGGACTAGCAGCTTTGTAAGGAGGTGGAAAAAATCTTTTAACCCACAGGAACAAGAAAACAACAACAACAACAAAAAACACATAATTGTTCTAGTCTTAGATTTGGTTCAGTAATCAATTCAATTATATTGTTTTCTGAGGCTGCATCTTTGATTAATACTGCATAGGAGTTATGATCAGTGTGAAGTCAATTGAAACAGTAATTCTTATTTGAACAGAAAGAATTTATGTATTTTTTTTCTTCCCAAAGAAAACATTTCTGAAATACTGTCATTTACTTGCAATCCATTAGCACTATCACAATGTGGTAAGGCAAACCTGCCATTCAAGAGAGCTGCAGGTATCAGCATCACAGTATCTTGTGAGCAGAGTGGTTTGTTGCAAAGTCAGTTCGGTGGAAGCTCTCCAAAAGCTGAAAAGAGGGAAAAGCAGTATCCAAGATGACCATATGGTTAACTCTAACTTTGATTAAAAAAAAAAGTATGGTCAGTGATAATTAAAGTTGCAGATAAAGCTAATGGATTAGCACACTTGAGTTTTATTATCTGTATAAAATAATCTGCCTTAAAGGATGAGCACAGCATGTCAGACTAAAACAAGTGTGGAAATTGTTGTAAGAAACTGCATACAATGTGCATCACAACTGCCTCAGTATTCTGGGAAAGGAAGAGTACTGTTCCCTCCTGGCAATGGGATCTTATAACTGGTGTGAAAGAAATGGTTAACATTTGTTATGAGGTGTTAATAACGATAACAAATCTCTCCTGATCCTTACGACATATTAGGAGACAAATCATATCAAAAAACACAGACTTTCTCATCAGTGAACTTAAATGATGATCCAGGTACTAAAAATATTAAGTATTCCTCATAACTCTAATTCTGAGATTTACTGTGATCTGTGATTAAAAATGAACAAATAAACAAAAAAGCTTTCTAGCAGGAAGAAACCATGCACTGTGCAAGAACTATCTAGGCACAGGCAAAAGTTAAAGGATTGCTTCTATGACTTAAGATGTAACTTCTTTGAGCCACTCTAATCCATCATGAGGTCCCATGAGTACCTTTGTCTTCATAGAGGATATGACTTTTGATAAGTACATTGCCATAAAGCTTGCGACAAATAAAAACTATGCTCAGCTATACTGACTTCAATTTCCTCTTCAGTAATTATTTGGTGAAAACAAGGGGAAAAATTACTGAAGTACTTCCAGTAAGAGAGGCTGATTTCAAGAGCCTATTAGTAATATGGACTTGATTAAACTTTATGCTGACACTACAGATCCCAAAACATAGCACAGAATTCGAAAATTTTTGTGCTGTTTTTTTTTGTGCTGTTTTGGGGGAAACAATAAAATTTTCCCTAATGAAAAACATTTTTTAAGTGCTAAAAATATGACTTTAGGAAAAAAGAATAATGAGGACAGATTTTGGTTGTTTAATAAGAATAGTGGTTAAAACGTGCTCAAAGACTCATGCTCTTTCCATATTTGCGCTCCAGGATTTATGTATAACTTTGAACGAGGCATTTCACTTTGGGCTTTAGTCTGTTAATCTGTGAATTGAAGCCATGGTGCTTTACAAAATATATATATATAGATATAGATATATATTATTCTGAGGTCTAGTTTTATCACCATATGAGAGAATTTTGCATTATTGTGATTTTTGTCTTTTTCCCAATGATTTAATATCTGTTCTCAGAGAATTCACTTTATCACCTTCAGTATTTGACATTTATCATTGTAGGGCCTAAGGAAGATACATTAAAATATATATATATTATCGTACATTTTGATCAGATCTCAGAAGCATTTTTTCTAATGCTTACACAGCCACTGCTACAATGATGCTTTCTTCCTACTACTCTTGTGTGTTAACAGGCAAAGCAAAACCAAAATATCAATGTTTTTACTTCTTTATTATTACTAGGATGTCAAAAAAGAGAACGCCTTAAGTTTTCCCACAATTAAATACACATCCAAAATGTTACAGTGAAATTAGCAGAAACGTTGGCACTAAAGTAGCAACGATATCCCTAGGAATAAATATCTAGTTTTAGTAAGTTGCTGTGGGTTTTGTTCTCCCAAGTTTGTAAACAATTTTTCAAACACGGTAGGTTATAGCTATGACAGCCAAGAGTAAAACTAATTTTGAAAGAGTGCTACATGAACTACTTCATGCTAGCTTTTTTAATAAATCTCTTGAACAGTAAAGATGCAGAGGTCAGAGTGAGCCAGCATTCTGCAGATACAGATCTTTTTCCAAAGTAAATCAACAGAATTCTCCTTTTGCTGTGTACTACAGTAGTCAGTCAGTCTAGCTAAAATGATGAAAATACACTGTATATGCTGCTTAGACTTTTCAAAAAGCATCGACTAGCTAATTAGTAAGCAAAAATAAAAAGGGTATAGCATGTTAAATGAATACAGGCTTCTTCATGAAAATGATCTTTACAGTATTCAATAGTCAGATCTAAGAGCCAAGATTATTTCTCAGCAGAGATAACAGTATAGGATTCGAGAGTGAATGATCTGTTTACATAATGTTTTCAGGTTATGGATTAAGTTAAGGATCAAATTCACCACCAACAGGCAAAAATGAGAGAAGTTGCCTTGAAGTCTCAGACCCATTGTGAGGTAGAGTCCAGAGACACAAACACACAGGCTCAGGAACACTAAGATCACAAAATGAAACGATAGAAAAACCATAAGTAGCAGCCAGATCTGCTTTCCTTTCATGGGCTTTAATCACAAACCTATTTTTTCCATACCTAGTGATTTATTGAATTTCCAGAATAAGAAAGGATTTACAGGACCCACTTCATCACAAGAAAGCAAGCAGTATTGACTGACTACTCAAGACTTTATTCTTTGATGAGAAGAAAACATTCATATTGCTAACCTGCTTTCCAGTAAAATTTCTCGGATGAAGTCACTTTCAAAATGGGAACGATTTGAACGATTAATAACTTTTCTTCTTCCTAAGGATTCATCTATAACAGCACACCAGGAGATTTTTTTTTTTCTTCTTAAAATCAAGCTTCTGAAGTAGATAGAAGCAGGTACTTCCCTACCCATGTTTCCCAACACAAGCAAGAGAGAACTGACACAGAAGAGTATACTTTTCTATAAAGTATTTTGTCCAGCTAAACCTGGGTAAGGCACTGGATATAATGTTCATTTGACAACATGAACTGTGCAAGAAGGAAATTAATCTCAGAATAAACTTGAATATGTTTTTTCATTTCCTCTCTTGTTCAAGCCTCTATGGTGTATTCTAAATCAGTTATCAGAGCCTGAAGAGCAAAACCAAAGTTTGCTACAATTTTATTTGTTCCTTGTTTTAACATAGGAACAAATATAGCATTGTATAATGTTCACGTGAACTTTTTTCTTTTGTAACTTTACATACGTCAAGCTAGGACAAGGATGACTCACAAAAGTTACCAAACAGTCTAATGTACACCTATATAACAACATACTAAATACTCCAAAATGAGCCACTTTTTTATTGGATAATAGATTACATATCTACATGCCAGCATTCAGTACAGAGTATCCAATGGGCCATAAATCTTCTCCCTATGTTATCTGTATTAATTTACAAGCGCAGGATACATAGTATATGCTGCTTACAAAGGGCCAGATAAAGCATTGTCAAGTGTCATCATCAAATAATGTCATGAGCAAGACTGAGCAGAATATCCTGGTTCCTCTTCAGTACTCCTTTACCCAGTGCAACACAACTTGTACTAATATATTTCATGCAAACCAGGATGGATGTAGTATTTACACAGCCAATACTAGCCAGGAAGTAAGCAACTAGGAACTGATGAGAGATATTTTTTAGCTAATTTCTCAAAACAGTGTATTTTGAATTTACCTGTTATATTTAAACTGGACTTCCACTTGCTCTTAACAAATGCTAATAAAAGTATTGCAATTTCCTGTTGCCTTTTTCCTCAAAAAAACAAATGGTCAGATAATATTTACCAAAAACATTTTAAATGAACTCAAGAAATGCCAAATATTATTTCCATCTTTACACTGAAAACAAGAAGATTTCTAGAACCAAGAAAGTGCTTTTAACTAAATATCACAAATGGGAAGGTGTTCAATGCAATTTTGAGGATATATTTGAAAAAAGATTTTCAAGGAGACAAATGTATTTTCCTGTTACCACAGGCTGCCACAAATAATCACTCCTGTTATATTATACCACATCGCTTATCACAAATTTATTTGAGAGTAGAAAGATATTTTTACTAAATCCTGAAAAATGTTATAGATATTCAGCACTTTGATATGGTTCATTTACAGATACTATAAACTACCTATACAACATACCAGAAAAAAATAATGTACCTGCTATGTTTGCTGTAGTAGTAGGTGCCAAAACAAAAACAACACCAACCAACCAAAAAACCCTCACCTTCAAAATACCCACAAGTGGGGAAAGAAGCAAATGTGCACTGTCATTTTTTTTAATTAAAAAAAAAAAAGTTAAGTAAATTTATTACAGCCCAAAACTGAAGAGAATTAATAGTGATTTCTCCTAGATTATACAACACTGAGCAAAAAAAAAAAAAAATCTCTTGAGAAACTTAGGAGAATAAACAAATTGCATTCTATAAATATTTTCCACAGGAGTACTACCTATCTCAGTAGAACGTACTGCTGATTTGGCATTGAAAAGCTTCTTTGACTTTGCTTCACCAGTGTCCCAACAAAAAAAGTATTTGAAGTGTCCTTGAACATCCACCATTTTAAAAGCGTTATAACAGAAAAGAGAATGCTGAAATCTCACTGGCAAAGGGCAATTACAAAACTAGAGCTCAATGACAGTAATATTTTGTGTAGAAATTTGATTGTTTTTAACTTCAGATTCCAAAAGCTCATTTACCATATTAATTGCAATTAATTACATTAAAAAAAAATCTTTTAAATAAGCTCCTTCTAATTCAGTAACAAAGTGTTATTCAATTCATTCTTCACACACACTGGATCAAAACTACAACAAAATTCCTGTCCTCCCATAGTTTTAATGTAGAAAGAAGAAAACATGTTCACCCAGATTAGCGACTTCAGAATATCCCTGAAATTATTTGCTTGTTAGACAAGCAGGCAGTTCTCTAGCTATGATGAAATATTACACTTCAGAGCCTCTTTTGAACCTATTCATTTGGGATTCAAGAGCCTGCATTCCCGAGCCTGAAATGTAGTCTCATTCACCTCTGGGAAGCAAGTGACAGCTACTGATACTTTTAAACGTATATGGAAAAATAATGCTAATGGTCTGTGATCAAGTCAAAATGGAGCACAGTTTGTTGTTTTTAGCAGGTGACAGAATCCTTCACAGCTGAAAGCTGGTCTGCTCTGATTTTACAAAATAGATCATAACTTTGCAAAAAGCTTTTCACCTACTAACATGACTTTAAATATGCTTTTTAATCTCTCTACTCTGTAGTTACTCAGACTGCTTCAGTCCTTTCTACAGCTATTTCTATGTTTACTAGCTCAGTTAATGAAGGGTTACATGACACTAAATCACATTTCTAATCTGCTAATGGGGAACTGAATCATACAGCCACAAAAACGAACAAAAAAAAACATGTAAAAAACCTCCACACACATCACAGAAAAGATGCTGAGAAAAAGAAAGGCCCTTGACAATTCAAACGCAAAGTGAAATGTTTCATTTGAGAAAAAGAGGGAGATTTTTCTTAGAAGCATGAGAGGAATGAAGAGGTTATGACACATTATTAAAGCCCAAAAGTAGAAACTAGAGCTAGTACAGTTCTTCCTCTGATGTGTACCTTGCTGAGAGAAATATTTATATAAATTATGTGTAGTTTTAAATTGAAATCATAAATCATAAATCTCCCTGGAAATTTTAAAACACTGCCTGAGTCACCCTATGAAAACTTGACCAAGCAACCTAGTGAGATTTTGGAGTAGCAGAACAACTCAGCCAATTTATTTATTTGTAAATTCTACCTGATCTACATCACAAGAACTAAGACACACTCAGCAAAGACAACAGTGGTTACTGAAGCTGAAATGATCTACGTATACATTTTCTACACAGAGAAAAAGGACAAATCGGTCTCTGATGACATCTGCACGGTCAACAACAACTTTTACCATCAGCATTCCTGCCCTGTTCAGATCCAGTGGGACCACACCCTGGTCAATAATGGCATTCACTGACTATGCTGGGGTCAATGTCAGCTCCTGGCTTATCACCTCTATCAATGCAATCCCCCTGCCATTCTCATCCTTGATATCATAGTGTTTACATTTGATCTATCATTTCCTCCCCATGCTCCCACAACTGATTTTCCTTTTTTTTTTTTTTTAAATCAAATAAAAATCTGTTTTTAAGTCCACTACTGATAAGTAGTACAAAGGCAATACTTCCTACAATCACACAGCAGTCAAGCGAACCTTTATTTTTATTTTCCTGTAAGGAACATGACACGTTGAAACACCTCTGAAAATACGCAGAAAAAAGTGGAGGCTTAAAAGCACACATGTAGTTTCTTAGATATGCTGTTATGTGATTGTCTTGCTCTATTGTGTGCTGCAGCAGCCTCAACTCGACTACTGTGTGCAGCTTCAGGGTACTACAATGCAAGAAGGTCATAAAACTATTAAAGAGTATCCAAAGGAGGGTAATGAGTGCGAGGAGTGGCTTAGGTCCCTTGGTTTGTTCAGCCCAGAGCAGAGCAGGCTGAGGGGGGGGCCTCATGGCAGCCTGCAGCTCCCTCAAAAGGGGAGCGGAGGGGCAGGCGCTGAGCTCTGCTCTCTGGGGACAGCAACAGGACTTGAGGGAATAGCATGGAGTTGGGACAGGGGAGGGTCAGGCTGGGGATTAGGGAAAGGTTCTTCAAAGGACAGGCTCCCCAGGGAAGTGGTCATAGCCTCATTGCTCCTGGAGTTCAAAAAGTGTTTGGATGATGCTCTCAGGTATATGGTCTGATTTTTGTGGAGCCAGGAATTGGATTCCATGATCCCTGTGGGTCCTTTCCAACTAGGGATATTCTATGATTATTATGTAGGGGTGAGACAAAGGAGCATTAATTGTACGTCAAACCTCTTTAACGCTGTGAACTTATGCCACAGAAATGAACACTTGTATGGTCAATGTCATTAATTGTCTTCAAGAGCTACTAGCACACTTAGAAAAACCAGAACACTCCACACAAAATCCATCTCATTTATAAATAGGTGGCTGACAGTTAACACAATCTTTTCTTCTCTTCAGTTTACTGGTATTCTTCACCCCCTACATCCCATTCTTTCGGCTCTTCTAATAAGACAAAGCTGCTTCTGCCTATGCCTCTTCTCCCACAGAGTTCTTAACTCACACTCAGTATCAAATCAAAGCACATTAATAGCTGCACGCACTCAAGTTGCAGGAATACATATTCACATGCTCCAAAGTACATACTACATTGTCTGAGAGAAGAAAGAGGTATTGAATATGGTTTCTGCAGTCTCCTTTCACACCAGGCTTTCATGATTTTTTTTTTTTTCCTGCTAAAAATCACAGGATAATTTGGGATGGAAGGGACTTGAGGAAGTGTCTAGTCCAACCGCTTGCTCAAAGGCAGGCCAGCCTTGAGATAAGACCAGGACACTCAAGGATTGACCCACTCACATTCTAAAAACTTTTAAAGAAGGTCCCACTTAAGCCAAGTCCTACTTGACTTTTTACGAAGTCTGAGGCTCTCATTTCAATTTGTGACTTATCTCTTGTCTTTCTGATATGGACTACTATGAAGAACCTGACTCTGTTTTTCTGATGATCTTGCAGAAGCTGGGGGGCTGCTGTTATGCACTTCTCCCATCGCTACCCAAGGTCATCTCTTCTCCAGGATGAACAAACCCAGCTCCTTCAGCCTCCCTTCCAGCTCCTCCTCATTGGACATGTGCTCCAGCCCCTGGCCTGCTTGTGGGCCTCCAGTGAACTCACCTCCTTTTATCAACACTTCACATTAGAGCATCCAAAACTTGATGCAACAGCCTAGATGCAGGCTAATGAGGTAAATAATCACTTCCCTCAAGTCTACTGTCTGTGATCCCTCCTGTTAATACACCCCAAGATGCTGTTAACCTTATTCAAACTAGCAATATGCCAGGCAACACATTCACATTGTTGAATATCAGGACCCCCAGATCCTTTTCAGCAGAACTGCTTCCCAGGGCTTATTCCTTCTCATATACAGGATTTGTCGTTTGACCATGTTGTCTTTCACAAGATTCCTGCTGGCCTATTTCTCTAATCAGTCTAGGTCTCTCCAAACAGTGGACTTCTTTGTACTCCTTCCAAGTTATTGATAAAGCTGTGAAAGGATAGATTCATGTAGTGCTCCATGTAGAGGCTCCCTCTAAGCCTGGTCATCCAAATGCAAAATGTGTTTTGTTGATGTTGTTTCTTTTTATTTTTAAAAAGCCTTCTCATTGTCCACCAACCCAAACTATAAGTTTCTTGATATAGTACTTCAGGTTCATGCACACTTTCAGATAGCCTTACAATCTTGTCTACCCCAAGACAGAAAAGAACACAAGCACAGAACTGGAGGATGAATCTTATTCCTGGATGCATTGGTAGACTTTTAAAAGCTGCTTGGAGAGCACAATGCAGACATATTGCTGCCTGAACTGATGAGCTGCAGGATCAAGCATCTATCCAAATAATTTCATAGAATGCTTCGGTACAAAGTGTTCTGCACTTCTAAATTTTTTAAGAACCACTATTAATCTGCCTTTTTTTTTTTTTCTTTCAGCCTACATAAAGGGATAGGTCAAGATGCACTTTTTGTTACAAAGAACTTCTAATTTTCAAAGAAAATCACAGATTTTAATTTAATTACAACTGTCTCATTCACATGTCTTACAATGATCTTCACAGATCATCTACATTACAAGATCATAATAGAGTAGCAGGACCAAGTGTTTGATTGTATTTAAAGTACTTGTAAAGGCTTAAGATGTACGTGCAAGATAATTCTTATTCCAGAAAGTAACAAGATGATGTAGTTTGCTACTTAATAAGTCAAGTGTGTGACTGAAACTAATATTAAAAGCTGTCCTGACCAAAACAGACTGGAATCAACAGCACGTTCATAAGACAACACATTTATATATTTGGCAACACTACAAGAACTGCCAGCTAATTATAGTTATTACATAATCTTAAGATGAAATGCAAAGGGAAAGTTCTCAATGCACGTAAAAATAACTCCCTAGTTGCTCCTCGCCCAAGTCATCAATATTTGACAAACATAAATTACTAACATCAACATTAGAAAGTAAGAACTTAAGAACTACTGTAGGAAAGTATTTTCCTTCATTTGTTAGAGCCATTAAATAAATGTAATTTTGTTGTCCACTGTTTTGAAGTGTTTGCCATCCAGCAGGGAAAAAAGGAGGAATACAAGCTCATTACCTTCAAAGGTTCCTGTGCTGCTTCATTCTCTCACTTGTCCACTCTAGTTTAATAAAAACAGAAGTGATTTCCTGTCTTCCAGAGTTATTTTCGCAAGCGTAATCTCTTTACTGCATTCAATGGGACTAAAGTACTCACGCCTCCTGATTTTTACTATGAGAATCAGATTTTTTCTAACAATGTTTCTTCTGTAGACATTTGCAGAGATGATAACTGTGAAGAAACCCACAGGTAAGAAACAGTAGGTCAAAGAAGAGTTGTTGTACCTTTGTAACTACAAAACCATAGCCACTATCTGTTATCATACCAAAACAAAATCCAGTTGAAATTCCATTCCTTCCTTTGGAAATTCTATTTTTCCAGTAATTTCTACAGGCCATTTCAGTAGTGAAACAAGAACAAACACGTTAAACTGGAATTTAATACAACACAATGAAAGCAGATCTCTCTCATTCTTTCAACAACAACAAAATAACCTTTATTGGTTTTGAATTATTTGAATTGTCTGAAAAGAGATATAGAAACGAATGTCCATTATATTGCAAAACATTTAAGTCAGTCTTTCATGGATTCCATGCGTTCTAATTCTCTTACCTGGTTACTAATATGATTCTTCCTAATAACAGCAAGAAGCTTTTTTTTTTTTAAATATCAGTTTTAATCATTTCTATTCTTGGTTTTGGTTTATTGACTCATTTCAGAACTCCCAGAACAGCATATTAAAGACTTATGGTCTTGGAATGGTAGCTTCCTGTCCCACATTTTTGTCTACAAATTTCCAAATAATTTTTACATAGCCTCCTTTACACTATATTGCTTATCTGTACCTATTAATTTCCAGATGTGTGAATGTATGTGACTATTTCTAATCAGTAATGCTAAGACCCTTGTTTTTGCTTTTGCTAAGCAAACCAGTAAGAGCACAGTGAATGATATATATATATTTTTAAAAAGGTACTTTCACAAAAATAGCCAAGTCAATTTTCAGATTGAATAAGTGAATAAGGTTTTTTGCCAATATTGGGGGGGGGGGGGGGGAGTGGAGGAGGAGGAGAGGAAACGATGTGCTGTTCCTACCTGTGCTGTTCTGCTCCTTTAATTCATAGTGCACTCCTAACGTCATGTGAATAAGGAAAACGTACACAGATTCTATAAAACTGATAAATCCAATAAGCAAAATCAAATCTTTTGACGATGTACATAAATTCTTGGATTTTCACTGTGTTTCCCAAGAGAAGGTTGGAGCTCCAGGTCTTGTCCTCATTCTTACATTAACTAGTAAATATATAGTACAGCTTGTGTAAGCATGGGATTACAGTCACAAATTCAAAAATATTATTTGCATTTAGAAGTGGCTCGACTGGTCACTGAAGCTATAAATAACACTATAAAAGACACAGATCTATAGATGCCATCTACTTGTGAACACTATTTATATAATGGGACACTCACACTCTTCAAGTGGCTTTTTTCTCTTAAGACTGCAAGATAAATGATGCAAAACTGCAGTTAAGACAAATCCCTCTATATACACACATACATATACATACACACTCAAACATTAAAGCATCTTAATACAATTTATCCAAATTTTGAGAAAGGAATAATAATCACAGAGTTGTAAGATATATACACTTATATAAAAACTCTTAATGACTAAAGAGTTTTTAAATAGCAGTATAAAATAATTGCATTTATTCTTTATCTCAACTAAGAGATATTTCTCCTTCAAAATATCATCTGAAGGTCATAATAATGCTTTGCAATCACTGTTTCAAAATCTGTTCCAGTACATTTTCTTTACTATCCATATAATATTACCTACAGCACCTGTTTAGAACTTGTAACTGTTCCTAGCTCTAATATAATTATTAGAAAGAAAAAAGTTTTCCTTTAATGTCAGAAAACATTTCTTTTACAAGTTTAGAAAAAAGTATATTGATGCTGCAGTTTTATCATTCAGCTTAAACGCTATCAAGTAAACAATAAGAAATACATCATTCAAGAAAAGGTGGTTCCAACTGAGTTAAACCCCACAGTACACTGAAAAAAATGAATTTCAGTACAATATTAACTTTTGAACATGCTAAGACTCTCCAATTTCTTTATGTTGTATATTTCTTTATTTTAAATAAAGCTAAGGTTCTACTCAAGTGTTCAGTTGGAACAGTAATAGATTATTTAGAAGTCTGCAGAATTAGACAATTAAATTTTGGTACTTACAAGCCCATGCATATGCCTAAAGTTGTGTGGTTTTTATTCAAATGTAAAACTGGAAGGAAGTCATGATCAAACTTAAAAAAATAAAATAAAATAAAATGTATTTTACAAAGTTAGATCTTTGTATAAAAAAAAAATCAAGAAAAAGTACCTACTGAGAATAAATAAGTAAATAAAAAGCATTTAAAGCGTTAAGTTTGGAATGGAGTTTTTTTTTTTTTATATATTATTGTTATGTCTTTAAAGTTGATTTCAAAAGTCTCAAAGAGTTAAAAACAGATTAAAGCAAGAGGAGACCAACTACTGACATACTTATCTAAATTACACTGAAGGAAATAAGCAGTTACCAGTGTTATAATATCATAACGAAAGAAATTAATGACTTAAATGATTGGATCTTACAATGTGGCGCTACAAATCACCACTGTCTCTTGTAAGATCCAGGTTCTTAGAAAAAAAGGGCCAGATATTCCATAGATAGAATTTTTGATTAGCTTGGGTTGGAAGGGATGCCACAGCTTTGACTTTCTTGGTGCTGGGTTGGCCACAACAGCTCACTTTAAGGATGTGTTCATAATGATCAAGGTGAAAGGACATAATGTAGTTAACTCCTTTATAAAATAATAACACTTCTCATATTTCCTTCATTTCTAGAGCTAAAATAACACTAAAAAGAAATAGGGAAGCATGATTACTCAGACAATGACCACAGTCGACATGCCTACAGACTGAAATCTGCTACTAGTTAGTATTTTATATAAAATCAAAGTTAAGGTTTGTAAAGCATCAGACTACTATTTTTTTTTGTGAACATTTATATCCTGAACCTCAGAATAAAGCTTCAGAAAAAAAGTCAAAATTAATTACATGATCATACTGAATGTGAAGTTTATTAATATTAAAAACTATATTAAATCCCACTCATCAAGAATCACTCTTCCTGCTCTTATTGGAGAACTGTCTCACTGACTCACACTTAGCTTAACCTGTCACTTGTGCCAACTTTACCATTTACTTTATATACTATTTTTTCTTCCTCTCGATCGTATCTTGCTCCTGCTTTCTGTTTTGCTATACTAAAGGGATCAGCTTCTTTCAGTCTCCTCTTGTATGAGATGCTTTGTCTCCCCTGTGGCCCTAGATCATTCATTACACCTGCACCACTTTGAATTCATCTCTCAAGAGCGAACCCAGCAGGAAACAAACCAGTCTTGTGTGCTCGAGTGCATGCCAGGCACTGTGGCTTCCCCATCTTGGGACCACAGGGAAAGGAGTGGACAAGATTTGCATGCCTGTGCTCACAACTACTGGGTCACTCACACTCCAGCCATGCTGGCTATGCCAGCATGCGTTTCAAATTCACCTCAATTTTGAGATGTTTAATACATGTAAAGACAAATGAAATCCTGACACAAATATCACACATGTATTTGAAATGTTAAAGGTACTTTTTGACTTTTGCAACATAATCTGTTCTCATAAAGACTGTGGTGCTACATTTTTGAAACTAGAGCGGACCCTATCTCTCCTCTCAGTCTGTATTGGTGCATCTGAAGACATTCCTCTAAGACAGACCTGCATTCAAACCCCTCCTGCACTCAAAGAACTTCAGAGCATCCAATGCAGTGACAAATAAGAAGTTTTAGGTTGTCTGGCTGGTGTGTTGGTTCTTTCTGCACTTGAGAAGTAAAAAAATCAATCCAAAATACAGAAAACCTGTAAAAATTTATTACGGCAGAAGAAGAAGTGTGAGCATAAATTCATAGGTAAGATATCACATATACAGGATTGGATGTGAAATTTGGACTTCTGTCTTGGGCTGTGCACAACATTAATTTCAAGAAAAAAATAGACTTCAGAGACTGCTAAGAGGTAAAATCATTTTCAGATACCTGATAATCAGATATAGATAGAGTCTGGCAAACATAGGAGAAAGCTGTGTAAAACTAAAATGTTTTCGCTTTTTCAATACAATATTTCACTGTTTTTGAGCATGACTGTAATAGTTGGGATATATCTGCTCACTATCATCTGTAGTATCTCCTACTCATGTTGAGAACAGATGGAGCCTCAGTAATCCTCAGCACATCTTATTGAACCATGTTTTGGAACAACATCAAAATTGGAATACATGATATTTCATTGATGAAGGGGAAAACAACAACAACAACAAAAACAACCTAATTTACTGGCAAAACCAAAAAGGACAAGCCACAAAAGACTCCTGCATTAAAAGAACTCATTTTTCTGTAGAATTATATTGATTGAGGTTTAAAATTTTATTGGAAGATTTTTTGTTGTTTCTATGAACCCAGATATTTGAATTGGAGGTTTTGCCTCTTGGATGTTTTTATGTTGAAGCAATAAAGCAGCAGGCAAAGCAACTAACCACATTTAAAGCACAATACCATTTTAAAATTGCTGGTTAACCATAACAGAGAATAATCACTTTTGTTTAGCATTTGTACATTTAAGCATTTCAGTTTCTGTCATTTACTTGTGAGAACAGCAAAGACTTTTTTTCAAGCAGCTTAGATGTAAGGTACAACACAGTCATTCCATTCAATGAGCAGTTCAGGGAATGACATGCAATACAGTGTTCATCTGAACTTTGCTGACTCCTCTCTTGTTCATAGTACATTAAAGTTTGCTGTGAGGCATGACTATACACATTCACTTTTTTTTTTTGGTAGAAACCATTACTCCCAGCAATTTCATCTCCTGCATAAAATAGTAATTTAATGAGCTATGCAAAGGAGAAAGTGCTTCTTCCCTCAAGTACTCTATACAGGTACACCAGGTTGCTGCTGACTTACCATCTGGCCCAGTGCAAATTCTGTTTTCCATGCAAGAAAAACATCCAGCCACATGTGGCACTTAGAGTTTAGCTAAATAAATCAGCCTTCTGCCACCACGTAGCAGCAAACCTTCAAGCAGAGCTTATTGATTCTGTCTGATTGCATGTTCTTAAGAGCCTTGTTACAGTCAGTAAAAAGCATGAGAAGAATGATGACACTGTTAGGAGAAGAATACATTTCCACATAGAGAAATTTATAAGTTATGGTCACTAAAATTTCAATGTAGCATTTATGGTAATCTGTAAATGTAACCTAGATATCATTTTCCTATATAGTTGTAAGTGAGAAGGTAAACACATACTAGATGAAGTATTTCAACAAACCCCGATCCTTATTGAGTTTTCTACTTTGTGAAGCTGTATAGGGTAAACAGTACATAATTTGAGAAGCACGATTAAAAGAACTGCTGTCACTTCTGGCAGTTCTGTAACTGTTCCTAGTGCAGCAGATTAAAAGACAGATTGGCATGCCTATGGAAAACAGGTTGCTGAAGTAAAAAGGTCTTTATAAGACAAAAAGATATATAGTAGAGCCACAAAAGAAGATAACACTAGAGAGAAGCAGAAGAAAAAAAAAAAACCAACAATTTTCTTTAACTAATGGAGTGTATTTCAAGATACTTCCCTCAAAAGTGTTTCATGATTAGGTTTTCATTTATAATATAAACTTGGATGTCACTTCACATGAATACAGCATTGTAGTCCAAGACTGTATTCCCTTGGAACTGAAAATCTGGAGATCCAAAACAACTATGACAGCTGCCCATCTCTTTTTGCCCTTTACTGAAAGTACTGGAAAAGTGTATAGTGACAGAATGTCATCTGTTGCTTTGATTTTTTAATGGCCACAAGATAGAGCACAGGAAGTTCTGCACCAACATGCAAAAGAACTTCTTCACAGTGAGGGTGACGGAGCACTGGAACAGGCTGCCCAGGGAGGTTGTGGAGTCTCCTTCTCTGGAGATATTCAAGGCCCATCTGGACACCTACCTGGGCAGCCTGCTCTAAGGAACCTGCTTTGGCAGGGGGGTTGAACCCGATGATCTTTTGAGGTCCCTTCCAACCCCTTCAATTCTGTGATGTTTTCCTCCCATCCCTTACTTTATTCCTGTTCCAATACTAAAAGATCTAAAGTTTGTGACGTCTCTTACTCTATCAAACTACTCCAGATGACTCAGAACCATTTCTGTGTAGATGAGTAGACTTTAGTACCCAGTGTTGCATCCCTTTTATGGAACTCTGTCCCTTTCGTTCACCAGCAATAATAACAGGTACTTAAGACCTCCATCTACTGCATTTCCCAAATCTTCCTCCTCTCTTCTGTTTCGCTCAGGTCACGTTCCTGAGTTTTTGAAAAGAATTATAAGCACAGAAATTGCTGGTTGTAACCCAGTTAATAATTCCCATTTTATAACACAATAATTAAAATGGATTTTGTAATTTTCAGAGTTCCCTGCCTGTTTGAATATATTGAAACCTTTTTAGCACTAGCTGTGGAGTGTACTAAAAAGCTTGTTATTAACATATAAATAACAATTCCTTGAAAAGATCAAGTGCTAACACACTTTTCCTTCTGAGCCTTAAAGCAACTTCAAAAAATGGGAAGGAACATATAGAAAAAAAGTGTTACCAAACTACCTAATAAAATATTAGGTTTTGAAGTTTAGATGCCAATTCTGTTTCTAAATGCTTACTGGTTGCTTCATGATATGTTCTTTCTTGATTTGTCTTAGAATATATGATCTAACACCATCATGAAGGAGGGTTTACATGTGATATTCAGTTTTATGGCCATTTCTAGAGAAATTATTTTATACAGTGAGAAAAGCTCTTACTGCAGTAAGCAGTTAAGATGATGTATAATAGGACATAGAATTTAAGGTAAATAATATTTTCATGAATTCCCATATTTTCAGGCTACTGAACTAAACAAAATATCAACAACTAGCTACAGTTAGCAATAGTTGCTGTAAAAACTGCTCACACAAGAACAGCAAATATAATCTTATAGAAATTTATTCAGAAAGCAAAATGTGTTTCAGTTTGCCACTGCCTTCATAATTATATGACAATAGAGCTTAACAATTATTACTCTCTAATAGCTTTTCAACAATCTTTTTGAAGCTAGCAGATCTAAATGTAGTTATTAATTGATAACCATCCAGTTTTAAACACACACAACAACAAAACCACACTAATCAAATCAGAATGAATGAGTCTGGAGACATAATAGCCATCTTGTTCCAACCCAACCCTGGGTCCATTAAACTGTCATGCATCTCTCCTTTGTCCTCAACAGATGTTGAATCAGATTATGATTGCTCCTTAATATCAGAGCTGGCCTGCTCTAGAAAGGTCTGAGAAAAAAAGCACGTTTTTCCTCACTCCACCCCCCTACTGTACTTTAACTTTTCAGAAAATGAACAGATTTCAGTTAGATCCTGGATTTCTTAGAAAGAGGTAATCTCAAATATGTAACTAAGCTGCAAACAAATTAACCTAGCTTCTGTCAGCATTTATTGTGCTTCTTTCACATATTGGTATTTATTTAAAACCAGTGACTGCTGGGTTGCCACAGTGCAATCTGGAATTTTAAATCTATTCCCAAGCACAATCAGCAATCTTGTGATTGGAGCCTGAAAGCACATAATAATTACCATAGCTTTACTGAAGAAAAAAAAAAAAGACTTCATATCACCCTAGTATTCTACCATGTAGTATAGATTTGCACACTACTATGATTTAAAACTTCTTTTCTGAAAAGGTTTTGGAGTTACTCAAAATTCTCTTCGCCAAATACAGACAGCATTAAGGAGCTAGTTGTTCTCAGAAGTGCTAAGCATTCAGGTCTGAACAATCAGACTGCTTTAAAAGGGATTTCATTTTAGAATAAATAAAGGGAAAGCACTTTAAAATACTAGACCTTTGTTTGCACATGTACAGGCTATCTAGTAGTCCTCATTAATACCATTTACAAGTCACATGACTGTACAACTCATGAATACTCAGATGAAAAAAATTGTTCCAGTTATCCAGAGAATTCACTATGAAATTAAACACTACAATTTTTAAAACCACTTAAGTACGAGAAATTGTAATTTCCGCATTTTCAGAGCCATTTTCAAATATTGACTCTGTAGCTATGCACTTTCTATAGAACAGAACCGAACAGAGAAAAAGAAAACAAATAGAGAAAATACTCAGTAGGGCTTCATCCTGATAAAAAAAATCCACAAATATTTAACATTTTGGAAACAATACTTACAGAAACCAACCAAGTACAGGTTTTCAGCTTAGCAAAGCTGCAAGAAGGCAGTTGAAGTTGTTTGCTTCCCCAAAGCAAACACTTTGTTTTGGTTTTGGTTCCTATTCTTACAAAAGAAAAAAGTCTAGATGGAAACACAGTGTTACACATGCACACACACATGGTCTTTTAACTCGTCATTGTTCTTCAGCCAGAAAACTTGCATTTTTCCACATTTCTTCATGACATCCCTTAACCACACAGTGCAACGCTGGAGCCCTTCAGCCTCCCATTGCCCTTTAGAATACTCTTTCAAGTTGGCCATGGCATTCTCTGCAGCAGTCTGCATTTTCTATTGACAACTATAAATTCTAATTGGAAATACTCAGTTCTAAACAAAGTCATATAAAATAGCTCTTGTATTGTTAGACTTCCCAAGGCATGTATCCAAATAAGAAAATACGAATAAGGCAAATCCTTCAGCGCTCCCCAAACTGAAATAGAATCAACTTTTTAATAACCTGAAAGTATTATACCTTCTTGAATCTCACTGCAATAATTTCAAATATAAATTTTAGTCAATTGCTGTTGTTCCAAGTGAATATTATCTCTTTACTACTACAGAATGAATGAGATCCACTTAATCTTCATTGTTATAATCAAATGCCATTAACCTAAACTAGGAAGGTGTGAAGTTAATATTGCATAAGCCACAAATTTCAGCATTTGTTAAGGGATAAAGATTTATTTTTTTATTTTTTGAAGCAGCAGAGTATAGCTTCAAGAGCTGAAGAGTGTATTTTTCTAGATTACTCAAAAATCTTTAAATTTACTGCTTTTAAACAAGTTTGTTGTTTAATCCAGTTATTCAGCTTATGCCAGAAATTCAGTTCAGCATAACATTTGCAACTTAATTAAATGCTAATAAAATACATCACTCATATCACCTGCAGACCAGAATGTGGGTGGCTCAATTACTTCAGTGTTTACAGCTCACTGACTTGTGAAGGGCAAATGGAAACTTTTTCAAGTTACTAAACAGCAGTTATTTGTGAACTAACACCAGAGGAAGATATGAATGTATTGTCTCAGATTCCAAAAATGGAATGGATATATCAGTGTTCCCTTACGATAAAGGGAAACAAAAACAGCAAATCTATTGGGATCAATAATTAAGACATTTTAAAACGAAGAGAGGTAGCACTTCAAGGGGACCTATTTTTTTGTTTGTTTTGTGTACGCTATTAATCAGTCCATATCCGTATCGATCTTAGTCTTGTGTTGGCTCTGCTTTTTAAATATATATATTTTATTGCAACCCTTAGGTGGTTTTCCTAGAACTATTAACTGGTATTTTTTCCCTACCTTTTTACAAGTCCTTAAAATATACAATAGCTCATTAAGGCAGGTGATATTTGCGGGTATTCTTGGTATTTTCCTCCAAGTTCTGAGCAGGTGAAAGAAAAAAAAAAATTCTATCCCAAATGATATTTAATGTCCATTAAGCTAAGGAAAAAAACAGGCAGGCCTCAGTCAGTGCAAGACTCATAGTTCCCCATCTAATCTTCCCTCAGACTGATACTGATATACGTATTATAGCTACAGTTACCAATGGAAAGCTGCTGTCGTTTGGAAAGCTGTGTTAGAGTCTTTAAATATAAGTTGTTGTTTTTTTTTCCCCCAATAATTAGAAAATAAACTGTCATTACAAAAGGTAAAAAAAAAAAAAATTAATGGATTATTATTAGTTTTTAAAGACTGATGTTAAAAGGACCATTTAACAGTAAGTAACCAAGGAAGATCACTTCGCAAAATTTACTGCTCCAACAGCTGATTTGGATGCAGTAGGTACTCTTTAGATTGATGGCAATAAAACAAGCCATATTTTCAGTATGTGATGTAGAAGTCATAAATTAAACCTTTTCCCTTGAGAAAGAAAACAGTCCTGTAAATGAACTTCAAATAATCAGATAAATGAAATATGAGACTAAAAGTGGCCACTGAAAAACACATGGGAAAGCCAAGAAAAAATATTTTATGCAAGATCACAGCTAATAATACATACATTAGAGAAGGAATTAGTACTTTAATTAGTAAATTAAGCACTCATAGATGGGAAGTGTTATATCAAGAGAATGGAAACCAGAATAGGACATTTTAGGGGAATCTTTAAAAAAATAAACAAAAAACAGAAACAGAACTAAAGACAGGAGACATTCACAGAAGAGAATAAAACAGCAAGATAGCAAGAATAGGTAGAAAATATATAGAGTACTAAATCCTCTCTAAATCCTATAGTATTGACAGGAATTTTATGTTTGCATTTCAACTAGTCTAGTTATTTACATATATATAAATTTATATATATAAATTCTTTTCTCTTCCTTTCCTTTTCCCATGTTTGGTGATCAAACAAATGCATGAACAAAATCAGATGTGGCTACATACTTTTAAATTGTGGAATAGTAAGAATAATTTTTTTTTTTTTTTTTACAGGTTTTCATATAGTTTGTGAAAACTGGGAAGCAGGGACTGGCAGAACCTAATCTAACTCTTATAAAAAGAAAAATCAGAAAAAAAAGTATTTCGTTACTAAAAGTAAAGTATAGTTGTGCCCCTCTCTCCCCCATTATTTTTTTTAACTGTATTTTCCAGTTTTAAAGTCAAACATTATTTGCAGGCACCACATTTTTAATATGTCATGCTGCACAAGTCTTGTCACCATACAAACACAGTGTATGACATCCCATAATACCAATGCTCATCATAGCATAGCACATGAAAATGGATGACAAAGAACAGATGAGAAAGGATAAAACCGAACACATCGGAGGGTGATGCTTCCCATTCAGGAGCAAATTCTAGTAAGTAAACACATCAGTCTGAAACAACTCAAACATCAAGAAAAAAATGGGTTATGATAAGGGAAACACATTGATTTTACTCTGTTTTATCATTAATATGTACCATGATTCAGACAGCTGAATACTTGTAAATTAAGTTATGTCTAAGGTATTACTCTGTTTGCAACATTCCAAAAAACTTAGACCATAAACTATGCGTGAACTTGACAGTGACTCATAACACGCTCATAAATATGGTTCCGTTAGCTAACAGAGCTCACCACCAGGAAGAAAACATTAAAGTATGATAGAAACTACAGTATAGGAAAGCAAAGGGAGAGTGGGAAATGTTATAGCTAAGTATCCAAACATTTTCAGAAAGACTAGTTACTTACCTGCAAAAAAATGAATTAGTGAGGTTAAAAATTAAGACAAGTAAAATCCTTTCCCTTCAGGAATTCTTACTGTTGTAGAGTTATTAAGCCCAAAGACAAAGCATGCAAGACTTACAAGAGAAATTTTGTGGACTGTGTAAGGTAGTAAGGAGGTCAGACAATCATCTCTGAATAAGGTTAAACTAGGATATTTCTGTGACGTAAAAAATTATACCCCACTAATCTCTTGAATACTTTGAATGAGTCGATAAAACAGTTGCACAGAGACATAAAAAAAAAAGTTAATTGAACTCAAATCATAGCTGTATGGAGGCTAAGATTTTAGATGAATCAAAGAGTTGAGAAGATTTCTCTATCAAGTCGAAGATTTTTGCATACAACACTACAGAAATTTTGCTCGGGAGTATATCTGATTTTATTATATCCTTAACTTCAGTTAAATTAAAATGTCTTATTTACAAGCGGGAAGAGGCTAAAGGGCGGTGTTGATCTTTCATTGTTATTTTCTTGTTAAAACAATCCAATCCAAAAAACAATCCAATTGACCCTTTTGAGGTCAATTAGAATTTTCTTCAATTTACTGTGTTAAATTCTTAAAGTTACTGACCTATCGTGCAAGCAGCAGTAATAAATCAGTTTTGTCTTAATGCATTTTCTGAGAATTAATAAATGAGCAAATATCAACATTAAACAAAGCTACTATAAAAATTATTACAAACTAATCAAAATTGAATAATACCAGGTCACAAAGGGAGAATTACTTGATAAATCAATACATTAAAAATATTTATTTTACATCCCAAATTAACAAAATACATTATCAAATCAATCTTTGGCTCATCTGAAGAATAAATTACATAACCTTAATTCATAATCTGAAAGCTGAAGGATGATTTTTTTTTTTCCTCTGAACTAGAATTTCAAATGATACTCTAGCTGGAACAGCAATTCTGGCGTAGTGGTGAAGAACCCAAATACCCTTTCTAGTTCTGTCGCTCAAGAACTTTCCCAGGACAAGCTGCAAAATTGATTTAACTGATCTTAAAGCACCAAAAATAACTATTCCAGCTTAGTACTTCAGCACTTCCTCGTCAAATTTCTGCTCAGGAGTGATTATTTTCTTCTTGCTTCCCCTTCTACACAGTAACACAAAATATGTACAAGGACCTTGCCTGGAGCGACAAATGAACTACTCTTGCAGTTCTATATATCAGAATCCAATAACCCTCCTTTAACCTTCATGACAATTAATGACTTTCAGATGCCTGCCAGTGAGGTTTCAGAGATGTATTCAAGGTGCAACATAAATTATTTTCCTGTATTTCCAGATTTTGCTGTATCAGGGGAGACATTTCACCCAAAAGAAAACACTAAATGATCCACGTGGCAGGCGTGATGGCCCCCTGCCCTGACGCACGTATGAGTTACAGTAGTTCTGAATAAGCCCAAGGTTAACCGCATAGCAAGTACTATTTACTTCTCAGTTTCCTCAAAGGCTGCCTCATTTTTGTACTGTCAGAAAAAAACAACTAGCCACAGGACATCATCAAAATTTAACTTTGCAGCAATGTTGAATGTGTTACTCTGGGTAAGGACCCCATTCTCACTGGAGTCTTGACTTCTGCCATTCATCACCAGTAAGGTAGTAGTTTAAATAGGAGAGTGTATTAAAAGATACCATTTCATCTAGTTCACATTCTCAGTGTTTGATCTCTGGAACATTAGTGGCAGTGAGAGGTAAATTTTACAGGGACAACTGAGGGAAAAAAAATTAAAAAAATCTATGTTTAGGCAAACAGGGGGAAAGAACAATATAGATATGATATTCAGTCCAGAACTTACAATTAGATGGTAGACTTGATCTACCAAAACAGTTTTGCTCATGCAGCAGTGCTGACAAAGTGCTGCTAACCAAGCCACAGACAGACAGCTGCGAAGCTTCAGTTTTGCCAGAGCAGGCAATCCCAGGCACAGATTACTTCCTAAGTGAAAAAACACTTTTCTTCCCCTCTCCCCCCCCAGCATAACAGAGTCCACAGTAAAGATTTTCAGCAGCACAGCCCTGGAGGTCACCTACTTCTAACTTTGCCAGACATATCCCTGCAAAGCTCAGTCATGGTGAGATATGTATGTAGACAAAAAGCATTGTAGAAAGCAGAAGAAAACAGAAAGGATTACAAAAGCAGAATACAGCAGAGGTCACATCAGACTTGCTACCCAAACATTATGCAAAAGATGTGTCTTCCTAAAGGGTAGCTTTAAAAACATTTTGTACAGCATCTTCAAAGCAGGAATTAAAATATCCAGTAAAGTGGGGAATACATAGAAAATTATTTTCCTACACTTTACTTCATTTTTCAAGAAAAGTTGCATTATAAATAGCCGTTTTAGCTATTGCGTGTTTGCACTGTCTGCAATGCCTATGACTTTTAAGAAAACAAACAAAATCATTCTAGACATTTTCTCTGAACATGAAATATGTTATTTCTTTACGACCTAGACTGTGGAGAGCACTTGGAGACTCAAAAGGCAGTGTTTGAAACTGTTGGCTTTTCCCTAGAATCTTCTGTGCTCATTAAAAGTAAAGAACTGTCAGAACAAAGACCTCTAAGCACAGTTTTAAAGAAATAATTTCTTGGCAGTTTGTAACCCCCTAGTGAGCAAGCTTAGTTTCCAATACTGGTAACAGACTGTACGTATATCACTCTAAAGAATAATATATACCTTAAACTTACATTTCATTATAGTGATTATAATACTTGTCAGAAATTGATGGTGGACTTATACTCCTGGCAGTTATATAGCGTGGGCTTTGTGCAAATAAGTACTTTTTAAATAAGTTCATAGCGCAATTGCTGCTTCTAGATATTTTTTCAAATGAACATCCTTCCCATTGGAAACACATTGGGTTGGGAATCAAAGATACATCATCAGCAGTAAGTTGTGTGTTTTTTATTTTATTTTTTTTTATTTTATTGTTGTTGATTTTTTTTTTTTTTAAGAAATAGAAAAAGTGACAAAACATGGAAAATTAGAGCCACCAGTTTCATGTGGAGCTTTGTCAAGTAAAACATCTCAAATTTTAATTTGTTTTCACACACTTTTGAAATTAAGCACTCAGTGTGCTTGATGACTAGTGAAGCCTGTGAAACTGGTTATGAAGCTTTCTGTGTTAAGTCAGTAAAAAGTTTAAAACAAAATTCATCTTCTTTGTGCATTAATTACATGGTTATGATGTGGAGATCCTTGCTAAACGACAATTTTTCAGATTTAAAAAAAAACCTACAAGACAAAGAACAAAAGGAAAAAAAAAATCCCTCCAGACAAGTTAAAAGCAGAGAAAAGACTTCTGAGGTCCCCAAGATACACAGCGTTTGGGACTGGTACACTGGGGAAGCATCAGTAACATGATCTTTATGTTCTTTCATAACTGCTTTTATCATTACCAGGCCACTCACAGAGACTGGTTTCAAAGTGAGATGAACTGTTGATGTTAATACCTACAATACCCCCCAATACTCTTTAATCAAAGCAAAGTTAAAACCAGGACTATTTTGTATTCAACAACCATTTATATTAATTATGTGTGCACAATAGGGTGGGTGAAAAACTTGGAGGGAAAAAAAAAAAACATTGAAATTTTCTTTACTAATCTTGCAATGGATTGCCTTGAGAAAGAAACGAGCATATCATTGAGAGGTTATAGTCAACTGGAAATTTAAGAACTATTGACACAAATTTGATATACTCATCCTACTGTTAAATATAATAATAATGCACATCCAAAGCAAAGAGCTATATTCCAAATGTAGACTGCTCAAATAACTTGATATAAGGAAGCAGAAGAAATAACCTGCATAACCTAGGTCAGCCCTGAACTGCTGACATGCAACTTAGGTTATATTTTTAGGTTTATTTGTTGTAAATTATTTTCTTTGCAATTTTCTCTCTCTGCAAATTTATTACCTGTGCTAAATCTATTGAAGTGAGGCAAAATCTTATTTGCCACTGTGTGAGAACTCTTTATAATGTGAGCATTTTTATAACATTCCATTATGTATCATGTAATGGAATCAACATTTTATGATTTTATTCATTCTATCCTTAAATAAAAAACATAAAGTAGTAAAAAAATCATTTCTTTGAAATCCCTACTAGCTTTTTCTGTCATGTTGTTAGTACAGAAAAGTTCAAAAAGTGATTTTAGAGATTCTTTAAAAATAATTTGAAAAAGCAGAAAAGACAAATTTGTTTCCTGTGAAAACTAGTATGCACTTATGGAAAAAGAACACTTGCAGTCTGGTAATATTTGTAATCTCAGTCTATCCTCTTTGTTTTTAACTGCTTCCTTGTGCTTCTTAATTTTATGTTGCCACCAAATATGCATATTGGTGGTCTCCTCTACCAGCTTCAAAATCCTTATGAAAGAGAACAGTGAGTAGATAGCCAGCTCCCACTTTGGTTTATCTTTCTACTCTGATCTTCTCCCTTGGAATTATGAAAAAAATATATATATATTTAGGGCTTAAGCAATTTTTGAAATACAAAAGACTCCCTCCTTATAGTCAGGAATAGATATGCCATGTCAAAAATAAGATTGAATGAAAATACACTACAGAGCTATAGAACAGTATTAAGTCTGCCTAGTTTAGTTGTCATGACAAATTTGACATCCAAATTCAATACACTAATTGGAGTCTATCTACATTGCAAAGAGAGCTGATTAAGTGGTTCACTGCTGCAGAAAGGGTAATTCCATTCCTCCTCCTCTTCTCACCTTGTGACCCTGCATGCTCCCTTTTAGTAGACCTGTTACCTACCTGATTGCATGGTAAACTTATTTAACTATCAACATAAAGGGGGAAAAAATCATTTTCTATGCCAAGGTAGTTTTTTACAGGTTACTGAACAGAATTTGTTTAGCATATGGTCAGACAAGGAATAAAACTAGCACATAAAAAGCAATGGGATTATACACACAGAAACAGAGGACAGATAGGACCCTTATCCATAGCAGTCTCTCCCTAGCTCTTCAAATGACAGAAAAAAAAATTACTAAGAAGCTCAAGTTTGTCACTGATTCTGATAGTCAGAACATGTTTACTCTATGCATTTTAGATCATGCAGCATAATATAGGCAACAGATATAAAAGATCTCCTCCGATATAAATTATTTTAAATTACATACATAAAAAGCTACTAAAGTAAGTTATTACAAAACTTTTCTAAACTATATTTTGAAGATGAATCCACTGTAGATCACATTTTACAGAAGTTTGAGCATTACATTCTGTTGAGAGAGTAGGTTTTGCAGCTTTGCTTGGGTTCAGAAAGGAGGGCTTATGTATGACTGGCAGAGGAGCTTAGGTGTATACAGTGAGAAAAGTGTACAGTCACTGGGATAATCAGTGACTAAATAATTTCCTGGAAACAAATGTAATGAAACTTGTAAATA